>NC_057807.1:423408987-423761377 GCF_018294505.1 Triticum aestivum
TATCGTCCGAATCTTGGGATGCAACAACAATGGCCTTCATCTCCGCCCAGTATGTCTTGACACGGGCAAGAGCCATCTGCGCACCCTCTATGCACGCTGACCTCTTCATTGCATTAATATGCGCCACCGCACCGAGGAACTGCTGCACCAAGCTAAAATAACTCTTCGGCTCGGGCCTTTTCGGCCACAGATGACTCACGACATACTTCATGGCGAGTCCGGATAACCTATTCATCTCCGCCCATGCGGCCAAACGATCGGTTAATGGAAGTGGGCGCTCTAGATTATGGAACTGTGACTGTCGATGTCAAAACCGGCGGATCTCGGGTAGGGGGTCCCGAACTGTGCGTCTAGGCAGATGGTAACAGGAGACAACGGACACGATGTTTTACCCAGGTTCGGGCCCTCTCAATGGAGGTAAAACCCTACTCCTGCTTGATTAATATTGATGGTATGGGTAGTACAAGAGTTGATCTACCACGAGATCAGAGAGGCTAAACCCTAGAAGCTAGCCTATGGTATGATTGTTGTTCGTCCTACGGACTAAAACCCTCCGGTTTATATAGACACCGGAGAGGGCTAGGGTTACATAGAGTCGGTTACAATGGGAGGAGATCTACATATCCGTATTGCCAAGATTGCCTTCCACGCCAAGGAAAGTCCCATCCGGACACAGGACGAAGTCTTCAATCTTGTATCTTCATAGTCCGGGAGTCCGGCCAAAGGTCATAGTCCAGCAATCCGGACACCCCCTAATCTAGGGCTCCCTCAGTAGCCCCCGAACCAGGCTTCAATGACGATGAGTCCGGCGCGCAGATTTGTCTTCGGCATTGCAAGGCGGGTTCTTCTCCAAATCCCATATACCTGTTGAACAGTGTCCGGCTTCTGATGAATGTTGCGCTCCTTGGCTTCTGCGCCCAATAATGGCCATCTTCCACATGTCAAAAGAATGCGAAAAGATAGGATGTTTTTTCATTTACCCCCTAGCTGCGCCAGGGGCCCGCCTATAAAGAGGCGGGGATTTTAGATCCGAAGCACACCATCTTCCCTCCACGAGCATCCATCGGAGTGCATTTGACAGAGATCCATTCCATCATGGCCGGTCAACGCATCTCCTCCTCTCGCACCCCCAGCCTTCATCCTGGAGATTGGGAGAGGTGTTCCTTCCCGCATAGCGAGCTAGTAGCGCTCCAAACCAAGGGGCTTCTCCCCCCAGCTTACATGGTCCTAGTTCGAGCCGGGATTGCCACTTACAATGGCGGAGAGCAAGCAGAGAGCGTCCCCAATCCCTCCAAAGGAGAGCGGGTATGCCTTGTCCCTTACTTAATAAGAGGGCTCGGATTCCCAATTCATCCGTTTCTCCGGGGGCTTCTGGAGTTCTATGGCCTCCAGTTACACAACCTTACGCCTGCCTCCATATTGCATATTGCGGGCTTTGTAGCACTTTGCGAGCTATTTTTGGGCATCGAGGCCCATTTCGCGCTGTGGAAGAAGTTGTTCTGCCTCGTGCCCCATTCTCAGAAGGGGTCGATATATCAAGTGGGCGGAGCCGAACTATGGCGCATCGCCGGGACCGGATATCTATCCGGGACCCCAAAGAAGGCGTCCGAAGACTGGCCTTCAGAATGGTTTTACATAGAAGACGTCCCCCTGCCAGACCCTGTACGGATCGGCCTCCCTCAGTTTGATAATGCTCCCTTGAAGAAGCGCCTGAGCTGGCGTCCACAGAGCCCTCGGAAGGAAAATGACAGGGACGTCCTTTACCTGATGAGATGGATAAGGTTGTTAGCTCATTCCGGACTGACCATGATTGAGGTCATGGCCACATGCATTATGCGGGGGGTGCAGCCACTTCAGTACAGAGGCCACCCCATGTGGGATTTCAACGGGGAGGACGACGCCACCCGGTGTGGCCGCAAGGGGCCGGATTCGGCTGCCACTCTAACAAAGATCTTGTCTGCTTTGTACAAGGAAGAAGAGGAGGAATTCCTACATGTCAACCCTCGGGACGGATCAATGCACAATCCTCCAAGCTGGGTAAGCGAACAATTTCACTTGCCTATCCGTTTTTACATTCCCATAGTTAAGTTCTTAGTCTAGCAATTTCAACGCAGGAGCTACGCCAGACTGTAAAGGAGATAAACAACCCTCCTCCACAACCCGAGGACCCGGGACGATCCCTCGATCCGGACTCCCAAGAGGACCCGGACTTATGTGTGGAGCTGATTGATGGGGTGTTCCATCAATTGAGCAAGGACAACACCTTGGTGGCCATTATGGCCGATTATCCTGGACTACTTCCAGCCTCAAAGTTAACCGAGATCGAAGTCCCAGTACTTTCAAGAGGATCCATCCGTGCTTATTTTTGATCGCCGTATACCAATGGCATTTTTCGCAGGGGAAATCCTTGAGGCGGAGGGCCGAGCCCGCGGTGGCTAGCCAACAAGGGCCAACGAGGCCCAGCGGGCTAAAAAGAAGTGCGGACCGGATCGAGACGCCGATGCAACGGTACGGCATGTAACTTTAATGCCGAGGGTTTATGCCCTCAAGGCATACTAACGCTCATGCTCTCTTTAGGAAGAAGAGCACCCGCCGGACTATATCCACCGGCCAGGCTTCAAGGCCGGGTCCAGAAGCGGAGGCGAACACGGGGCGTGCACCGGACACTCCTCCGACAGAGGATGCGGATGGGCTATCTGCCACCAATTCCGAGGTGGAGAGTGCCATGAACCACAGGCGTCGCCGGACTGTTCTTCGTGATGCTTGTTTTTCCCAAGAGGCGTTGGACGCCTTTAATACGGGAGATGCGTACCTCCGTGCCGCTCAAAATGGTCTAGCCAGAGCCACAGAGCAGTATGTAAAAGACACACGGGTGAGAAAATTTGATGGTTATATATGTCAGTAGCCCCCGAGACTTGAAACAGTTAGAACAACTGATTTAAGGATCATTTGTTATGCAGGATCTTACAGAAAAGAATACCCAACTGTCCCAGGAGCTAGAAGAGTGCAAAGCCCAACTTGACGCTGCACTAGCCGCAACAGGGGAGGCCGTTGAGACCCCCTCTGTTAATATATGCTTCGAAAGATAAGTATGTTGTGAAGTGCGGCATGTGTGCAATTCTGACAATAATAGTGCAGATGGCGCCGGAGTGGATCTGGACAAGCAGCAACTCTTGCGCCAGTTAAAGGCCGGCGAGAGCGTGCTTATGAGGGTGAGGCAATTGAAGAACAAGCTTCAAGATGCCAACACCCAGCTGGGCGAGGAACTAAAGGATGTTCGTGCTCAGCTGTCGGACTCCGTGAAGGAGAATCGGAGGCTTCAACGCGACATTTTCAGTAAGTGCTTGAACGAACTATGAAAAGAAGAGTTCAGCGAGGAAGTCGAATTGATAGAGTTATGTCTGTAGTTATACTGACAGGTCGACCTGCGGAGGAAATGCCCGGTTCTACGGGTGACCTTCTTCCCGAGCTCTCACAACTGCACGAACGAGTTCAGCAGGTGATGCAAGGCGTCACCTAGGCCTTGTGGCCGTCCTTCTCCGTGCTCGAAGGCCTTGGAGAGCTTGCAGAGAAGCTGAAGGGAGCGCGGTGGCGCTTCTGATTATGGAAGATATCGGCCTGCCGTCAAGGCGCCAGGGAAGCCTGGGCCATGGTGAAGACACGGTACACGAAGGCTGACCCAAACCATATGGCCGAGGTCGGACCTGTGGGGCCCGATGGGAAGGAGATCCCTGTCAGTTTAGTGTACGGCAAGGTAGAGTTGGCCGCAAAATATTCCCAACAGGACTGTAAACTAGACAGCCTGTTGGATGGTATTGAAGAGGAATATACCCAGTCAAATTGACTATGTAATTTAAAATGACATGTAAAATGCCTTCTAGCGGATTGTAGATCGTTTGTCGTAGCGACCTTTTCGCTTCAACCTCGGGACCCGATAGTCCGGAGTGTGTCCGAATACCCTCTCGGTTATGTAAGAACCGGGGCATGCGTGGAGACCAGGCGTAGGGGTCATTAGTGCTTTATCAGACAAGTGCCCAACTAGTTATGTTATATTACATGGTTAGTAAGAAACATCTTCCAGGGAGAATAGTTCCGTTAGGGGTTCCTTTCCCTGGGAGGCATGCCCTAAAGTGCATGTCCGAACTGTGAAAAAGGAGAAAAGCATCCGGGGGCGGATAAATAAACAAGGTAAAAAGCATGTTTTAGTTCACTGACCGAATATTCCCTTAAGAACGCTAGCTTTCGGCTTCACCCAGTCTGAGGTACACATCCAGCTGACCCGGCAGTAACAATCGTAGAGGTGCTCCCTTTACCACCTAGCCGAACAATCGGGAACGTAGGGGTAAGCACAGGAGCCAGGCAACCCAGCTTGGCCAAAACTTAAGTCATATCGATGCATATAATGGTGAATAAAAGGTACATGCGGAAGTGTGACGCACATCTTGGGCACGAGGCCCGTATAAATAAGCTTCTGTTAAAGAAGCCCCCAGGTATAATGAGCGCGGATAGCGCGTAAATTGTGTGCGAACGAGGCGCAAATGAGCCCTTAAAAGGCTGTAAGAGAAAAGGAGGGAGAAGGAGAGAAATATAAGACATCTAATGTGTAAAAAATAGACACAGGAAGGAGACGAACACAGAGTCCGGCGCTAGGCGTAGAATCTTCGTAGGCGTGCGGCGTTCCATGGGTTCGGCTCGAGTCGGTTATCCGATGCATTTCGCAGACGGTACACTCCACCAGTCAAGGTTTGGTCGATTATGAAGGGACCTTCCCATTTGGGCTTGAGTTTGTCCTTTTTCTTGTCTAGCAGGCGTAGAACTAATTCGCCAACATTGTAAGTTTTGGCTCGTACTTCTCTACTTTGATATCTTCGAGCCTGCTGTTGATAGAATGCAGAACGGGCTTTTGCCACGTTGCGCTCCTCCTCCAATGCGTCCAAACTATCCTGCCGATCGAGTTCGGCTTCTCTTTCTTCGTACATGCGCACGCGAGGTGAGTCATGAATTATGTCACAGGGCAGGACCGCCTCTGCGCCGTATACCATAAAAAATGGTGTGAATCCGGTAGTGCGGTTCAGCGTGGTCCACAGCCCCCAGAGTACGGAGTCGAGCTCCTCTGCCCAGTGCGTGTTAGATTCCTTGAGGGACCGCACTAGTCTGGGTTTGATGCCGCTCATGATTAGACCATTTGCCCGCTCGACTTGACTGTTAGTTTGTGGGTGATAGACTGAAGCGTACTCGAGCTTGATGCCCATGTTTTTGCACCAGAGTTTTACCTCCGGCTGTAAAGTTTGTGCCATTATCAGTGATGATGCTGTGGGGGACGCTGTAATGGTGTACGACCCCTGATATGAAGTCTATCACTGGTCCGGATTCGGTCGTCTTGACAGGCTTGGCCTCTATCCATTTGGTGAATTTGTCAACCATGACCAATAAGTATTTTTGCTTGTGGGTTCCCCCTTTAAGGGGTCCAACCATGTCAAGCCCCCAGACCACAAAGGGCCAGGTGATGGGTATAGTTCGGAGGGCGGTGGGTGGCATATGGATTTGGTTAGCGAATAATTGGCAGCCGATGCATCGTTGGACTAAGTCCTGAGCATCTGCCCGGGCCGTAGGCCAATAAAATCCAGTACGGAAGGCCTTGCTTACAAGGGCCCGGACTGCGGCGTGGTGCCCGCCGAGTCCGGCATGAATTTCAGCCAAAAGGTTCCGCCCTTCCTCTTCGGAGATACACCTTTGAAGGACTCCGGTGGTGCTTTTCTTATAAAGATCTCCTTCGTGGACTTTATAGGCTTTAGACCGCCGCACTATGCAGCATGCCTCATTTTGGTCCTCGGGAAGTTCCTGCCTAGTTATGTAGGCTAAGAATGGTTCTGTCCACGGGGCAATGACTGCCATTATTACGTGGGTTGAGGATGTTACTTTGTTGGCAGAGCCTCCCATTATGTCAGAATGTTCAGTGTCAGGTGGTGCGGCTGGATCCGGGTTGTTATTTCCGGATTCCCCTTCCCATTGTACGGATGGCTTGAATAGCTGCTCCAAGAAAATGTTGGGGGGGGGGGGACTGCATCATGTTTTGCGCTGATGCGTGCCAAGACGTCTGCTGCCTGATTGTTTTCCCGGGCTATATGGTGAAATTCAAGCCCTTCGAACCGAGCTGATATTTTTAGGACGACATTGCGATAAGCTGCCATTTTCGGATCCTTGGCATCAAAATCTCCATTTATTTGGGATATCGCGAGGTTCGAATCCCCATGTATCTCAAGGCATTGGATGCCCATGGAGACTGCCATCCGGAGGCCATGCAGAAGGGCCTCGTATTCGGCTGCATTGTTAGAGTCCGTATACATTATCTGGAGTACATATTGAACTGTTTCTCCTGTTGGGGACGTCAGAACGATGCCAGCCGCCAGACCCGCTAGCATTTTGGAGCCGTCGAAGTTCATAATCCAGTTGGAATATGTGTCGTACTCTTTAGGGAGTTCAGCTTCAGTCCATTCGGCGACAAAGTAGGCCAAAACTTGCGACTTGATAGCTCGCCGTGGCTTATAGGTTATGTCGAATGGGAGGAGCTCAATGGCCCATTTGGCAATCCGACCCGTCGCGTCACGGTTGTTTATAATATCATTAAGTGGTACTTCGGAGGCTATGGTTATTGAACACTCTTGAAAGTAGTGTCGTAGCTTCCGGGATGCCATGAACACCGCGTACGCTATCTTTTGATAATGCACGTACCATGACTTGCATGAAGTGAGGACAGTGGACACGTAGTAAACTGGTTTTTGAAGGGGGAATTTGTGTCCGTCTGTTTCTCGTTTGACGACGAGCACTGCACTTACAACTTGATGAGTTGCCACAATGTATAATAGCATTGGATCGCCGATATTAGGTGCGGCCAGGACCGGGTTTGTTGCCAATATGGCTTTTATTTCTTCGAGTCCGGCCGTGGCAGCATCCGTCCACTCGAAGTGTTCGGTGCACCGGAGGAGGCGATAAAGGGGTAATGCCTTTTCTCCCAAGCGGGAGATGAAGCGGCTTAGAGCCGCCACGCATCTAGTCAATTTTTGTATTTGTTTGAGGTGCTTTGGAATATCCAATTTTGATAGAGCTCGGATCTTGGCTGGGTTTGCTTCAAGTCCTCTACCGGATACAATGAAGCCCAAGAGCTTTCCGGCTGGTACACCGAAAACGCATTTTTCCGGGTTAAGCTTGATGTCATATGTTCGGAGGTTATTGAATGTGAGCCTCAAGTCGTCTACTAGAGTTTCGACGTGCTTGGTTTTGACGACCACGTCATCCACGTATGCTTCAACTGTTTTGCCAATCTGGTTGGCCAGACATGTCTGAATCATGCGCTGATATGTTGCGCCGGCGTTTTTGAGCCCGAAGGGCATCGTGTTGAAGCAGAGGGTCGTATGGGGTGATAAATGCCGTTGCGGCTTGGTCTGGCTCTGCCATCTTAATTTGATGGTAGCCAGAGTATGCGCCGAGGAAACACAATGAATCGTGTCCTGCGGCAGCGTCAATGATTTCATCAATGCGGGGGAGGGGGAAGGGATCCTTTGGGCAAGCCTTGTTGAGGTCCTTGAAATCGACACATAGGCGCCAGGATTTGTCCTTCTTTGGTACCATCACCAGGTTTGCTAGCCAATCCGGATGTTTTATATCTCTAATGAATCCGGCTTCCAGTATTTTGGCTAGCTCCTCTCCCATGGCTTGTCTCTTAGGTTCAGAGAAACGCCGAAGAGCCTGCTTAACAGGCTTGAATCCTTTTAGGATGTTTAGGCTGTGCTCGGCCAGCCTGCGTGGGAATCCTGGCATATCTGATGGGTGCCAGGCAAAAATGTCCCAATTTTCGTGAAGGAATTCTCATAGTGCGGTGTCTACATCAGGGTTTAATTGTGCCCCGATGGAGGCCGTTTTTGTAGGGTCCGTTGGATGGACTTGGAATTTGACTATTTCGTCTGCCGGTTTAAAGGAGGTGGACTTGGATCTTTTGTCGAGTATCATGTCGTCCCTGTCCACCGTGGAGCGCAGCGCAGTCAGTTCCTCGGCCTCTAGGGCTTCGGATAATGCCTCAAGGGCCAGTGCTGCTGT
This sequence comes from Triticum aestivum, assembly GCF_018294505.1. Classification (NCBI taxonomy): domain Eukaryota; kingdom Viridiplantae; phylum Streptophyta; class Magnoliopsida; order Poales; family Poaceae; genus Triticum; species Triticum aestivum. Next base: position 423,417,082 of record NC_057807.1, read on the forward strand.
CTTGTTTTCGGCGCGGAGTGCTATGTCCGGGTCACTAGCAAGAGTGATGATTCCGTTGGGTCCGGGCATTTTGAGCTTCATGTACCCGTAATGGGGTATAGCTTGAAAAATTGTGAATGCCTCTTGCACTAATAGAGCGTGGTATCCGCTGCTGAACGGGGCCACTTGGAACGTGACCTCCTCGGACCTGTAATTATCCGCGTGCCGAACACCACATCCAGTGTGATTTTTCCTGTACAGCACACTTCCTGACTTGGGATTATTCCTCTAAAGGTTGTGTTGCTTCGCTCAATGCGGCTCCAGTCTATTTCCATTTTTCGAAGAGTTTCTTCATAAATGAGGTTCAATCTGCTGCCACTGCCCATGAGTACCTTGGTAAGTCGAAAGCCGTCCACTATCGGGCTGATGACCAATGCGGCTGGTGCTCGGGCTATTTGAAATTTAGGTTCATCACTGGCATTAAAGGTAATAGCCGTGTCACTCCATGGGTTTATTGTTGCTACCTGGTAGACTTCTGTAAAGCTGAGGAGTGTTCATTTCCGCATATTGTTTGATGTAAAATTCTCGAAGACTGTTGATACCATACTGGTTTTCATGGGCTAGCGCTCGGTGGATTCTGGAGTTAGAAGCTCCTCGCCACTTCTGGCCACCTGCCAGAGTATCCAACATGCTCTAAGACTATGAGTTGGTGTGGCGCCCTCTGTACTATGAATTTTACAGGGTCCATTGAGCCATCCCTCCAGTATGGTTCCATGCCCTATAGAGGGTTTTTGCTTTTTGTTGTCTGGCCCAGGCACCCGGCGGTAAAGCGCCCTTTTATTTCGGACTGGGATTGTATTCAGGGCCGGATTGTCCCAGAATTTTATTTTGGTTTTCCGAACGCTTTCTGTTGCACAGTATTTTTGTACTATGGATGTCAAGTCTGTGAAGCATGTAATTTCACGGCGACTTATGGCATTGAGGATCCCGATGTCCGTGCAATTATTGCAGAAGAATGAAATTGCATCCTCCTCGTGGCAGTCCTCTATCCTGTTCACAACCAGGAGGAATCTGACCCAGTAATGGTGGGCTATTTCTATGGGCTCTTGCCGAATTTGGGATAGATCCCTTATATTTGGGTGGGCGGGTGGAGTTAAATCCGGAACCTCGCCCAATCTGAGACTCAGGGGCCAAGAAGTTTCTGAACTCGGAAGCTTGGGTTCTTGGATGTGGTCCAATGAATCTAACCCGCTGCCTGACTTTAGGTTCGGGGTTTAGGTGACGTCCCCCCCTCCGTAGGTATCCGGCTTGGAGGGATCGGGAATCCGGACATATCTGGTCTTTAGGATGGGTGAAGATTCGCCGCATTGTTCCTCCACCACTTCAACATGGTGGGTGACCTGGGGAGAGTCAATCTCTCTCGGATCGGGTTTAAGCCCAATCTGATCGTAGTCTGTGGCAACTCCCAGGGCGGCGATGCGATCCAAGAGCTCGTTTAAGGGCGAGAGCTCCATCGGATCTAACTACTCGGCGAGTCCCGAGTTGATGTGGAGATTGCTTTCAATGACCCGAGAAGTCATCGTCGGCGCGGCGGCCGAACAGGCGGTCATAAGAAAACCGCCTAGCCGGAGAGTTTGGCCGATAGCCAAAGCTCCTTCGGCGACAGCAACGTCTTTAAAGACGGGATGCGGCATCCTTCCTGATGACGACGACACAGTGGAACTCTCAATGAAAGCACCAATGTCGGTGTCAAAACCGGCGGATCTCGGGTAGGGGGTCCCGAACTGTGCGTCTAGGTGGATGGTAACAGGAGACAAGGGACACGATGTTTTTACCCAGGTTCGGGCCCTCTTGATGGAGGTAAACCCTACTCCTGCTTGATTAATATTGATGGTATGGGTAGTACAAGAGTTGATCTACCACGAGATCAGAGAGGCTAAACCCTAGAAGCCAGCCTATGGTATGATTGTTGTTCGTCCTACGGTAAAACCCTCTGATTTATATAGACACCGGAGAGGGCTAGGGTTACACAGAGTCAGTTACAATGGGAGGAGATCTACATATCCGTATTGCCAAGCTTGCCTTCCACGCCAAGGAAAGTCCCATCCGGACACGGGACGAAGTCTTCAATCTTGTATCTTCATAGTCCGGGAGTCTGGCCAAAGGTCATAGTCCGGCAATTCGGACACCCGCTAATCCAGGACTCCCTGAGCGACCAAAAAAGCTTTTCCACTTTGTGGTCCTCTTGATCGCGGAAGTGTTCGGCCGCGTCCGCGGCACCCGCCGCCAAGTCCAGATAAGTGTTCTCCGCACTCCACTGCCAGTCCAACGGAGCATATTTAGGATCCCCGAACTTCATCCGCAGCATAAAGCACTACTAGGAAAATGGCTATAGATGGGATTGACACTAATGGCGCACCAGAAAGATGGTGCGCCATTAGTATATACTAATGGCGCACCACAATCTGATGCGCCATTAGAGTTTAAACAACTAATGGCGCACCATGCTACGGGTGCGCCATTAGTATCAAATTTTTTTTAACTAGTGCGCCTGTCCAAACATACTAATGGCGCATCCCGGCAAAGTGCGCCATTAGTAGTTGTAACTACTAATGGCGCACTAGGCAGCAGGTGCGCCATTAGTATAGAATTTTTTTTTGAACTAGTGCGCCTATCCAAACATACTAATGGCGCATCCTGCCCAAGTGCGCCATTAGTAGTTGTAACTACTAATGGCGCACCAGGCAGTGGGTGCGCCATTAGTATATGATTTTTTTTTGAACTAGTGCGCCTATCCAAACATACTAATGGCGCATCCTGCCCAAGTGCGCCATTAGTAGTTGTAAGTACTAATGGCGCACCATGCAAGAGGTGCGCCATTAGTAAGTGGGCAGCAACAAGATATTTGGGACAGCCTCTCCTACCCACACACTCACTTTCTCCCCACTTCATTCTCTCCACCTCCTCCTTGTCTCGGGTGCCTCCTCTTTTTCACCTCATTTCCACCATAGATTCATTCAAATTAAGTGGTTAAATTACCTTGTTTTAATAGGTAAGTAAGGGGGGAAGCTATATTTAGGTTGTTCTCCTTACAACAATGTGCACATGCACTTTTTACGGCCTAGCTAGATCTATGTATGTTCGTGGTGTTGCATATGTTTGTGGTGTTGCATATGTGTTTGTGTTTGGAGGTGTACCGGTATTTGATATGCGATAGTTGCCAATATTTTGCCGGAATGTTGATTCATTTCCGTTTCGGCGAGAATTTTGGCATTAAGCATTCTTTTTGGTCCTATTTTTAGGGAAGGTCATGCCAAATTTTTTTTTGGTTCTAAAATATCGTTTTGCTCTACCCCGCAGGCGACCATGGTCCGCACGATGACCGAAGGCATCGTGAATAGGTTTTTGAGGTCCGCGAAGGCCGAGATGCTTCAAAAGAACGAGACGGAGATAAGATGTCCGTGTCGAAGATGCAAGCTGAAGAGCCTTATTGCGGACCCGGATTCCGGGCAGGTGCGGGACCACCTACTGTTGCGTGGTTTCATGGATGGCTATCGGTGGCAAGGTGATGAAGATGACTACGAAGTCGTCCATGCGGGCCGGGCAAGAAATGAGGAAGGACAGCAAGACAACCACCGCGGCTCGGGCGGGCGAGAAGACGAAGAATCCCCAGGAGATGATCATGACTGTGATGCTGTACACAGTCATCATGTAGAAGATGCAGGACATGATGATGAGGAAGATGCCGGAGCAGGCGACGGGCATGATCATGAAGATGATGATGCCGGCGGAGCAGACGACGCTGGACCATCGATGGGCTGGGTGCAGGACCCTCATATTCAAGAGCTGCTTCTCAAGCAGACGGATAACGCAAGAGCTGCCGCCCGAGAGAAAGCCAAGATGGATCAACTTGAGTTAGACGCGGTTACTCCATTGTATGAAGGATGCAGGCCCGAGGATACCCGCCTGAAAGTAACGCTCATGGCCCTGGAGATGAAGGTAAAACACAAAATGACCGACGCAAGCTTCGACGAGAACATGTCATTCTGGCACGAACGTCTTCCCAAGGGGAACAAGTGCCCGACCAGTTAGGAGGAGGCGAAGAAAATCGTGTGTCCTCTGGATTTACCGCACGTGAAATACCATGTGTGCATGAACAATTGCATCATTTATCGGGACGAGCACGCGGAGTCTACAATATGTCCGGTGTGCGGTGTCACTCGATACAAGAAGAGGAAGAAAGCTCCTCGAAAAGTGGTGTGGTACTTTCCGATCACTCCTCGTCTGCAGCGGTATTTCGCGGATCCTAAGGTAGCAAAGCTCCTACGTTGGCACGCGGATAGGGAGGAGAAGAAGCGAGAAGATGACGCAAATGATCCGGAGATAGATAAAAAAGACAAGATGCTGAGTCACCCTAAGGATGCGAGCCAGTGGGACCCTCATATTCAAGAGCTGCTTCTCAAGCAGACGGATAACGCAAGAGCTGCCGCCCGAGAGAAAGCCAAGATGGATCAACTTGAGTTAGACGCGGTTACTCCATTGTATGAAGGATGCAGGCCCGAGGATACCCGCCTGAAAGTAACGCTCATGGCCCTGGAGATGAAGGTAAAACACAAAATGACCGACGCAAGCTTCGACGAGAACATGTCATTCTGGCACGAACGTCTTCCCAAGGGGAACAAGTGCCCGACCAGTTAGGAGGAGGCGAAGAAAATCGTGTGTCCTCTGGATTTACCGCACGTGAAATACCATGTGTGCATGAACAATTGCATCATTTATCGGGACGAGCACGCGGAGTCTACAATATGTCCGGTGTGCGGTGTCACTCGATACAAGAAGAGGAAGAAAGCTCCTCGAAAAGTGGTGTGGTACTTTCCGATCACTCCTCGTCTGCAGCGGTATTTCGCGGATCCTAAGGTAGCAAAGCTCCTACGTTGGCACGCGGATAGGGAGGAGAAGAAGCGAGAAGATGACGCAAATGATCCGGAGATAGATAAAAAAGACAAGATGCTGAGTCACCCTAAGGATGCGAGCCAGTGGCAAGCATTGAACTTCGAATACCCAGAATTTGGGAACGATCCAAGGAACATCGTGCTGGGCGCGAGCACCGATGGAGTCAATCCGTTTGGCAGCCAGAGAAGCACACATAGCACCTGGCCTGTGTTTGTGTGGATGTACAACCTTCCCCCCTGGTTGTGCATGAAGAGGAAGTACATTCACATGAGTATGCTAATTGAAGGGCCGAAACAACCAGGGAACGACATCAATCTGTATCTGGGGCTGCTGAAAGAGGAGCTTGACACGTTGTGGAAAACGCCAGCCAATACGTGGGACGCCGCAGAGAAAGAATATTTCCCTATGAGAGCCGCACTGCTCACGACGGTGCACGACTATCTCGGTTACGGATATCTTGCGGGGCAGGTAGTCCACGGATTTATCTCTTACTTTAGAAGAATCTATCTTTGCTCTATTTTGCGCACCGGTGACAGTTTAACCACTCTGTACTATGTTAATTTCCCTTCGCTTGTCACGTTTAGACTGATTTTAGTGGCCTATATATTGCTCTGAAACTTGGCTTGTCACCACAGGTTGGTGCATTTTGTGTTGTTCTATTTTCGAAAAGATGGAACCTAGAGGGGCAAGAGTTCGTCCAATGTAACTGCTAATGATCATGTTCTGTGATAAGTTTCATTGTCATGAGTATGTAGGGATCTCTTTTCTTCAAACAAAAAAGGGAAGAATAGTGTACAAGAATGAGAAATAATGAGAACAAGAGGAAGAGCCCCCATTAGATAGATGGAAACTTAATGAATATAGCTGCTGTATTTGGAGATAAACGCAACTCTAATTCAGTATCTAATTATCTACAAAGTAAAACTCATAATTACCATATATGCACAATTGGTTCCAGCGATGTATGCCAGTTGCCATTTTGGATTCTGCATCAATCATTTTTATTCATATGATTCATTTGTATTAGGTTTTGGCAGATATTGTTAACTTGACTTCATGGCTGCGCTCTATCCTGTGTTGCGCCTGTGCTCGTTGCTACTGATGCACTTCATGGCTGCTACTGTGTACAGTAGGAAGTGGAGTTAAGAACAATATTGGTCAGCTATCCTAGTAAGTAAGATAAATTTTGCAGACTGGATCTGCCAAACACTCCATCCTTAATTCAGATCGGCAACAACCCCAGCCTAAGAAAACCTTATTGTGTTTTCTTAGGATTTCAGACGAATCTTGATGCATAATAGCTACCTAACGGATCAAATAGTAAAACACACCGAACCTGGTTAGGAAGCTCTCTGCAGGCAAACTATTAGTGCATGAACTTAGAACTACACATATGCTAGTGGAATTAAGAACACTGTCGATTAGCTGTCTAGTACAATCTTTTTCTTATTTGCCTCGGATGAAAAAGAACGCATTTACTGATGCAGATCGGCAAACCAACATCTGTGAGAGAATAAGCAATTTTCTCTTTTATTTTTACCTTGATAAGAGTTGTAGCTTCAGTGCATGTGCAAGCATGTGCTGGTTTCGTCTGTGGCTCTTGGTTGGCTCAGTCATTAGTTGCTCTTTTGTTTATGGCTGTTGGTATGTACACTAGGTAATGGAATTAAGAACATTGTTGATCCAGTAAGCAGGACAAAGTTTGCAGACTGGATCTGCCAAACACTGTATCTTTAATTCAGGTCGACAACAACCCCAGTCAAAGAAAAACCGTCCCTGACAACCTTGTGTTTTCTTAGGACTAAAAACGAATCTTGATGCACAATAGCTACGCTAACTACGGATCGCCTATAAGAATAACTGCAAACTGGATAGACATGTTATAATAATTCAGCCGAGCATATAGGAGCATGTAAGTTAACTTTGTTTCAGCTTCACACAAGTTACAATTCGCTAAAAAAAGCCAGCTAGAATAGCCAAATAACAATTTGGTCCCAAACACAGCAAGGTCCTATTTTACTTTCAACATGACCTGACAACATGACCTGACAATAGTTCAGTTTACAGCTGAGGACAAAGATTTTGTGCAGGACAAGGCTATTTGTTATCGATCAAATAAATGATTTAGAAACCATCAATAAGTAGGACTAGTGATTTATTATGAAGTTGCTTGGGTTTATTATGAAGTACTTTGATCATGTCTCTTTATTTGTACTGCTGCTAATATACTTTATATGATGATGAAGTGCTACTGAGTTGTGTGCAAATTTCGTTAAATCAGTGATGTGTATGTGTGCTGTCAGTTATGTGTACGTGCTTATTTTAATCCAGTGAAATATGGCACTGAACTGTAGCTAGCTAAACGGTAGTTTTGCTTAAATTGGTGAAATTTGGCACTGAAATGTAGCTAGCAATGCAAATATCTCAATGAATTCAGCTCTGTTTTCTGTGTGAAACTGTTGTTGTTAAATGAAGCCACATTCCAGTCCACATGCCAATGTATTTTCCATGTTGTGATGGAGGCCTTTTTTGCCTTGTCCACCCGAGAGGCCCTTGAGTTTGCTGGAATGTCGATTAACTTCCATTCCAGCAAATTCGGGTACTCCATATGTCCTATTTTCAGCAAAGGTCATGCTGAAATTTTCCGTGAATTTTAGCATGACTTTGCTAAAAATAGGACATATGGGGTACTTGTGACTAATGCATGGGCCGGGGTATCGTAGTAGTTAATTAAGTAGGATCAAGTGCCCCGGCGTACTTGTGACTAATGCATGGCTTTTAGGGTGCCTCGGTGTCGATAAAAACCGAAATGATGAAAAGTTAGGCTTTTAGGGTGCCTTGGCGTCGAAAAACCCTCAATGATAAAAGCTTAGATTTTAGGATGCCTCGGTGTCGACAAACCCTAAATGATGAGACCATGATCTTGTTCCTTGACAATAACCAACTTTTTGACCAAACTTTGTTTCTATTTAGAGAGAAACATGGCCCACAACGATGAGGCCGGGGGTTCGGGCGGCAAGGCATTCTGGGAGCTGTCCCAGGAGATGGAGGAACAACCTCACTTGTATGAGGCCGCCGCCTTCCCCACCGATCCTGAGACCACGGATGGTGCCGCCGAGGATGACCACACTGATGCCACCACTGATGGTGCCGCCGAGGATGCCACCACTGATGATGGCGGCGCACGCACAGATAGCAGCCAGCCGAAGAGGCAACGGAAGGACCGGCGCCCGATCGTGCTCCGCACCCTCAAGGAGGAAGTTACTGAAGTGGACTCCAACGGGAATACAACGGCGCCCGAACGAATAGTCAAGGGGTACTCGCTTCAGCTCGGGTGCATTGTCCGGAGCACCGTCTCGATCAACACCGAGAACCTGAGGCATCCTGACCGGGGGAATTTGCGCCACCTCCTCTTCACGAAGCTGCACGAACGATACAAGTTCCCCGCTGAATTCGAAAACACAAGCCTCAAAGGGAATAAAGTGAACAATGCTGCCCTCACGAAGATGAGCAAGGCCCTGTCTACTTGGAAAAGCAATGTGAAGAGAATGATCGAGAAAGGTGAGAGTTATGAGAAGATCAAGGAGAAAAATCCTTCGATCACCGAAGATGACTACAACGACTTCAAGATCAATTGCTCGAGCACCGCAAGCTCCCAATCAAGTGAGTGGGGGAAACAAATGCGGGAGCTGAACATAGGGGAACACACACTCGGTCCCGGTGGTTACAGAGTGGCGGAGCCTATATGGGACAAGGAGGAGGCGGACCGTGCCGAGCAAGGCCTACCGCCCCTCTTCGATAAATACGGTGACAAGCAGACCAGGAACTTTGTCAGGGCCCGGTACAAGAAGGACCCGAAAACAAAGGAGCTTACCACGGATCCGAAGACCAGGCAGCTTGAGCTTGTTCTGGTAAGGAATACACCCCCGCGTAATTAGCTCCATATGGTTGCATTCTAATTAATGAAGCCGAATTTCTAAATGGTTCACATTCCTTCCGCAGGCGACTGAAAGCAGTAGCGCGGGGTCGACTCAAAGCAACCCTTGGGACACCACTCTAAATAGGGGGTTGAATATAATGAAGAACAAGGATAAGCTCAGTAAGCCGACGTCAGCTGGTCGTGTGGCCGGCAAAGGCTTGTCGACAAAATGGGGGTCATACTATACCGCTGGTGTGCGGAAGGAGAAAAAGACCAGCTCGGAAAGCCAGGCGCGAGAGGTTCAAGAACTCAAGGCACAGGTGGCGCGGATTCCGGAGATTGTCCAAGAGCAAGTGGAACAACGACTCGGAGCGACGATCATCGCCCTTGTGCCTACCTTGATCTCGGGGTTGAGTGCGTGTATTGCGGGCGGCCAACAGGGGCCGCCCCCGATTCCTAGCTTCACGGCCAGCAACTCGCATAATGCGATGGCGGGGCCATTGGTGCCTCCGGCGGAGGCGGCATTGGTGTCTCCGACGCCGGCACGGGAGCTTAATGCACCCGGGTGTACGCCGGCCGGCACCTCTTCAGCAAGCGGCCGCTCCGTCAACTGCACGCCCGCCGTTGGCGTTGCCTCGACATTAGCCGAGCTCGACGCCATCATCACGGTAACTAATTAAGCCTCTCTCAGCCGAGGACTTCATCTCCTTGCCTTTGACTGGGCATCCCTGACGCCCTACATGTTTTCGCAGGGCGCCGCCGACGTTCCGTGCACTCTCCTCCACTTCGTGAACAACGAGTTGGTCGATGTCGCCAAGGGCAAAATCGTTCAACCGGGCAACCCCTTGTTCCACGGTACCCAGATGCCACCCAACTTGTTTAGGGTTCAACTGGTTCGGGTGCTGCCAGGCTGCGACGACTTGTTACCTCCGATTCGACCCGTCGGGGCCGACGATGATGACGTGATGACCCTCAGCGCCTGCCTGAGCTGGCCCCTGCTTTGGCCGAAGAGCCAGATTCGTTTGGGGGCGGGGGACACCACCCCAAAGACAACACCGCCAGTCGTGCCGGCGCCAAGTCGGCCCCATGGCAAGACCGCCGTAACGGTGCCGGACATCCCTATGCCACTGGATCCAAACATGCATATGGCACAGGATCAGAACGACGACGACGACGACGATGATACATTTGGCAACGTCGATCAGTACTTTGCCGAGCATGGGTACGATGGCGACTTCATGGGGCCTCCTTCTCAAGAACCAAACCCAACAAAAGACGTGTGCGATCTAGCTCGTACCGCGGAGAAGCCAAGTTGCAACAGGCGCCGTCTGGCGTTCAGCTCTCAGGAGACGCCTCCAGCTGCCGACTTCACCGAGCCTCAGATAGGCGAGGTGCGAAATATTATCAGCCCCAACACACTCAAGAAGGCGGTCTGTGAGCAGAACTCGGTCCCATTACAGGAGAAGAAGAAGGCACGCAAAAGAAAGACTAAGAAGGGTGCGAGCCAGCCGGCACCGAGTACGATCCGTGCTCAGGACGGGCCACCTTCACCGCAGGATATCTCGAGGAGGGTGCATGTGGCGGGTAGGGCGATGCTACCACCAAATATGCTCAATGCTGCAACCGGTGCTATGCGGAGTCTGCACGACAGTGTTCTTTCTTTGGAGAAGCGGCGTCTCAGAGAGAAGGATGTGGCATACCCGGTTTTCATGGCCAAGGTGCCGAGGGCAAGGGCTTTGTGGATGGCGACATCGGGGGTACGATCGTCCTGCGGTTTGATGACATCTTTGCTATGTTTAACCTTCATCCGCTGCACTACACCTTCGTTCGGCTATTTTCGCTGAGTATGGAGATGCGGATCATTCGCGACAAGACCCCGGACATCGTGATAGTCGACCCCTTCTACATGTGTGCCAAGATCTTGGGCAGCGCTGGGGACCGGCAAGTCGCGAGTTCTTACCTCGAAGGCGTCATTCTGGCAAACCAAGATAAGGATAACTTCCTCGTGCCTTACTTTCCCGAGTAAGTCCTCCCCTCAACCGGCCCGTAACATATGAATTCTTACTTTTCGATCGTTTTTCTTTTAACATTCCGTGTTTTCTGCAGTGACACACGTTGCACGCTCATCCTCCTAAGCCCCAAATATTCCATGGCCACGTATTTCGACCCGGACCGTCAGTCGAACGTAGACTACACAAATGTCAAGAAGGTTCTTGATGATGTTCTCCCCGGCTACGCCCAATCTGGAGGCACCTTCACCAGGCCTATTCGTAAGTACGGCAAGCACATGTTCTCCCACAATACGATGTTCTGCTGCGTCAAGCAGCTGCCTGGCGGTCAGAAGGGTGCCTACTACGCCATCCATCACATGCGGGCGATCGTACGGGACCATCATCAACTTCTGCTACCGAGTAAACTCCAAGATTGGGCCGCGAGCGTGTCGGCAATCCAGGACGCGGACCTCCGACAAGAATTCTTTCGCATCCAGTCGGAGTTTGCGGAAATCATCCATCAAGATGTCCTTCGTACCTCGGGGCAGTTCTACCTCAGAAATCAACCGTCCAACAGTGACATCGACACAATGCTACAAATGCAGGATGACAACGCCCGTTCTTTCATGACTCCCACGATAGACGGCGGCTTCATCCACGCTCCGGTCCCTTGAGTCGAGTTGTCTAGTTCTGAAACATCGATTGGCTCATGTTGTAATTAAACTTTAATGAACCTGTAGTATGTCTCTTTGGTTCTGAGAGTCATTCAACTTAGATGTAATCGATGCTATTAATGTCTTGCTTTTCTCTTCCGATCGTTCTGTTGCATAATTATATATTGCTTATGTATTGTCTGTGAATTGGTACTAACGTTTCGTTTGGCTAGTGCATAGTGATGCCGACGTATGTCGTGTACAAGGGTAAGGTTCCCGGAGTCTACGATGACTGGGAGGAGTGTCGGAGACAGGTTCACCGATTCAGCGGTAACAGTTACAAAGGGTACACCACTAGGGCCGAGGCCGAATCTAGATACGCCCGCTATCTAGCGGGAGAGGGGAGGGAGCGTTGGAGGAACCGGATGAAGACGAGTTTCATCGTGATGATGCTCATCGTGATGACCGCAGCTCTCTTCTATGTGATGGTAGTTTAGATGATCGATATCGACTTGTAATGCGAAGACAAACTCGCTACTCGCGGTCTCGAGACTTGTAATATAATGTTCTATCTTTGTTCGGTCTTTTTAATTCGGAGACTAATATGATGAATTGTATTCGGAGACTAATATGATGAATTGTATTCAAAGACTAATCTTCTATTGTATTTGATGAATCTATTGTTGATGTGTGCTGTCTATATTTTGTCAAATTATACATTTTGTAACCTGTGCAAAAAACAGAAAATAAAAAAATAAAAAAAACCTAATATTCATACTAATGGCGCATCACACGACAATGCGCCATTAGTATGACAGTGCATACTAATGCGCATCACCGGGTGGTGCGCCATTAGTATGCCAAAGCACCTGGGTGTACATGCCAACTGGGAGGCATACTAATGGCGCACCCTCGCATATACTAATGGCGCACCAGGTGGTGCGCCATTAGTATACCAGATACTAATGGTGCACCAGCTGGTGCGCCATTAGTAAAAATTACTAATGGCGTGCTATCAGTGGCGCACCAGTGATGCGCCATTAATGGCCATATTAGGTGCGCCATTAGTAGTGGTATTTCTAGTAGTGAAGGGCTTTCCAGCCGTGATATCTCCGGCCTAACGTAGCTCCTCCTTCATAGCTCTCATCGTAGAGCGAGTATCCTTGGCCTCGGTAGTGACCTTCTCTAGGTCCTTCTGTGCCACCCGATCTTCTTTTTCAAGAAGCTTGCAGCGGTCGGCAGCATTCTTCAACTTTACAGCCATCTCGGCCACTTCCTTCTTTCTTTGGCAGTGAGTAGCCTGTTCGGCTTTCAGCTCTTCAGCCGCCTTTAAGGCAGCCGCATCGCTTTTCTTGGCCTGCTCCTTGGCTCGGGCAAGTTCCGCCCGAAGGTTCTCCATGGCAGCGGCACCATCTGCATCAAGCACACATGTTGTAAGGTACGGGCATCAAGCTCCTCTTACCAGGTGTCTTTGGAGAAATTACATACCTTGTGCCTCGTCCAGCCGCTTGTTGACAAGAGCGATGTCGGCATCTGCCACGTCAATTTGCCGCTTTAGCTCGGCAAATTCATCAGTCCGGCTAGCCACCGGACACTTCGCCACCTACATAGGAAAGGCGGCATATTATACCTGGGATTATGATCCTCGGCGCGCCATCCTTTTTGACAATACGCAGAGTCTCAGGGGCTACTATCTATATTGGGCGCATCTTATATATGCGGATCTGTCAAAAGGTACATCATTTTGCGTACCTCAAAACCTGTCAGTAAACTCCTACCGGCCTCTTACAACCCGCTCTCCGCGGATGAAATCCTTCCAATCACCGTATCCATCAATGCACGGTGTTCTTCTGAGATAGACGCTCGCCTGAGCAGATCCTTCAGCTCCTCCGACCGCACACCGGATGGTGCCGGACTCGTCCGATGGCCTTTTTCGAAGGCCGGACACGGAGGGCCTTGGGGGGCCATACGACTGCCTTCCGACCCTGCCGGATTCGGAGAAACCCTCCGTGACGACACCTCAGGGTCGCCCGCCTCACAAGGCGGTACGGCAGGGGGAGGCGTTCCGCTCTCCATCATTTCCAGATGAAGATCCCCTGAAGATGAGCTCTGCTGAGAAGGGCTGAGATCCGAACTACAAGGTAAAATTTCGGTTATCTTCCTCAGAAAGGATAATAGGGACGTCTCTCATTTTGAAACCCCCTTTTTACTTACGGCTCGGTGGAGAGCTAATCCCCTCAGGGGCGCAATGCGACCGAGGCACCCCCCCTGCGCCGGACCCTCTGACAAAGATTTCTTCCCCCGCTTTGAGACCATTGCCTCCGGGTCTTCAGAGGCGGTCCTCTTCTTCCCCTGGTTAGATGAATTCTTGATTCCTCCTTTCCTGACAGCCTCCTTCAGGGAGGCGGTAGCTTCCTTGCTCCCCTCTTCGCCTTCTTCCAAAGGCGCAACCTCCAGCATCCTGGTTAACACGGGATCCGGCGTAGTCTCAAGGAGGGGGGCCGGACACCTGATTAGCTTTGCTTTCGCTATCCACTCCTGTTTAAGGGACAACTCTTTTTAAGGGCAATTTTATGATAAATATACGGATAGCGTGTCCGGGTACAGGGCTACTTACTTGAGTATCCGAGCGATTGCAGCTCAGACCTGCGTCCTCGTACGAGTCCGGACACATTGCTTGTGATCCGAAGAACAATGTGTACATCTCCATGGGCGTCGCGCCCACAAAATGTTGGACGGCTCGTGATCCTTCCGGATTAAACTCCCACAGGCGGAGAGGGCGATGTTTGCAGGGCATGATGTGGCGAATCAAAATAACCTGCGTCACTACGGCCACATTGATATCTCTTTCTAGGAGATCTCGAACGCGGCCCTGCAACAAGGGAACATCCTTTGACGGCCCCCAGTTAAGCCCTTTATTGACCCATGACGCTAGCTGTGGTGGGGGACCCGAGCGAAAGGCAGGTGGCGCCACCCATTTGGTGCCCCTGGGAGCTGTGATATAAAACCACTCTCGTTGCCATAAGTTGAACTCCTCTTGAAAGATCCCTCGGGCCATGGAGCGTCGGCATTCTTGCTTATAACAGCACCTCCGCACTCTGCGTGCTGCCCCTCGATCATCTTCGGCTCTACTTTGAAGGTCTTAAGCCACAATCCGAAGTGAGGAGTAATACGGAGGAAGGCCTCGCACACGACAATGAACGATGAGATATGGAGGATGGACTCCGGAGCTAAGTCGTGAAGTTCCAGCCCATAATAAAACATGAGCCCCCTCACGAAGGGGTCCTTCGGGAAGCCTAGCCCCCGAAGGAAGTGAGACGAGAACACCATGCTCTCACCAGGCTTGGGAGTGGGAATAACCTGCCCTTGAGCAGGCAGCCTATGCGAGATTTCGCCGGTTAGATACCTGGCATCTCTTAGCTTTAGCACGTCTTCTTCCGTAATGGAGGAAGGCATCCACCGGCCTTGAAGGTCGGAGCCGAACATCATCGGAGGTCCGAAGCGCCTGAATCTGGAGCTTTGGGTGTTGGAACTCAAGGTGAGAGGCGGATTTGGTCAAGATTGAAAGAAAGGAGTCGAGCCTTGGTCCCCTTATAAAGAGGTTGAATACCAAGAGCGCTCCCCATGACCGTTTGGGACTCGCCTTCGATTGAGGAGACATACCAACAGGCACGGTTGGGTTACCCACGCCCGTATTGATGAGAATCCCGGAATAAGGGGACGAGATCTCTGCTTCGACAAGACGTGCCAAGGAAACCACCTCGCTAAACGCGCTGAGGTGGGACAGTAAAACGATTCGAATAAAGGCTTGGTCGTGGCGTGATGTCACGCTGCAGAATACGTCAACAGATTAGATTTGTACAAATATTATTCTCTCTATGGTGGTATGTGGAACTTATTTTGCAGAGCCGGACACTATCCTTGTGTTCAGAATCCTCTATGAAGTATTCGGAGGAGGAACCCGCCTTGCAATGCCGAAGACAATCTGCGCGCCGGACTCGTCGTCATTGAAGCCTGTTTCAGGGGCTACCGAGGGAGTCCTGGATTAGGGGGTGTCCGGATGACCGGACTATAACCTTTGGCCGGACTCCTGGACTATGAAGATACAAGATTGAAGACTTCGTCCCGTGTCCGGATGGGACTTTCCTTGGCGTGGAAGGCAAGCTTGGCGATACGGATATGTAGATCTCCTCCCATTGTAACCGACTCTATGTAACCCTAGCCCTGTACGGTGTCTATATAAACCGGAGGGTTTTAATCCATAGGACGAACAACAATCATACCCTAGGCTAGCTTCTAGGGTTTAGCCTCTCTGATCTCGTGGTAGATCTACTCTTGTACTACCCATATCATCAATATTAATCAAGCAGGAGTAGGGTTTTACCTCCATTGAGAGGGCCCGAACCTGGGTAAAACATCGTGTCCGTTGTCTCCTGTTACCATCCGCCTAGACGCACAGTTCGGGACCCCCTACCCGAGATCCGCCGGTTTTGACACCGACAGCTGGCTTTACATATTTACAACAACAAGAGCAAATAGAGTTTGTAAAAGTTTTTCTTTATCACTTTCAGTTTGTCAACTGAATTGCTTGAGGACAAGCAAAAGATTAAGCTTGGGGGAGTTGATACGTCTCCATCGTATCTACTTTTCCAAACATTTTTGCCCTTGTTTTGGACTCTCACTTGCATGATTTGAATGGAACTAACCCGGACTGACGCTATTGTCAGCAAAACTGCCATGGTGTCATTTTTGTGCAGAATTAAAAGTTCTCGGAATGTCTTGAAAATCCACGGAGCAACTTTTTAGAATTAATAAAAGATATTGGCGAAAGAAATAGCATCAGGGGGCCCACACCCTGTCCACGAGGGTGGGGCACGCGCCCCCTCCCCTGGGCGCCCCCTGCCTCGTGTGCCCCCTGGACATCCACCGACCTCAACTCCAACTCCATATATTCTCTTTCGCGGAGAAAAAATCAGAGAGGAAGTTTCATCATGTTTTACGATACGGAGCTGCCGCCAAGCCCTAATCTCTCTCGGGAGGGCTGATCTGGAGTCCGTTCGGGGCTCCAGATAGGGGGATTCATCGCCGTCATCATCATCAACCATCCTCCATCACCAATTTCATGATGCTCACCGCCATGCGTGAGTAATTCCATCGTAGGTTTGCTGGACGGTGATGGGTTGGATGAGATTTACCATGTAATCAAGTTAGTTTTGTTAGGGTTTGATCCCGAGTATCCACTATGTTCTGAGATTGATGTTGCTATGACTTTGCTATGCTTAATGCTTGCCACTAGGGCCCGAGTGCCATGATTTCAGATCTGAATCTATTATGTTTTCATGAATATATGTGAGTTCTTGATCCTATCTTGCAAGTCTATAGTCACCTATTATGTGTTATGATCCGACAACCCCGAAGTGACAATAATCAGGATACTTCTCGGTGATGACCGTAGTTTGAGGAGTTCATGTATTCACTATGTGTTAATTCTTTGGTCCGGTAATCTATTAAAAGGAGGCCATAATATCCCTTACTTTCCACTAGGACCCCGCTGCCACGGGAGGGTAGGATAAAAGATGTCATGCAAGTTCTTTTTCGTAAGCACGTATGACTATATTTGAAATACATGCCTACATTACATTGTTGAACTAGAGCTAGTTCTGTGTCACCCTATGTTATAACTATTACATGAGGAATCACATCTGACATAATTATCCATCACTGATCCAATGCCTACGAGATTTTCATATATTGCACTTTGCTTATTTACTGTACGGTTGCTACTGTTACAATTGCTACAAAACTGCTACTGTTTCTTTTGCCACTGTTACCATTACTATTATACTACTTTTCTACTAAATACTTTCCTGCAGATACTAAGTTATCCAGGTGTGGTTGAATTGACAACTCAACTGCTAATACTTGAGAATATTGTTTGTCTCCCCTTGTGCCGAATCAATAAATTTGGGTTGAATACTCTACCCTCAAAAACTGTTGCGATCCCCTATACTTGTGGGTTATCAGGCACATGGGATTCTAAGGACCACTCATGGCGGCTTATCATCATGAGGTTGATGCTGACACTTCAAGGGTTATCAGGTGGAGCACATTGATCATAGGAAAAATGAAGCGGCGGACGCCTTAAGGCGGCTGGGGTCTCAGCGTAAGCCAGTCCCACCTATCACCTTTTTGGACGTTCTTCATAACACTTCTGTCAAACTGCCTACAGAGGAAGATCTGGCTATTCCTGACCCGGAAGCACAGCTGGTGGTGGCTCTTCACACTATCCCAGATTGGACAGTACCATATTTGGCTTATATGACCCGGGGCGAGTTACCTGAGGATGAAACTTTGGCCAGGCAGATAACCCGGAGGTCTAAGTCAATGACAATTGCCGATGGCGAGTTACACCATCACAGTGTCACTGGGGCGTTTCAGCGTTGCATCTCTGCTGAGGAGGGCCGTGTGATTCTTCGTGAGATTCATGAGGGAGATTGTGGTTATCATGCCGGTTCAAAGTCCCTTGTGGCCAAAGCCTTTCATCATGGATTTTATTGGCTGACGGCTCATGCTGATGAGGAGGATTTGGTCAGTAAATGTGACGGTTGTCAGAAATTCTCACGGCGAGCTCATGTGCCGGCTCAAGAATTAAGGATGATTCCAATTACTTGGCCGTTTGCAGTCTGGAGCTCGATATGGTTGGGCCTTTTAAAAGGTCCAAGGATAAAAATACCCACCTTTTGGTGGCAGTTGAAAAAATCACAAAGTGGGTCGAGGCAGAGCCGGTCAGTAAGTGTGACGTGGCAATGATGGTTCAATTCATCAAAAAGGTGGCTTTTCGCTTTGGTTTTCCCCACAACATTATAACTGATAATGTCACTAATCTGTCCAAAGGTGCTATGGAAGAATTTTGTCAACGTGAGCATATACGACTTGACGTCTCATCAGTAACTCACCCCCAATCCAATGGTCAAGCCGAACGAGCCAATCAAGAAATTTTGAGAGGCATCAAGCCCCGACTTATGGTTCCTTTGTAGCGGATGCTGAGTTGTTGGGTGGAGGAGTTAACTTCCATGCTATGTGATAACCCACAAGTATAGGGGATCAATTGTAGCCTCTTTTGATAAGTAAGAGTGTCGAACACAACGAGGAGCTAAAGGTAGAATAAATATTCCCTCAAGTTCTATCGACCACCGATACAACTCTACGCACGCTTAACGTTCGCTTTACCTAGAACAAGTATGAAACTAGAAGGACTTTGTAGGTGTTGTTGGATAGGTTTGCAAGAATATAAAGAGCACGTAAATATAAACTAGGGGCTGTTTATATAAATAAGAAATAAAGTAAATATAGAGAGTGTGGAAAAGTGGTGGTAGGAGTTGTGAAATTGTCCCTAAGCAATTAACTACTTTACTAGACTGATAGCAAGTTTTATGTGGGAGAGGCATAAGCAAACATAATTTCTCTTCTTGGATCATATGCACTTATGATTGGAACTCTAGCAAGCATCTGCAACTACTAAAGATCATTAAGGTAAAACCCAACCATAGCATTAAAGCATCAAGTCCCCTTTATCCCATATGCCACAACCCCCTTACTCGGGTTTATGCTTCTGTCACTCAAGCAACCCACTATAAGTGAATCATGAACGTATTGCAACACCCTATAGTGGGAATCCCTGACGCTTGCGCGACACGGAGGGCACAATAGGACAACAACATAACCACAAGCAAATTAAACCAATCATAGCAATTCATCAATCATCGATAGGACAACAAAAATCTACTCAGACATCATAGGATGGCAACACATCATTGGATAATAATATGAACCATAAAGCACCATGTTCAAGTAGAGGGTACAGCGGGTTGCGGGAGAGTGGACCGCTGAATATAGAAGGGGGGAGGCGATGGAGATGTTGATGAAGATGGCGGAGGTGTTGGTGTAGATCACAGTGATGATGATGGCCCCCGACGGTGTTCCGGCGCCACCGGAAGCGAGTGGGAGAGAGCCCCCCTTCTTCTTCTTCTTCCTTGACCTTCTCCCTAGATGGGAGAAGGGTTTCCCCTATGGTCCTTGGCTTCCATGGCATGGGAGGGGCGGGAGCCCCTCCGAGATTGGATCTGTCTCTCTGTCTCTCTCTGTTTCCGCGTTCCCGTATTCTGCCCTTTCACCGTTTCTTATATATCCGGAGATCCGTAACTCCTATTGGATTGAAACCTTCGCCAAGATTTTTTTCCAAAAATTAGCTTTCTTGTGGCCAAAGAAGAGCAGGCACCGCCTTATGGGGTGCCCACAAGGGTCAGGGGCGCGCTCCGTGCCTCGTGGCCCCCTCGGGCACTGTCTCGCATTGATTCTTCTTCCCAAATATAACAAATATTCCAAAAATATTCTCCGTCCATTTTATCCCGTTTGGACTCTGTTTGATATGGGGTTTCTTCGAAAGATAAAACATGCAACAAATAGGAACTGGCACTAGGCACTGGATCAATATGTTAGTCCCAGAAATAGTATAAAAATTTGCCAAAAGTATATGAAAGTTGAATAATATTGGCATGGAGCAATCAAAAATTATAGATACGACGGAGACGTATCTGCATCCCCAAGCTTAATTCCTGCTCGTCCTCGAGTGGATAAATGATAAAAGAGATAATTTTTGATGTGGAATGCTACCTAGCATAATCTTGATCATGTAATCTAATCATGGCTTGAATATTAAGACACGAGTGATTTAAGGCATTAGTCTATCATTTGACATAAAAACAATAATACTTCAGGCATCCCAACAAACAACCATGTCTTTCAAAATACCAATGCTTCAGAACGTTATCCCTACAAAATCATATAGTCTTGTATGCTCCCTTTTCTCAACATAAGGTACCCCTCATGCTCATCCCCATGTCAGCCAAGCAATTGGTTCATACTTTTTAACGTGCTTCAGCTTTTTCAACCCTCACGCAATACATGAGCGCAAGCCATGGATATAGCACTATAGGTGGAATAGAGTATGATGGTGGAGGTTGTGTGGAGAAGGCAAAAAGGGAGAAAGTCTCACATCGACGCGGCTAATCAACGGGTTATGGTGATGCCCATCAATTGATGTCAATGCGAGGAGTAGGGATTGCCATGCAACGGATGCACTAGAGCTATAAGTGCATGAAATCTCAAACAGAAATTAAGTGGGTGTGCATCCAACTTGCTTGCTCATGAAGACCTCGGGCATTTGAGGAAGCCCATCATCGGAATATACAAGCCAAGTTCTATAATGGAAATTCCCACTAGTATATGAAAGTGATAACTTAAGAGACTCTCTATATGAAGAACATGGTGCTACTCTGAAGCACAAGTGTGGTAAAAGGATAGTAACATTGCCCCTTCTCTCTTTTTCTCTCATTTTTTTGTTTTCTCTTTTTTTTTCTTTTTTTCTTTTTTTGTAGGCTTCTTTGGCCTCTCTCTTTTTAGGGCTTCTTTGGCCACTTTTATTTTGATAACCTCACATGGGACAATGTTCTAAAAATGATGATCATCACACTTTTATTTACTTACAACTCAATATTACAACTCGATACTAGAACAAATATATGACTCTATATGAATGCCTCCAGCGGTGTACTGGGATGTGCAATGATCTAGCATAGCAATGACATCAAAAAACGGACAAGCCATGAAAACATCATGCTAGCTATCTTACGATCGTGCAAAGCAATATGACAATAAATGCTCAAGTCATGTAAATGATGATGATGGAAGTTGCATGGCCATATATCTCGGAATGGCTATGGAAATGCCATGATAGGTAGGTATGCTGGCTGTTTTGAGGAAGATATAAGGAGGGTTATGTGTGATAGAGTGTATCGTATCACGGGGTTTGGATGCACCGGCGAAGTTTGCACCAACTCTCGAGGTGAGAAAGGGCAATGCACGGTACCGAAGAGGCTAGCTATGATGGAAGGGTGAGAGTGCGTATAATCCATGGACTCACATTAGTCATAAAGAACTCATATACTTATTGCAAAATTTTATTAGCCCTCGAAGCAAATTATTACTATGCATGCTCCTAGGGGGGAGGTTGGTAGGAGTTAACCATTGCACGCCCCCGACCTTCACGCAAAGATAAACAATCAAAATACAGTGCGCGCCAATTTGGTTACATAGTTAGGAGACCATACGTGCATGCTTCGGGAATCACAAACCTTAACACCAATATCCTTACTAAACACAAACATTTACTAGAACCTCCCACATATTATCATCTCTATATCGCAAAACTATTGCAAGGAATCAAACATATCATATTCAGTGATCTACAAGTTCTATGTAGGATTTTATGACTAACCATGTGAATGACCAATTCCTGTCATCTCTCTAAATAGATATAAGTGAAGCAAGAGAGTTTAATTCTTTCTACAAAATATATGCCCATGCTCTAACAAATATAAGTGAAGAAAAAGAGCATTCTACAAATGGCGGTTTTCTATGTGAAGAGAGACAGGCAATCCAAACTTCAAAAGATATAAGTGAAGCACATGAAGCAGTCTATAAAGCCATACTCAAAAGATTTAAGTGAAGTACAATGAGCATTCTATAAATCAACCAAGGAATATCTCATACCAGCATGGTGCATAAAAGAAAAGTGAAATTAAATGCAAAAAATGCTCCAAGATTTGCACATATCACATGAATGAAACGAATCCCAAAACATACCGATACTTGTTGAAGAAAGAGGGGATGCCTTCCGGGGCATCGCCAAGCTTAGACGCTTGAGTCTCCTTGAATATTTACTTGGGGTTCCTTGGGCATCCCAAGCCTTAGATCTTGCCTCTCCTCCTTTTCCTCATATTGAGACCTCCTCGATCTTCGAACACTTCATCCACACAAAACTTCAACAACAAACTCGGTAAGATCCATTAGTATAATAAAGCAAATCACTACTCTGAGTACTGTTGAAAACCAATTCATATTTTATTTTTGCATTGTGTCTACTGTAATATAGCTTTTCCATGGCTTAATCCATTGATAGAAATTGATAGTTTCATCAAAACAAGCAAACTATGTATCAAAAACAGAATCTGTCAAAAATAGAACAGTCTGTAGCAATTTGAACATTCACCATACTTCTGGTACCCCAAAAATTCTGCAAAAATTTGGAAAAATAAAAACATTGTATATAAAGACAGTGCAAAAATAATCAGAACCGTTTGACGTTCCAGTAAAAAATTTAAAATCGCGCACTACAGCCAAAGTTTCTGTCCTTCACCGCACAAACCAACAAGCATTGTAAACAACCTAAAGGCAAACCTTAGCACATTACTTTTATAATACAATGGAATTGTACAAGGGTATAATTATTTTTGATGAAAACTTTTTGTAATTAAGATTCACAAATTTTCCGTGAGCGTGAACTAAGTTCAAGGAGCTCCCCCACTTCAACAATGCTGTCTTTCTCACTTTCACTTTCCTTTTTGAAAAGTTTTGGGTTCCCCTGTTTATTTTTTATTTTTTAAAATATTTATGAAAGCACTCAACAGAAATAAATGACTCTCTAAAACTTCTGGGTTGTGTCCCTGGCAGCGCTTTCTGTAAAGCCATTAAGCTAGGCAAATAGTGCTCAAGTAATGAATCCACCCAGATCCCAAGGTATATCAAAGCCAATTTTAATTAACAATGATTTTTGATTTAGTAGTGAGAACAAAGTAACATATATCATGCAACAACGAAGTCTAACTCTCTTCCTATGCATCGGCATGTCATAAAAGAACAATTCATACACACCACGTAAAGGCCAATGCATAGTATAAGCAGTTTCTTGCAATTTTATCATATTAGAAACATAGAGAGGTGGAGATATAGTTCCCCTCTCATAATAATTGCAAGTAGGATCAGCAAGCACATGCATATTATATCTATCAAAATCATCATGTGTAGTAGTAAAAGGCAACCCATCAATATAATCTTTTATAAGCACAAACTTCTCTGATATAGTGTAGTTGGGAGAATTCAAAAAGATAATAGGACTATCATGCGTGGGTGCAATAGCAAAAATTTCATGTTTAACATAAGGAACTATAGCAAGTTCATCTCCATAACCATAATTCATATTGGCATCTTGGCCACAAGCATAGCAAGCATCATCAAAAAGGGATATTTCAAGAGAATCAACGGGACCATAACAATCATCATAGCAATCATCCTTCGGTAAGCACGAAGGGAAATTAAACAATGTATGAGTTGAAGAGTTACTCTCATTAGAAGGTGGGCATGGGTATCTAATCCTCTCTTCCTCCTTTTGTTCTTCGCTCTCCTCGTCATCTTTTTAATCCAATGAGCTCACAGTTTCATCAATTTCTTCTTCCATAGACTCCTGCAAAATATTAGTCTCTTCTTGGACGACGGAGACTTTATCAATAAATGCATCAATATCGGAATTGTATTCATAATTCTCATAGCAATATTTAAATATAGCAAAATTTTCAGCTGTGTAAACAGCATCATCAAGATTTTCACACTCTTTAAACAAAGATTCAATCTCATAAGCATCCATAAAAGCAACGACCTCTTCTATTTATTCCACATCATAGTAATCATATATACCATTAGCATAAGAAGCTAAGGTTTCATTATCATTAAATTTTCATGAAAAGGGAAGGTGTGGAGCCTTCATCCTAGAGCAACAAGTATAGTCGTATCTCAAGCATAGTTGCCGAGCATAAATGAAACATATGAATTTGATCCCATAATAGTTTCCCTTTTTGTGTCAAGCGATAATCCCTAAAGTATTCACGTTGATCCAACGTGTATCCCATAACATAATTGAATGGGGTTTTCTTAGGATTATCAAAGTAGTATATAATATTTTTCACATAACCAGCATCGAGGGTTTTAGGAGGTTCCCCATCTCCATGAGTAGCAAGTACGCCTATTTTTTTGGTATTTCGTGTTCCTTATCCATAACTGAAGATAGAGAACAACATAGAACAACAAATAAAAATTACTTAGTGATAAAGCAAACAAGCACATATGAGAATATTCACCCACACTATGACTCCCCGGCAATGGCGCCAGAAAAAGGTCTTGATAACCCACAAGTATAGGGGATCAATTGTAGCCTCTTTCGATAAGTAAGAGTGTCGAAACCAACGAGGATCTAAAGGTAGAACAAATATTCCCTCAAGTTCTATCGACCACCGATACAACTCTACGCACGCTTGACGTTCGCTTTACCTAGAACAAGTATGAAACTAGAAGGACTTTGTAGGTGTTGTTGGATAGGTTTGCAAGAATATAAAGAGCACGTAAATATAAAATTGGGGCTGTTTAGGTAAAGAAGCAATAAAGTAAATATAGCGAGTGTGGAAAAGTGGTGGTAGGAGTTGTGACATTGTCCCTAAGCAATTGACTACTTTACTAGACCGATAGCAAGTTTTATGTGGGAGAGGCATAAGCTAACATACTTTCTCTTCTTGGATCATATGCACTGATGATTGGAACTCTAGCAAGCATCCGCAACTACTAAAGATCATTAAGGTAAAACCCAACCATAGCATTAAATCATCAAGTCCCCTTTATCCCATACGCCACAACCCCCTTACTAGGGTTTATGCTTCTGTCACTCAAGCAACCCATTATAATCGATTCATGAATGTATTGCAACACCCTACAGCAGGAATCCCTCATTCTTGCGCGACATGGAGGGCACAATAGGACAGCAACATAACCACAAGCAAATTAAACCAATCATAGCAATTCATCAATCACCGATAGGACAACAAAAATCTAATAAGACATCATAGGATGGCAACACGTCATTGGATAATAATATGAAGCATAAAACACCATGTTCAAGTAGAGGGTACATCGGGTTGCGGGAGAGTGGACCGCTGAATATAGAAGGGGGGAGGTGATGTTGATGTTGATGAAGATGGCGGACGTGTTGGTGTAGATCGCGGTGATGATGATGGCCCCGGGTGGCGTTCCAGCGCCACCGAAAGCGAGGGGCAAAGAGCCCCCCTTCTTCTTCTTCTTCTTCTTCCTTGACCTTCTCCCTGGATGGGAGAAGGGTTTCCCCTCTGGTCATTGGCTTCCATGGCATGGGAGGTGAGAGAGCCCCTCCGAGATTGGATCTGTCTCTCTGTCTCTTTCCGTTTCTGCGTTCCCGTATTCTGCCCTTTCACCGTTTCTTATATATCCGGAGATCCATAACGCCGATTGGATTGAAACCTTCGCCAAGATTTTTTTTCCTGAAAATTAGCTTTCTTGCGGCTAAAGAAGAGCTGCAACCGCCTTACGTGGTGCCCACGAGGGTTAGGGGCGCGCCCCCCTGCCTCGTGGCCCTCTCGGGCACCGTCTCGCATTGATTCTTCTTCCCAGATATCACAAATATTCCAAAAATATTCTCCATCCGTTTTTATCCCATTTGGACTCCATTTGATATGGGGTTTCTGCGAAACATAAAACATGCAACAACATGAACTAGCACTGGGCACTGGATCAATATGTTAGTCCCAAAGATAGTATAAAAAGTTGTCAAAAGTATATAAAAGTTGAATAATATTGGCATGGAACAATAAATAATTATAGATACGATGGAGACGTATCACTATGGAGTATCAATACTACCCCAACAGATCTACGGGTTACATGCCTTTCTTCATGGTTTACGGAGCAGAGGCGGTTCTCCCTAGTGACATCCGTCACGACTCGCCCCGTGTGGCGGCTTACGTTGAAGCTGATAATAAGCAAGCATGTCAGGATGCACTCGACCTGTGAGATGAGAAGTGTGACCTTGCGGTAGCCCGTTCGGTGATTTACCAAGAGGATCTGCGCCGCTACCACAGCCGCCGGGCTAAGTCCAGAACCTTTCAAGAAGGTGATTTGGTGCTCCGGCTCATCCAGGATCAAACTGACGTACACAAGTTATCCCCACCTTGGGAAGGGCCCTTTGGGGTCAGCAAGAACTTGAACAACGGGTCATACTACCTTATTGATATTCGAGAACACAAGGACTCACGTAAGTCGGAGGAAGAGACCCGTCGACCGTGGAATATTGCTCATCTTGGGCCTTACTACACTTGAGCCATCGGCTCTTATGATGTACATATTTTGACGATGTATACTTTATGATGATTATAATAAAGTAGGGCCTCTGTTGTTTGATCTTCAAGAATAATGAGTCTTCTTCATCATAATTCCATGATCATTGGGGGCTTGATCATATTCGAATCATATCTATTAACCCCTTTGGTCTGGCTTCCTGATCATATTCAAATCATAGCCGTTAAACATTTTGATCACTTAGGGGCTTGATTGTATTCGAATCATAGCTATTAACCCTTTTTGGTCCGGCTTGCTGATCGTATTCAAATCAGAGTCGTTAAACATTTAGATCATTGGGGGCTTGATCATATTCGAATCATATCTATTAACCCCTTTGGTCCGGCTTCCTGATCGTATTCGAATCATAGCCGTTAAACAATTTCATCACTTAGGGGCTTGGTCATATTCGAATCATAGCTATTAACCCTTTTTGATCCGTCTTAGTGATCATATTCGAATCAGAGCGTTAAACACTTTGGTCACTGGGGGGCTTGCTGATCGTATTCAAATCATAGCTGTTGGTACCCCTTTGATCAGCGCAATTCCACAAACCACTTGGGGGCTTCGTGGTCGTATTCGAATCATAGCCATTAACCCTTTTGGTACGGCTACCTTCTCGTATTCGAAGCATAGCCTCGTTTTTCTCTCTTTTTGGTTTGAGTTTTTTGAACAATTTTGCCGGGTTTTTCTTGCCTTAATACTTTCTTGCTCATATCTTTTTTTCTCGAATATGCATGTGTGTGCATATCATATATTGATAGAAGAAAGGCGAAGGGCGCCTCCACCAGTTATTTACAACACACTATGTTACAACTCACGGAACAGACACCACTCCGCTCCACCCTAGCGTAATCTACTCCTCCCCAATGCTCCACCGTATTAGACCTGCAAACACATGATCCATGTTCCCTTTAATGAGCCCAGCCATCGCCCAAGTTCTACCTTCCGAGGAGATTTTGCGTAGGAGTTCAACAACTGATGGCCTTGCCCCATCAATCACGACTGCATTTCTGTGTTTCCATAATTCCCACATAGTCAACAACAGTAGTGTGTGTGCAGATCCTTCTTGGAAATGGCGGGGAGCCCTTGTTTGCTACATAACCAAGTCCGGAGGCACTCATCCGAAGTGGGTGTCCAATCCAACTTTCCCAGTGCCTGGAAAAACCCAGCCCAAACCGTCCTAGCGAAGGCGCACGTTAAGAGGATGTGCTCAATTGTTTCATCCTCCTGATCACAAAGTGGACACTTGTCTTGGTGCGGTAATCCCCTTCTGGCCAGCCTATCTGATGTCCAACATCGATTGTGCAGTGCTAGCCAGGTAAAAAACTTGCATGTTGTCCGGGCCCTCGATTTCCAAGTGAGGCTCGCAGTAGGCACGATCTGTCTGCCCCAAAACCTGGCGGCGTAAGTCGACCTGACGGGGAACTTTCCGCTTGTCTCCCACGACCAATAGATGCTGTCCGGGGTATTTACCAATGGTTCATGATCTTGAACCCTCTGCCATAGTTGAAGGAATTGGTGCATGTCATCCTCCGCCAAGTTTGGGCCAACACTTGTAGCCCACGTTTCCTGCACCTGCCCAAGCAAGCATGTTCTCCTCACATGGCTTGGCACCAGATCGTAAACGGCCGGTGCAAACTCATGTACCCTCATGCCGGCAAGCCACCGATCCTCCTAGAAGAGGGTGTTCATTCCATCCCGAGCAGTGCATCTAGTATCTGCTTGAAAAAGCTTCATTGACTCATCGGGCACCTGATTGGGAACTCGCTCCAAGGACGGCTGCTATCAGTCCGCTGAAGCCATGGCCACCTCGCCTGCATTGCTAAGTTGAGCCACCTCAAATTAGGTAGGCCAAGACCTCCTGCCCACTTTGATGAACACACCGCCTCCCATGCCATAGCACAATTGCCACCATTTGCTTCAGCCTTACGACACCACAGAAAAGCCCTGCACACCTTGTTCATTGCTGCAATCGTTTTGATCGGCAGGTCCAAAACCATCATTCTGTGGATGGGCATGGCACACAAAATAGAATGCACCAAAGTCAGCCTACCACTCTTTGGCATGAGAGCGGCCTTCCATTTCGGCAGTGGGTTTGCCATCTGATCCATGAGGTACTGAAGTCGCGTAGCAGAAAGTTTCTTTAAAGACAAAGGAAGTCAGAGATATCGAACTGGAAATGAACCCACAAGACAACCCAACTCCGCACTAGCCATGGTGATACTTTGGTCAGAGCAACGTATTGGCAAGGCCACCGATTTGCTCATGTTTATCTGCAGTCCCGACGCTTCTCCAAACAGATCAAAAATGCACTTGCAAACTACAAGATCCATGGGCTCTGGTTTGACAAACAGAACCACATCATCAGCAAAGATAGAGATTCTTTTCCTCATACCATTTGTTGCCAGGGGGTGTAAGAGCCCTCGATCCACAACCCAGTCCAACAGCCGTTGTAGTGGCTCCATAGTAAATATAAACAACATCGGTGAAACGGGGTCGCGCTGCCTCAGGCCTTTACAACTGTAAATTGTGCTTCCCGGGTCACCATTCACCATGACCCTAGTGGTCAATCTGGCTAGAATCCCACACACCCAAGCTCTCCATCGAGGTCCAAAGCCAAGCTGTTCCAAGACCTCGAGGAGGAACATCCATTGAACCGAGTCGAACGCTTTAGAGATATCCAGCTTTAGAAGGACTGTAGGGTTTTTGAGCGCGTGCAATCTCCTCGCCATACTCTAGACTATCATAAAATTGTCATGGAGTGATCTTCCTTTGACAAATGCGCTTTGATGATTTCCCACCAGATTTGGCAGTTCCACCACAAGCCTTGTGGCAAGCACTTTTTCGACAATTTTCACAGCCCCGTGCACGAGGCTGATAGGCCTGAAGTCACCCAGATCCAGCGCCCCATATTTCTTCGGCAGGAGGGTCACAAGGGATTTGTTAATCGCTGTTGCGCCTCTAACATCTCCAACATAGAAGCAGCTCATTGCTGCCATGAAGTCCTCCCGTATGATATGCCAGCAGAGCGCGTAGAAATGACCTGAAATTCCGTCCGGCCCCGATGGCTTATCCGGGGGCATGGCTTTGATCACCTTTCCACCTCTTCCAGCAAAAATGGCTCCTCCAAGTGAGCCAGGTCCCGACACGGGAGCCCAAGTACCTCCAGGTTAATCGCGTGCGCCTGCACCTCACACGACCCGAAAGCCGTGGCGTAGTAATCATCCACGGCTGACGCGACCTCCTCTTGCCCTGAGAATATGTTTCTGTTGTGCCTCACAGTTCTTAGCTTGTTCTTCCTTTGCCGATGGTTAGCCTGCTGGTGGAACAAACGTGTGCTTCCATCCCCTTCTTTTAGTTGTAATAGATGCGACCGCTGCCTCGCAATAGTCCGCTCCAGAGAACATAACCCCAAAAGCTTTCTCTTAAAGAATTTGCGAAGCTCTACCTCCACAGCAGATACCTGCCAGGAGTCCATGGCGATGTCCAGCCTGTTGATGACCTCCAGAGCAATACCAATCTGCAAATTAATGTTGCCTATCCACCGATCACTCCATTTCTGCAGGGCTTTAGCCGTTGCCTTAAGCTTGTTGTGCAGTGTAAGATAGACATTGGAAGCTAGCGAAATTGAGTTCCATGCCGTTTAAACAGTCTCCATAAAGCCCTCCACCTTGACCCAGAAAGATTCAAACTTGAACCTCTTCCGCGCGGACACTTCCATGTTCAAGTCAAGCAACAGAGGACAATGGTCCGATATGGCAGTGCGCAGGGCCAAGAGGAAGCAAGTGGGGTATGCCTCATCCCACTCATTTGAGACAAAAACATGATCAATCTTCTCAAGTGTTGCATGCTGCCTCTCATTCGACCATGTGTACCTCCGCCCATTGAGATAAAGCTCCTTAAACTCAAGAGCATTCAGCTTCGAACGAAACCTGCCCATCATTCTCTGATTTACCATTGCGTTGCTCTTGTCCTCCTCATTTACCAGGAGATTAAAGTCCCCAGCCACTAGCCAAGGTCCAGCGTACAAATCCCGAATATCCACCAACTCTTGCAAGAAATCTACCTTATCCCGCTCATACTGTGGCCCATAAACTCATGTCAGCCACCATTCCCGCTCACCTGGTGATTTAACAATTGCTGTGAGCGAGTTAGCCATATAATGGGGGTTAGAAAGTTGAATGACCGTGTCATCCCAAGCCACCAAAATGCCACCACGAGTCCCGTCAGCCGGTAAGTAGTAGAACTTCCCAAATTTATTACCCAAGCATTGATGCACAAGTGCCAGAGACACGACTTGCAGTTTCATTTCCTGCAAGCACACTATGGCCGGTTTCCCCGCCACCACTACCTGATAGACAAAACTTCTCCTAGCTGGGGCGTTTAGACCGTGCACGTTCCACACCACAACTTTCACAAGTTCTGAATTCATTATGAAAGCCTACAGATGACCACCAGAACACCATAGCATAGTTATGCCACGGCGACCTCCTCCACCAACGGCATAGGCAGCGACTCCCAGCCAAACAGCGCCAGCACGGCGGCAATGTGCTGTCCGAAAGCGGTCGAGAGAACAAATACACATAAATGCAAAGGGCCTCCTCCGAAATCACCTCCCCCTCATCCGCCAGGCAAAGCCTTCGAATGAGCACCTGCTGCTGCCGAGTACTTGCATGCTTGGCAATCCTTGCGCTTTGTCTTGCTGGCATCACGTCGACCTTCCTTTTCTTTCTTGGGTTGTCTCCCTGGCCCGCCCGGGCACGGTTGTCTGGCCTCGGAAGAATTGGCGAGAGCAAAACCCATAACTCATCGCACATCGCAGCCATGTTCGCTTGAACATTGGCTGCCGTACCCAGCAATAGTGGCATGCCAGTCGCCATAGCCGTGGAAGGTACGAGCACCTGCGCATCCACCTCATCCGCCCTGGCCTCCTTTGCGTGTGCCATACATAAGATCTCCACCCCCAGCTGGCCATCCATCACACTACATGCGCGCGCACGCGGGGGGAGGGGGGGACGTGCATGGCCATGTCTCTTCTGCATGCAGATCAGAGGCCGCTGATAGGCACACCTGGAACCACTCACCCGGGCTGATTTGCCCTGCCCCGGGCCCACGAGGAAAAGGACACAAATCATCCTCAGAGATCCCCGGCACATCCACCAAAAACGATTCGACCCTCATGGTCCCACCAACGCTCGAACTGCTGCAATCGCCCAGATCCCGAGCCCCATCGTTGTCCGCGCTCATGCGGTCGAACACCGCAGCGCCAATCCTCGAGCGCCAGCTAGACCGATTCACCGAGGCCGGGGAAAAAGCAGGCACAACTGTCTGTGGCTGCTGTTGGGGGACCCTACTTTGTCCCGCAAGCGGACAAGGCGCGGTAGGGGAGGCCGAACTTTCCACCGTATCCACTTGACCAGTCTTCGCGCGGGGTTGCACTTAGTCGCGCACGATTCGCTGGAAGCTACCAGCGCCCACTTTTCATAGGGCGCCAGGCCCGAGGCTGGCCCAGCGACAACAGCCACGTAGCTGCTCCTGATGCTCCCAGTGCTCGCATTCGAGGACATTTGAATCCACGCCTGCCTATCCGGCGGTGGCGCTGCCGTTGAAGATCCCGCCGTGCGCGCCGCAGCTCCACCCGAGTCACCAGATTTGCCATGGCCGCCGGCACCGTGACCCGCCGGCCGACCCCCACCCACATCAGGACCCAAATCATCACTACCCAAAGGTGGCGAGGGCGGGGGCGGCGGCGGTGGCGGCGCATCCAGCCCACCAGAATCCACCAGAACTGGCTCCCCAAGGACCTCAATGCCAATGGGGTACCACAGCGTCGACGAACACTTACCCACAGAGACCTGCCCGGCCGCCGACACTTACCCGCAAGGGCCGGATCAACTTCAGGAGCGAAAGTGTGCTTATGAATTGGGGGTATCAGATCCTTCACTTTATAAGACAGTGCCGGCATCTTTTGATTTTCCAAATCATAAGCTGGCTGATATTTGGACAAGTCTGTTTCATTCGCGATCAGACTGGCCAGGGGACGTATGTCCTTCACGCAAGCGAGAAAGTCTTTCTTATCAAACGGGGTGTTGTCTTCCTTCAAGCTTGGGTAACCAGTCGATATATCGGGGGTCTAGCTCTGGCAGCCAAGCTTTGGCCCAGCTTAAAGTTGTGATAGCTCCGGCTCTTGCAGATGATTGTTTCATCTCACTAAACCTCTCAGGCGGAATGGAAAGCTTTCTCAAAACGTGAACCAGGAGAGTGGGGGCTTGGTTAGATGGAGAAATTGTGTCCAATGCACGATGAGCCCCAGTATAAAGCTATTCCACTAGCGTGTAAACCGCCTTCAGTTTCACAAGCATATCCTGGTTGAGATTAGTGCTCCTGGGGCCTGCATAATAATCATGGATGAATTAAAGGCAGTTCATATCATCAAGGAGGATATTCAAATTTGATAATCATAAGGCGACTTACCGAAGATAGCCGAAACCATCTGAGACACATGGCGTTTTAAGCCGGAAAGTTCAGTTGTCACCTCCTCAAGAGCCGCCTCCGCTTTTTTAGCTCGTTGGGTCAAGGCAATCCTCTCTTCGGCCCAGGCGCTCTTCTTAACGTCAAAACCACTCTTCAGTTTTTCTGCTTCAGTCACGCTGAATTCGAACTTTGAGTTCGCCTTTCGGGTATCAGTTTCTTGCAGCTCCAGGCGACTCTTCAAGTCCGACAACTCTGATTGAAGTTGAGCAATGGTGGTCTGTAAATACATTGGTTCAAAATCATAATTCAAATTTAGCTAACAACATTAAGTCCCAAGCCTTTTGCAAGCAACAACACTTGGCACTTGGGGGCTAATGTCTACTGAAAAATTATTCATGCAACGGTTTATGTGAATAAGTCCCAAGCACTTCGCAAGCAAGAGTACTTGGCACTTGGGGGCTAATGCATATTGCTTGTCTTCTTATTACTTTACGGTGAACCGGTTGTGTTGCAAACGGCCACAGCCGGTTCATGTGAACTATACAAATCTTTTAAGCTGGATCTTTAAGCAGTCTGGCAAAGAGTATTGTTTATGCTCATAGTTAATCTAAGTCTACAACATATTCATCGTAAACAGTAGACTTGGGGGCTGGTAGGATGTACATAACTCCATAAAGGAAGAGCTCATACCTCAAATTTGTGGTGCATTTGCTTCACCATATCAACTTCAAGGTCACGGCTGCTGTGTACTTGACTGAGATAGCCAGAATATACTTCACCAAAGCTTAATTTGGAGTAGTCTGCAACATCAAACCTTACTTTGTGACGTTCAAGGTGCTCCTCCTTGGCAGAGTGCTTTGCCAAAACAGTGGGCCTTCCCGGCTCTCTAAAGACGGTGTTGGTGATCACCACGTCATCATCATGAGTATCAGTCGTCTTCACTAGACTGGATGCTTCAGGAGTCGAAGGGTTATCACTGGCTTGCTCCATAGGAGGGTCAGAAGTCACTGGCAGGTCATCAAGAACCGACTTTGCTGGTGGATGAACAGAGTCTTTAGGTGCGGTCATTTGTTGCTCCGGTTCACTAACTTTTGGGTCTTCGACCGTCTTATTTACCCTTGCCTTCTTGTTGGGCTTGGCTTCTCCACTGCATAAGTCATGAGAGGTCAGTATAAATATCAAGGAGTATAATGAGAAAATAAGTAATTATTATTACCTGGGAGCAGTCTTGAAAGCCCACAGATGAGATTGAGATGAGTCGCCGGAAGAGGAACGAGACGTTTCCTGATAATTTGAGTCAGAAGAGTTGAGTGGTCGGTGGATGAGACCCGATAAAGGATAAAAAGAGTTTAAGTTGGGGGTGACCTTGTTTTGACGCTTCTTCAGAGTGTTCGGTAAGCCGGAGGGAAATTCTTCATCCCTGCTAGTCTGAGTCTGACGCCGGCTCTTGTGCTGCTATTGCTTCAAAAGAAAGTGAGGATCCAGATGAGCTAAGGGGTGTGAAAATCTTACTTTCCGGGTTACTCTTTGAGTTTTCTGTCTTGGCAAGGGCTCGGAGTCAGAGGAAATGATAATTACCTCTTCTTCGAGTGCTTGACTGGTCCCCGTGTCATCCTGATGATAATCAATGTCAATAAGATGGTTGAAAAAGAAGCCAAGATAGTCAAGGGCTACCTCCGACTCAGAGCTGTCGTGCAGTTCAAACATCTCTGAAGCGCTGGGTTTCTTTCCCTTCTTCTTAGTGGTTCTCTTGGCGGCTTTCTTGGCCTACCTGGCTCTCTTAGTAGCTTCGTGGTCATACTCTTTCTTCCAAAAGTCATCATCAGCCTGTGAAAGTCATCAAGGATGAGTTAAAACAAAGTATTTAAAGGATGAAGGCAAAATAAATGATTTGGCGGCTTACCTCTGGTGCCGGGTTAGATTTGCAGAAAGGGCCCAAGCCCACCTTGCTGTAGTCTGCTGGGCTTTCATGTAGAAGGGACTTCGTCATCTTGTTGATGGCTTCGTCAGTTAAGTCCACAGAGCTGTGGTGCAGTGGATCCTTTTTCTCATCCTTGAGCTGCCGCTCCGTCTTAACCGGCATTGACTTGGTCCAGTGTTGGGTTGCATGGCGCTGTGGAAAAAGAAAATAAATCAAAACCTATAAATAGAACAAGGGAGTTCATAGGTTTTGAGGAGATCTTGTTTCAAGGGAAAAGGATCCGCTGTTATTGGAAGCAGGGGCAAAACTACTACCGCGCAATTTTTATGCTATTTCCAGATCAACGGATGCTAGGGTTGGAGATGAATGACGAACTACGAAGAACACGAAAAGTTCAGAAACCCTAATGCAGATCTGGGGTGCAGGAGAGTGAGTACTTACAAAGGCAGATGAGCTGCGGAGGGGCGCTGGCGTTCTCTGGTCCGTTCAGGTTGAGGCGGCGGCTAAGGACGAGGACCACGGTGTGCGTCGCGGTGGCGGCGGAGCTCGAGTACAGGAGAGTCGCGAGAGGAGGAAGACGAAGGAAAGAGGGGAGAATGAGAAGAGGCCGTTTGTGACTATTTATAAGGATAAGACTAATAAGTGGGCGCGAAAAATGAGGATGCCAAAACATGGTTATCCAGCTGCTCAGGCGCCTCGATTCTTGGGACGGTTATTAAAAAGAAAAGATCCATTGAGATATATTGGATATTGTACAAATTAATGACAGGTGACATCATGGCGGGTTATCACAAGTCCAGGAGATGATGTCATGGCGAGTCATGAATTCTCGCACAAGTGAAGATTGACATGAACAAGTTCAAATCAACCTGGGGCCTAATGTTGGGGATATAACTATTAGGTAAGACCCGCTTAGGAGGAGCCGGGTTATACCTACGACGATTCTTCATACGAAGCCCACAAGGATATCAAAGATGGCGTTTCAAGATAAGGGCCCAAGGCCCAAGGGCGACTTAAGGCCCGTAGGAGTAAACCGCTATATATGTAAGACTTGTATTGTAAGGCATGTATATATAGTCACTGAGCCGGACACGTTGTCTATGAGCCGGTCGGGACTCCATGAGCCGCTGGGTGTCACCCTATGTATATAAAGGGATGACCCGGCGGCGGTTCGGGAGAAGAGAGAACAAATTGAAAGCTAGGTCAAGCGAATTCGCTCCCTGGTAATTATGACATAAGCAATACCACCTCAAACTGGATTAGGCCTTTACCTTCACCGCAAGGGGCCGAACGAGTATAAACTCTTGTGTCCTTTGTCCCATTTAACCCCTTTAAGCTAACCTAGTTGCGATGGCTCTACGACTAAGTCCTTTCAAGAGGACATCTGCCGTGACTATTGCATGACACCCCTCACCTATTCAAGCCCTCTCATACCAGTATAAGAGCATTAAAAGGAAGCTCCATTGTCCACGAGTGGAAGGCTTGTATTTTCTGAAGCTTTCCTAATTATGTTGAAATCCCCACCAATGAGTATAGGGTTAATACTACCTTGCGTCACCTAGGATAGTTCGACAAGAAATCTTGCATTGCCATTAGGCCGAGCATCTCCATATATCAATACCAAATTCCAAATGAAATTATTTTTCACATTGTGTACAGTCATTTTAATATGATATTCCCCATGCTCTTGAGATATAATATCTAGAACATTGTAATTAACCCCTGATAATAAACCCCCAAATTTTCCTCTGGCAGGTGTGGGATGCGCATAAAAATCCCTTCCAGCACATATGGCCAGGAGATCATTTTTAGAAAAAATTTCTCATTGTTTATTGTAAGCCTAAAAAATCAATTTTCATATCCATAAAAAGTTAAGAAATATCCTCTCCACATCCCCCAAATCCCCTCATATTCCAGAAAACACCTCTCATATTTAATAAAAATGAAACTATTTCACCTTTTGCCTTTTACTAGGTTTATCAAGCCCTTTAATCACCACTAGAACATAACAGCGCGCGTTGCTGCGACCGTATATTTTATGGAAATAATAGGAAAATATTCAATTATATGAGAAAATTTAGACATCACACAATAAGAGAAAGAAAAGGAGCATTTTATAAAGTACATCAATTTACTTTTTTTGAGGGAATAGTACATCAATATACTTATGGTGGGGTATACGGGTTTTAAAATTGACACGGGTGACACTGCCATGTAAATTAGCATTTGAATGTCATAGTACAAAAAAGTTTGTCTGGCATTCATTTGGTAAGACATTTGAGTAAGTGGTGGAGCATGTCTCGATGGCACACCTCATCGTCCGTAGCCTTGACATCTTAGATGCTGCACAAAGGAAGCAAATGAATAAAGAATGATGGAATGAAACTATATGTAGCCAAATACTCCCGTCCATTTATAACCGGATGGTGACGGAACTCGAGAACGCAACAGCCGGCCACCTTATGCACCATTAAGAAACAACAAATTAATCAAGCAAACACAGGCTACAGCGCCACATACTTTTGTTTTTTGGAGAACAACGCCACAGATCAGCCGGCCCAATCGCTCCACGAAGAACTCACCTCGCGGCCCAGCAACCCGGTTCATGAGAAGGTGCCTAGAAAAACCTGTGGAGCAGCAGCCCTTTTCACGTGTTGGTTTGTCAGCTTGTGCAAGCGGATGAGGCGGACAAGGCCCAGAGAATGCTGCAGGACGATAGAATCATCTGATGCATTCATGTGCCTAATCGGACGGCTTAGGACCCAAAATCGCTGTGAGGAGGCATAGCTAGCTCAGTTTACTGTTTAGTAATATGAGGTTTCCCTCCAAATTCTGTGAGGTCCTACTTTTATTTTTTGCTTTTTTATGAGAAAATAAATGTTTAAGATGTTCCCAGCTCTCCTCCTCTTCATTATTATTATCACTATCTTCCCCATTTCCAAGCAAAATCTTCAATATCATGTTCTCATGTTTCAATTAGAGCCTCACCTCCCGTATGGGGCTTGAGTTTTTATTAGAGATATTAATTAGCCACAAATTAACTCTTATTAGTTCAACTGATTTTATAAGATTGATATTATAATGAGTCAATTACAATGGTGGTGCTTAAACTTGGCACAAACGGGCCACTTTGGTGCTAGAACTTGCGGCATACATTTAAACTGATGCATCAACTTGGCTCGGACGTGCAAATACGGTGCTAATCATATTTGGGTACGAAATCGATGCTGACTTGGCGTGCCAGCGTGGCATGGGGCCCACTGTTAGTATCTGGAGGCGTAGAGGAGGTTTGTGGCCTTTTCTTGTGTGAAAACACCCTCAAAAAAATTATTTCTCACAAAAATCCCCTATCAACATGGCAGCTGCCATTTCATTTTGACCCTATGACACGTGGGGTCCGCCTGTCAATACGTGAAAATGAAAACGGATCACACACCTCCGCATCTCGAACTCAAGACCGTTGGATAGCTAGCCGTCCAAACAACTCCAGCATTCAAGTTTGCAGTGAGAAATACGGATAACAGTCCTTAATGTTGTAAAAGAAGGACGCATCTGGGACTTCTATGAGCTGCAAATAGCGGGGCACATCATTCATAGGGGTGAGTGTATGCGCGTGTATATGAGCGCTTGTGTCTGTACTGGTGTTCAAAAATAGCGGGGAATATTTTGCATGCACTAACTTTTTATACGTGTAAAACGTAAGTAATAAAAATAATGTGCATATATTATATACAAACAATGATTAGTAAATAAAATTATTGAAATACACACACATGTATTATAAAAATGTTTGGTAATACAGACACTTAAATATTTATTAAGTAAATTATTTAATGGATACAAAAAAATACACTTGTAAATTATAACTAAATTATACAAAATGATCAATACAAACATTCATTTGGTATAATAGTCATTTGTGATTTATATTCAACAATATTATATAATTTAAACATTAGCCACGAATGAATATTCATATGAAATTTTAAATTTAAATTATGAATGTTTATTTCTACAAACATTGAACTATTAAAATGTGCATATAATTATGGAAATGTTTGTATAATTAGAAAAACACTTTGGAATTGTAATGTTAAAATAATTGTATTATTGTTAATTATCCAAAAATTTGTATTTCATGAATATTATTTTAAATATATGTATATTTTTAAAATAATACGCGAACAATTATGAAACGTAAGGCATGTATAATATTTATACGACATGAATAATTAAACATTATTTTTATTACTAAGATTATAATTTGCATACCTTTTACAAATTTCTAAAAAACAACAGGTGCAAATTGGCCGCATCCTCATTCACAGTCCATTTCAGCTCCACGAGCATGTTTATTCCGATACATTAAGTGTAGTTATCCAGTTTGTGACACTACTAATTTTTTTATCCATTTTGTTACGTAAATGCTAGAAGTTGTAGTGGCTACGTCCTACTGTGCAAGAAATGGTCGAGGGTTCGAGACAAGGGAGCTTCATTTTTCATTAACACTTCTCGTAGAGCTGAAAAAATGCCAATTCAGGGGGGGGGAGGGGTGGGAAAAAGCAGGCCGCACACACTCCGCTCTGCCTTCGCGTCACTGACAGCGGGCCTGATGCCTCATTGGCATGCCAAGTCAGCATTGTTTTGTATCCAAATGTGATTTGCACCGTATTTGCACGCCCGAGCCAAGTTTTTGCGCCAGTTCAATGTATGTCACAAGTTCTAGCATCAAAGACCGTTTGCGGCAAGTTCAAGCACCACCGGTGCAATTGACTCTATTATAATCAACCACATCAATTTGTCTCCCAAAATTCAGCCCACATCTTGAGCCACATGCAAAAGTTTATCAATAAATTTGTTAAGGACACTGGATTTTTTTCTCACCATAGTCATCCTTGTTAGCGGCCTTTCTTTGCCCAGGTCTTCTATC
This sequence comes from Triticum aestivum, assembly GCF_018294505.1. NCBI lineage: Eukaryota > Viridiplantae > Streptophyta > Magnoliopsida > Poales > Poaceae > Triticum > Triticum aestivum. Next base: position 423,456,995 of record NC_057807.1, read on the forward strand.
CCCTAATCCTTTCTATCTCAAAGTCTGTCACACTTATGATGGTCTCTATGTCTTTACTTTCTATTGTTGGGGAACGTAGCAGAAATTCAAAATTTTCCTACGTAACACCAAGATCTATCTATGGAGAGACCAGCAACGAGTAGAAAGAGAGGAGAGTTTGCATCTACATACCCTTGTAGATCGCTAAGCGGAAGCGTTCAAGTGAACGGGGTTGATGGAGTCGTACTCGTCGTGATTCAGATCACCGATGATCAAGTGCCGAACGGACGGCACCTCCGCGTTCAACACACGTACAGCCCGGTGACGTCTCCCACGCCTTGATCCAGCAAGGGGAGAGGGAGAGGTTGAGGAAGACTCCATCCAACAGCAGCACAACGGCGTGGTGGTGGTGGAGGAGCGTTGCAATCCTGCAGGGCTTCGCCAAGCACCTACGGGAGAGGAGATGTGTCACGGGAGGGAGAGGGAGGCAACCAAAGGCCTTAGGTATGATTGCTCCTCCTTTTCCCCACTATATATAGGGCCAAGGGAGAGGGGGAGGGCGCAGCCTTGCCCCCTCCTCCAAGGAAGGGGTGCGGCTAAGGATGGGGAGGAGTCCATCCTCCCCAAGGCACCTTGGAGGTGCCTTCCCCCTTTAGGACTCTTCCCTCTCCAAGTTTCCTTGCGCATGGGCCTCTTGGGGCTGGTGCCCTTGGCCCATGTAGGCCAAGGCGCACCCCCTACAGCCCATGTGGCCCCCCGGGGCAGGTGGCCCCACCCGGTGGGCCCCCGGGACCCTTCCGGTGGTCCCGGTACAATACCGATGATCCCGAAACTTGTCCCGATAGCCGAAACAGGACTTCCTATATATAAATCTTTACCTTCGGACCATTCCGGAACTCCTCGTGACGTCCGGGATCTCATCCGGGACTCCGAACAACATTCGGTAACCACATACAAGCTTCCTTTATAACCCTAGCGTCATCGAACCTTAAGTGTGTAGACCCTACGGGTTCGGGAGACATGCAGACATGACCGAGACGTTCTCCGGTCAATAACCAACAGCGGGATCTGGATACCCATGATGGCTCCCACATGTTCCACGATGATCTCATCGGATGAACCACGATGTCAAGGACTTAATCAATCCCGTATTCAATTCCCTTTGTCTATCGGTATGTTACTTGCCCGAGATTCGATCGTCGGTATACCAATACCTTGTTCAATCTCGTTACCGGCAAGTCTCTTTACTCGTTCCGTAACACATCATCCCGTGATCAACTCCTTGGTCACATTTGCGCAAATGATGATGTCCTACCGAGTGGGCCCAGAGATACCTCTCCGTTTACACGGAGTGACAAATTCCAGTCTCGATCCGCATAAAACAATAGATACTTTCGGAGATACCTGTAGTGCACCTTTATAGTCACCCAGTTACGTTGTGACGTTTGATACACCCAAAGCACTCCTACGGTATCCAGGAGTTACACGATCTCATGGTCAAAGGAAGAGATACTTGACATTGGCAAAGCTCTAGCAAACGAACTACACGATCTTTGTGCTAGTCTTAGGATTGGGTCTTGTCCATCACATCATTCTCCTAATGATGTGATCCCGTTATCAACGACATCCAATGTCCATAGCCAGGAAACCATGACTATCTGTTGATCACAACGAGCTAGTCAACTAGAGGCTCACTAGGGACATATTGTGGTCTATGTATTCACACGTGTATTACGATTTCCGGATAATACAGTTATAGCATGAATAAAAGACAATTATCATGAACAAGGAAATATAATAATAATACTTTTATTATTGCCTCTAGGGCATATTTCCAACAGTCTCCCACTTGCACTAGAGTCAATAATCTAGTTCACATCGCCATGTGATTAACACTCACAGGTCACATCGCCATGTGACTAGTACCCAAGAGTTTACTAGAATCAGTAGTCTAGTTCACATCACTATGTGATTAATACTCAATGAGTTTTAGGTTTGATCATGTTGCTTGTGAGAGGGGTTTTAGTCAACGGGTCTGAACCTTTCAGATCCGTGTGTGCTTTACAAATCTCTATGTCATCTCCTAGATGCAGCTACCACGCTCTATTTGGAGCTATTCCAAACAACTGTTCTACTTGGAGCTATTCTAAATTATTGCTCCATTATATGTATCCGGTCTCTCTACTCAGAGCTATCTGGATAGGTGTCAAGCTTGCATCGTCGTAACCTTTACGACGAACTCTTTTACCACCTCCATAATCGAGAAAATTCCTTAGTCCACTAGTTACTAAGGATAACTTTGACCGCTGTCCTGTGAGCCATTCTTGGATCACTCTTGTACCCCTTGACTGACTCATGGCAAGGCACACTTCAGGTGCGGTACACAGCATAGCATACTGTAGAGCCTATGTCTTAAGCATAGGGGACGACCTTCGTCCTTTCTCTCTTTTCTGCCGAGGTCGAGATTTAAGTCTTAACTTCGTACCTTACAACTCAGGCAAGAACTTCTTCTTTGACTGATCCATCTTGAACACCTTCAAGATCATGTCAAGGTATGTGCTCATTTGAAAGTATTATTAAGCATTTTGATCTATCCTTATAGATCTTGATGCTCAATGTTCAAGTAGCTTAATCCAGGTTTTCTATTGAAAAACACTTTCAAAATAACCCTATATGCTTTCTAGAAATTCTACATCATCTCTGATCATCAATATGTCAACAACATATACTCATCAGAAATTCTATAGTGCTCCCACTCACTTCTTTGGAAATACAAGTTTTTCATAAAACTTTGTACAAACCCAAAATCTTTGATCATCATCAAAGCATACATTCCAACTCCGAGATGCTCACTCCAGTCCTTAGAAGGATTGCTGGAGCTAGCATACCTTTTAGCATCCTTAGGATCAACAAAGACTTTCTGATTGTATTACATACAACCTTTCCATACGAAGACTGGTAAGGAAACTCGTTTTGTCATCCATCTGCCAGATTTCATAAATGCAGCTAATGCTAACATGAATCCGATGGACTTTAAGCATCGCTATGGATGAGAAAAACTCATCGTAGTCAACTCCTTGAACTTGTGAAAAACTTTTCGCCACAAGTCGAGCTTCATAGACGGTGATATCACCATCCACGTCCGTCTTCTCCTTAAAAGATCCATTTATCTCAATGGATTGCCGATCATCGGGCAAGTCCATCAAAGTCCATGCTTTGTTCTGATATATGGATATTATCTCGGATTTCATGGCTTCTAACCATTTGTCGGAATTCGGGCCCACCATTGCTTCTCCATAGCTCGTAGGTTCATTGTTGTCTAGCAACATGACCTTCAAGACAGGATCACCTTACCACTCCGAAGTAGTACGTGTTCTTGTCGTCCTACGAGGTTTGGTAGTGACTTGATCCGAAGTTTCATGATCAATATCATAAGCTTCCACTTCAATTGGTGTAGGTGCCACAGGAACAACTTCCTGTGCCCTGTCACACACTAGTTGAAGAGACGGTTCAATAACCTCATCAAGTCTCCACCATCCTCCCACTCAACTCTTTTGAGAGAAACCTTTCCTCGAGAAAGGACCCGATTCAAGAAACAATCCATATTGCTTTCGGATCTGAATTAGGAGGTATACCCAACTGTTTTGGGTGTCCTATGAAGATGCATTTTATCCGCTTTGGGTTCGAGCTTAATCCTGAAACTTTTTCATATAAGCGTCGCAGCCCCAAACTTTTAAGAAACGACAACTTAGGTTTCTCTAAACCATAATTCATACGGTGTCATCTCAACGGAATTACGTGGTGCCCTATTTAAAGTGAATGTGGTTGTCTCTAATGCCTAACCCATGAACGATAGTGGTAATTCAATAAGAGACATCATGGTACGTACCATATCCAATAGGGTGCAACTATGATGTTCGGACACACCATCACACTATGGTGTTCCAGGCGGTATTAATTGTGAAACATTTTCCACAATGTCTTAATTGTGTGCCAAAACTCGTAACTCAGATATTCATCTCTATGATCGTATCATAGACATTTTATCCTCTAATGATCTTCTACTTCACTCTGAAATTATTTGAACCATTCAATAATTCAGACATGTGTTTCATCAAGTAAATATTCTCAACATCTACTCGAATCATCTGTGAAGTAAGAACATAACGATATTCACTGCATGCCTCAGCACTCATTGGACTGCACACATCAAAATGTGTTACTTCCAACAAGTTGCTATCTTGTTCCATCTTATTGAAACCGAGGCTTTTCAGTCATCTTGCCTATCTGGTATGATTTGCATATCTCAAGTGATTCAAAATCAAGTGAGTCCGAACGGTCCATTTGCATGGAGTTTCTTCATGCATATACACCAATAGACATGGTTCGCATGTCTCAAACTTTTCAAAACGAGTGAGTCCAAAGATCCATCAACATGGAGCTTCTTCATGCGTTTTATACCAATATGACTTACATAGCAGTGCCACAAGTAAGTGGTACTATCATTACTATCTTATATCTTTTGGCATGAAAATGTGTATCACTACGATCGAGATTCAATAAACCATTCATTTTAGGTGTAATACCATTGAAGGTATTATTCAAATAAACAGAGTAACCATTATTCTCCTAAAATGAATAACCGTATTGCGATAGACATAATCCAATCATGTCTATGCTCAACGCAAACACCAATCTCGGTGGTAGAGGGAGCGTGCGATGCTTGATCATATCAACCTTGGAAACACTTCCAACATATATCGTCAGCTCACCTTTAGCTAGTCTCCGTTTATTCCGTAGCTTTTATTTCGAGTTACTAACACTTAGCAACCGAACCGGTATCTAATACCCTGGTGCTACTAGGAGTACTAGTAAAGTACACATTAACATAATGTATATCCAATATACTTCTATCGACCTTGCCAGCCTTCTCATCTACCAAGCATCCAGGGTAATCCTGCTCCAGTGGTTGTTCCCCTTATCACAGAAGCACTTAGTCTCGGGTTTGGGTTCAACCTCGGGTTTCTTCACTGGTGCAGCAGCTGATTTGCCGTTTCATGAAGTATCCCTTCTTGCCCTTGCCCTTCTTGAAACTAGTGGTTTCACCAACCATCAACAATTGATGCTCCTTCTTGATTTCTACTTTCGCGATGTCAAACAACGCGAATACCTCAAGGATCATCATCTCTATCCTTGATATGTTATAGTTCATCACGAAGCTCTAGCAGCTTGGTGGTAATGACTTCGGAGAAACTATCACTATTTCATCTGGAAGATCAACTCCCACTTGATTCAAGTGATTGTTGTACTCAGACAATCTGAGCACAAGCTCAACGATTGAACTTTTCTCCCTTAGTTTGCAGGCTAAGAAAATCGTCGGAGGTCTCATACCTCTTGACGTGGGCACAAGCCTGAAATCCCAATTTCAGCCCTCAAAACATCTCATATGTTTCGCGATGTTTCAAAAACATCTTTGGTGCCTCAATTCTAAACCGTTTAACTGAACTATCACGTAGTTTTCAAAACATGTATGTTCGATGTTCGAAACATCCACAAACGGCGTTTGGGGTTCAGCACATTGAGCGGTGCATTAAGGACATGAGCTTTCTACTGATCGCATAATCGCTACTATCAACTTTCAACTATATTTTCTCTAGGAACATATCTAAACAGTAGAACTATAGCGTGAGCTACGACATAATTTGCAAAAGGTCTTTTGACTATGTTCAGGATAATTAAGTTCATCTTATGAACTCCCACTCAGATAGACATCCCTCTGGTCATCTAAGTGATCACATGATCCGAGTCAACTAGGCCGTGTCCGATCATCACGTGAGACGGACTAGTCAACGTCGGTGAACATCTTCATGTTGATCGTATCTACTATACGACTCATGCTCGACCTTTCGGTCTCCGTGTTCCGAGGCCATGTCTGCACATGCTAGGCTCGTCAAGTTAACCCTAAGTGTTTTCGCTGTGTAAAACTGTCTTACACCCGTTGTATGTGAACGTAAGAATCCATCACACCCGATCATCACGTGGTGCTTAGAAGCGACGAACTGTAGCAACGGTGCACAGTTAGGGGAGAACACTTCTTGAAATTTTGTAAGGGATCATCTTATTTACTACCGTCGTCCTAAGTAAACAAGATGCATAAACATGATAAACATCACATGCAATCAAATAGAGTAGTGACATGATATGGCCAATATCATATAGCTCCTTTGATCTTCATCTTCGGGGCTCCATGATCATCTTGTCACCGGCTTGACACCATGATCTCCATCATCATGATCTCCATCATCGTGTCTTCATGAAGTTGTCACGCCAACGACTACTTCTACTTCTATGACTAACGCGTTTAGCAATAAAGTAAAGTAGTTTACATGGCGTTCTTCAATGACACGCAGGTCATACAAAAAATAAAGACAACTCCTATGGCTCCTGCCGGTTGTCATACTCATCGACATGCAAGTCGTGAATCCTATTACAAGAACATGATCAATCTCATACATCACATATCATTCATCACATTCTTCTGGCCATATCACATCACATAGCATACCCTGCAAAAACAAGTTAGACGTCCTCTAATTGTTGTTGCATGTTTTACGTGGCTGCTATGGGTTTCTAGCAAGAACGTTTCTTACCTACGCAAGACCACAACGTGATATGCCAATTGCTATTTACCCTTCATAAGGACCCTTTTCATCGAATCCGTTCCGACTAAAGTGGGAGAGACTGGCACCCGCTAGCCACCTTATGCACCAAGTGCATGTCAATCGGTGGAACCTGTCTCACGTAAGAGTACGTGTAAGGTCGGTCCGGGCCGCTTCATCCCACAATACCGTCGAAACAAGATTGGACTAGTAACGGTAAGCATATTGAACAAAATCAACGCCCACAACTACTTTGTGTTCTACTCGTGCAAAGAATCTACGCAATAGACCTAGCTCATGATGCCACTGTTGGGGAACGTAGCAGAAATTCAAAAATTTTCCTACGTAACACCAAGATCTATCTATGGAGAGACCAGCAACGAGTAGAAGAGAGGAGAGTTTGCATCTACATACCCTTGTAGATCGCTAAGCGGAAGCGTTCAAGTGAACGGGGTTGATGGAGTCGTACTCGTCGTGATTCAGATCACCGATGATCAAGTGCCGAACGGACGGCACCTCCGCGTTCAACACACGTACAGCCCGGTGACGTCTCCCACGCCTTGATCCAGCAAGGGGAGAGGGAGAGGTTGAGGAAGACTCCATCCAACAGCAGCACAACGGCGTGGTGGTGGTGGAGGAGCGTGGCAATCCTGCAGGGCTTCGCCAAGCACCTACGGGAGAGGAGATGTGTCACGGGAGGGAGAGGGAGGCAACCAAAGGCCTTAGGTATGATTGCTCCTCCTTTTCCCCACTATATATAGGGCCAAGGGAGAGGGGGAGGGCGCAGCCTTGCCCCCTCCTCCAAGGAAGGGGTGCGGCTAAGGATGGGGAGGAGTCCATCCTCCCCAAGGCACCTCGGAGGTGCCTTCCCCCTTTAGGACTCTTCCCTCTCCAAGTTTCCTTGCGCATGGGCCTCTTGGGGCTGGTGCCCTTGGCCCATGTAGGCCAAGGCGCACCCCCTACAGCCCATGTGGCCCCCCGGGGCAGGTGGCCCCACCCGGTGGGCCCCCGGGACCCTTCCGGTGGTCCCGGTACAATACCGATGATCCCGAAACTTGTCCCGATAGCCGAAACAGGACTTCCTATATATAAATCTTTACCTCCGGACCATTCCGGAACTCCTCGTGACGTCCGGGATCTCATCCGGGACTCCGAACAACATTCGGTAACCACATACAAGCTTCCTTTATAACCCTAGCGTCATCGAACCTTAAGTGTGTAGACCCTACGGGTTCGGGAGACATGCAGACATGACCGAGACGTTCTCCGGTCAATAACCAACAGCGGGATCTGGATACCCATGATGGCTCCCACATGTTCCACGATGATCTCATCGGATGAACCACGATGTCAAGGACTTAATCAATCCCGTATTCAATTCCCTTTGTCTATCGGTATGTTACTTGCCCGAGATTCGATCGTCGGTATACCAATACCTTGTTCAATCTCGTTACCGGCAAGTCTCTTTACTCGTTCCGTAACACATCATCCCGTGATCAACTCCTTGGTCACATTTGCGCAAATGATGATGTCCTACCGAGTGGGCCCAGAGATACCTCTCCGTTTACACGGAGTGACAAATTCCAGTCTCGATCCGCATAAAACAATAGATACTTTCGGAGATACCTGTAGTGCACCTTTATAGTCACCCAGTTACGTTGTGACGTTTGATACACCCAAAGCACTCCTACGGTATCCAGGAGTTACACGATCTCATGGTCAAAGGAAGAGATACTTGACATTGGCAAAGCTCTAGCAAACGAACTACACGATCTTTGTGCTAGTCTTAGGATTGGGTCTTGTCCATCACATCATTCTCCTAATGATGTGATCCCGTTATCAACGACATCCAATGTCCATAGCCAGGAAACCATGACTATCTGTTGATCACAACGAGCTAGTCAACTAGAGGCTCACTAGGGACATATTGTGGTCTATGTATTCACACGTGTATTACGATTTCCGGATAATACAGTTATAGCATGAATAAAAGACAATTATCATGAACAAGGAAATATAATAATAATACTTTTATTATTGCCTCTAGGGCATATTTCCAACATCTATAAGTTCCCCTTTTCAGCCTTTTCAACTTTAGTGCCAAATGATTCTTGACTAAGAGCATAATCCACTTGATCTAGGTCTTGTTGTTCTTTTACATTCAACTCATCTTCTACAATTCTTTTGTACAAATGTTCATCTTCCATCTTCTGTCCTTCCTCTTGATCATCCTAAAAACCCCTTTCATTTGTTTTCATTTTGTGATCCACCAGCCTCTAACCTGTTAAGTTTAGACGTATACCTGAGATTTCGTTGTAGGAGTTCATGCTGCCTTTTCACCTCCCTCTCGAAACTAATCTCCATGATCTCCATCTCTATTATTTCTATTTTCTCTTCCACTGCCAGCTGGGTTGCGTGTCTGCTAACAACTTCTTCAGGTAACTGTAGTCTCGAGAGAAAATTATCCTCTCCTTCGTAATTAAGATAAGTTACCCTTCCCTCCTGCTATCGCAATCCCCAGAAATCAATTTCTACTGCACCTCAATGTTGAACACCTTCTCATACTGCTTCAGACAAGCTACCCGCAATCACATTGGTCCTTGAGTGCTCAGAAGTTCTGCTTTTTTCCCTATGTCATCAGGAGAGCTTTTAAGACTCCAAGGTCTTATAAGCTTATATATCCAAAGGTATTCCTTTTGTTACCGTCCTCAAATCTATACCATCACTGTTCAACAGAAGATTCATGGTTGAATTCTATACCATACAAGATGAGATCGTTAGTTGTTATTTCACTTCCAGCAGGAACCATATGCAAACCGTTGGTCCCCACCTTGATTCTAATTTATTCTTTAACATGCATTTTTCCTCACCAACTTCTACCACTGGACCTAGAGCAGATCCACTCTCACAAGCTCCAACGAAGTGTCTCAAGGAATCAGGCACTCTAGACATGTTAATCCACACAGTGTGTAGATCATCGGGATTCTAAAAGTCAACTTCACCTCAACCCTTGTTTTCAGCAAGGTGAATTTCCTAAAATTCTTTAGTTCAATCAACTTATACTTATTAAGGAATCTCATGAGGAAAGTTTTGGGACTCTGTAACTTTGCTCTCCACTCCCAATTCCATCCAAACATTCTATGAAATCCTTGTGCCACCTGAGTTTCATTCGTATTTTCAGAAAGTACAGTCACCAGAGCCATTGGGTTATCAAGTTCAACAACAATTTTTTTTAGTATTCTCTACCAGCAGACATCCTATCCCCTCCTATCCCCTCGGCCCATAGCCGAGAAATTTTGCCATTGGTTTTGGTTGTTTCAACACAGTACAATCTTTAGTTCTGTGTGATGGCCTTGAGCAAACCACAAAAAACATGATTTTTACAGTCCTTTGCTCCGTGGCATGTCCCTTTGCACTTCCCCCATATTTGTTCCTTTAACCTCATCTCCTTATTGTCTCCTTTCTGCTCTCTACCACCCCCTTCTTTTCCACTATAGGTCCTGACAGCAAAGTACTCTTGGGGACATTTAAAATCTGACATCATCTGTGGGAAATTCTGCTTGGGCACAACCGAGAATTGCATGGATAGCTACTGCACCCCACCCATTTGAGGAACTCCAATTCACTGAATTCTAGGAATTCCTCCCTGCAAACCTTCTTGGTGCACTCCTGGATTGATTTGGGTGGCTGCAAAGGAATTCTCAAGATTTTGTCCACCTTGGCCACCATCAGAGGGGATTTCTCCATGTCTTTCCTGGGGAAAGTGTAGGATCGAAAGTATGTCTAGAGCGGGGGGGGGGGGTGTGATTAGACTACTTGACGAAATAAAAACCTATCCTTTTCCCAATTTTAAGTCTTGGCAGATTTTAGCAACTTGGCACAAGTCAAGTAATCAAACTACACATGCAATTCTAGGAGTATAGCCGCGGAAAGTAAATCATTGCATATGAAGATAAAAGGGAGGAGTTTGAAGGGAGCAAACACAGTATAGACACAGAGATTTTTGGCGTGATTCTGATAGGTGGTGCTATCGTACATCCACGTTGATGGGGACTTCAGCCCATGAAAAATAACGGCCGCGCGAGTCCATGGAGGGCTCAACCCACGAAGGGTCCACGAAGAAGCAACCTTGTCTATCCCACCATGACCATCGCCCACGAAGGACTTGCCTCACTTGGGTATTGTCAGGACCCCGACTCAATGGCACACCGATCTAGCATGTAACACCTCATATCACTTTGCGGCCTCACACATGGTATTCCCACGGGTGTCGCCTTACCAGGCCCAGGACCGTTTGCGCCTTTTGGCACACGTATATGATAGTGTCGCTAACCTACAGGGACATGTATACATGACCTAACAACGAACGTGTCGGTCATCAGCGAGTGAATCCGGGCTGTAGCAACTGGGCTAGCAGGACTCCGGTAAACTGGGCTATAGCAGGCTAACAGGGCTCCGATAGACACCGCGTGACATTTCCTCGAAGGGACAGACACTGGAACGAAGAAGGACACATGCCGGCCAGCCTAAGTGTTCTGGAGCAGTAGCAAGCTACCATGGCTCAGTGGAAGCACTAGGAGACATTTCCCGGTAAGAGAGGCTACCAAGGATAAACAACTAGATAGTCAGATCCCACACATACCAAGCATTTCAATAACATACACACAATATGCTCGATATGTGCAAATACAACATGGCATCACAACATGACTCTACAACTCAAGTATTTTATTCAATAGGCTCCGAGGAGCAAGATATTACAAACATGGGTCTCATGACCCAGCATTCAGAGCACACAAGTCAAGCACAAGCGAAAGCTTAACATGTCTGAGTACAGACATCTACAAATGAAAAAGGCTAAGAAGCCTGACTATCTACCAGATCCTGCCGAGGGCACAAGATCGTAGCTCAGGTAACAAGCTAAACGTCGAAGTCCATGGGGAAATACTAGCGAGACTGAAGTCTCTCTGCAAAAACATAAATTAAGCAATGTGAGTACAAATGTACCCAGCAAGACTTACATCGGATCTAACTACATATGCATCAGTATCAACAAAAGGGGTGGTGGAGTTTGACTGCAGCAAGCCAACTTTGACTCGGTGGCTATCCTGAACTACAACTACAAGTAACTCTTTGAGGTGGCGCACACGAGTCCACATATTCACCAATCAATACACCACTATGGATCCGCTCCCGTCTACCTATGAGAACGCCATCCATAGCACTCACGCTTATCTTGCGTATTTTAGAGTATCCACTTTCACTTGTCTATGAATTGTACATGCAACCCAGAAGTCCTTTACCGCGAACACGGCTATTCGAATAGATGATGTTAACCCTACAGGGGTGTACTTCTTCACACACGCTCTCACCACTTACCGCCGTTTACACGACATGTACTCGGCAACCTTCAAGCGGAAGCCCAGCGAGGGTGTCGGCCATGACCTTACTAACCACACAAGTCTCTCGTCCAGGTTTATCGCCTATTCGGGTTCCATCCGCAAGGAGATCCGACCGGGGTGTCACTCACGGCCCAAACGATGTGTGCAGGGTTTCCAAGCCCACCTCGATAGGTGGATATACGCTTGGTACACCATGCCACGGTGCCTAGTCTGTCCCAAGCCCACCTGTACCGGGTGCCACTTGGTAGACTACTAACACAATCTACAAACACCAGAAACTAGTTGCAATTCCTGGTCAGAGATCGAGTTGATTAATAAGTCGAGAGAGCTTGGAGTGCCTGGAGCCCAATGTGTGGTAGTAACTGTTCATGGATCACAAACATAGAACTCAGTTACTGAGGACGGCTGCAATGAGACAACCCACCATGTACTCCTACATGGCCTCTCACCGCTACCTTTACCAAATCGTGTTCACACACTTAGCTCTCAACAGTAGGACATGTTTACACATCTCCGATGAATCAGACCTGACTCAACTCTAAGCAGTAGCAGGCATGACAAAACAAGCATGAATGAGTAGGTACATCAGGGCTCAAACAACTCCTACTCATGCTAGTGGGTTTCATCTATTTACTGTGGCAATGACAGGTCATGCAGATGATAAGGGGTTCAACTACCGCAGCAAATAACAAATTAGTCGTTGTTGTCCTAATGAAGTAAAAGAGAGAAGGAGCAAGAGAGTGGGATTGTATCGGCATGAACCAGGGGGTTTTGCTTGCCTGGCACTTCTGAAGATAGTATAGCTCTTCATCGGTGTCATCGATCTCATTGTCGGAACCACGTCTACTGAGAGGGAACAATTATCGGAAACAAAGAGGAAACACAATCAATGCAATGCAACATTATGATGCATGATCATGACATGGCAACATGCTGGTGTTTTGAGCTAATGCAACTAGCAACAAAGTTAAATGAAGTTGGTTTGAACCCTAAGTTCAAATCCAAACTCCATATGTGAAATTCAAATGCCATTTATATGATTTGTCCTAAACAGCAGCCATAAGTTGTTCTAACATGCATGAAAATGGTACAAATGGTTAGATTGGATTTTTCCGATCATTTTTCATATATAAATTATTTCATTCTGAGTTATGGTTGAATTTATATGAATTTTGAAGTTTGCTACATTTTTTGGAATTTCCTATATATAAGAATAAATCTAGTAAATGCTTTATTGCGTCAGCAGTGCATCATGGTGACGTCAGCAGTCAACGGGGACAGTGAAGGTCAAACCTGACCAGTGGGTCCCATGTGTCAGTGACTAACCAAACTAACCTAGTTTAATTAGCACTAACCTAGGTTAAACTAATTAAGTTTAAACCTAAACTAGATTAGTTAGCCAGGCGGGGCCCGCATGTCATGGACCCAGGGGAGGTCAACCCCCTGGTCAACCGAGGCTAACTCGCCGGCGGCTCGACGCCGGTAACGACAGGCGCGGTGGAGGGGCTCGGAAACGAGCCACATGGCATCGTTTTGGCCGTGGTTTGTTGCCTTCGAACATACGCTGTGGCGTGCATCGAGTCGTGGCGGTGGTAGTTGCTGGTGTGGCCGGAAAAGTGGCCGGCGACGATGTTTGGCGGCGGCAGCAGCTCGGGCATTCTTGGGGTGGCACTACAGATCACGGGAGGAGGCGTTGTGGTTGTCTACGGGCTCATGAGATCCTGCTGAGCACGATGGTGCGCTCAGACGCGAGCGGTGCTCGCTCTAGCCTCGGCGGCTTCATGGTCGGGGGCGAGGAGCTCTCAGCTCTGGCGGCTAGCGTGGCTAGGGGACGAGGACGAGCTCGGGGAGCAGGGGGAAAATGGTGAAGCTCATCATGGGGTCGAGGTGGAGCTCAGCTGGATCGAGGAGGCAGCGGAGACAGCGAATCGACGGCGGCGGTCGTCGGATGTAGAGGACGAGGACGGCGGCATAGTCGGCGGTGCAGGGCGTCCGGCTTGCTCTTGTTGAGGGGGAAGCTTCACAGCGTCAAAGCAGACGACGGGGACAGCACGGAGAGGCGCGGGGACAGCTGTGGCCGTGGTGGCAGCGGACGGCGGCGATGGCTTCGCTCGGCCATGGCGAGAGAGGGCGAAGGAGAGAGGCAGGGGGGCGTGTGAGGTGTCCACCGGGTCGGGAAGGCGCCGCGGAGACGTTTCGAGGCGTCACGCTGGCTCGGGCGAGGGCAGGCAGGTAGGGAGGTGTGTGGCGAGCTCAGCGGCATCAAGGTGTCCCTCCTCTGCCTACTGGCAGAGCTAGGTGGTGACTGGCACGGGCTAGGTGGGCCGGCCCAGCCAGGTTAGTGGCCTCCTGGCCTCTCTCTCTCTCCTTTTTCATTTAGTTTGCTTTTCTATTTTTCTATAAATGTTGGGCTTTATTAAAAATACTAAAACGTTTTCAAAAATCCTACAAATAATTGTGGGCTCTGTTGGGATTATTCCTAACATCCCACACTTAAGTTCAGAATTAATTGAGCACATTAAATAATATATAGCATTTAAATGCCCAATTGCAAATACTATATGATTTAATTCAAAGCCCAAATATGTCATTGAAAAATGTGCAACACCTCTGGTTATGATTCCAGCATTTTCCATAAATGATGAACATTTTTGAAAGCCATTTGGATTCACTGAAAATATTTTAGTTGAATCTAGTGAATTCTTTTAATGCTAGGGTTTGGACAATCCCATTTCAACTTAAATAAAATTTAGACATGATGCAACAACCAAGCTAGTCCAAGTGCATAGCAAGGCTAGGGACATGACAACTCACCCCCACTAATCAAGAATCTCGTCCCGAGATTCAAGCGTAGGGTGAGATGAAGGGGGAACGCAAACTAACATAATCTTCACGATCCAGGTTGCACTTCATAAGAATGTTGATTCGATCACCATCATTGTCTCGAAGTCTTGCTCTGAGAACTCCAACTAACATGATGACGAGTGGAAAGGGAAAACTCTAAAAGGATCGATCTTCTCGAAGATCAAACAACTTAGGATCAACTCACAGGGTGAGTCAAAGCAACATCTCTCGAGCTGAGACACGAAGCATACATCTAGAGGAATGGAGTGGAACGGATGACGGAGGTTCACCAGGTAGACAACAATTTCACACTTAAGAAGGTGGTGAACAGTTGTCAACATAGCGAGGAGTTGAACTGTCATGATGCCATAACGAGACATCTTAGAGGAGGGCGATTCGTATATTATTACCCTAAGTGGCAAAAAGAATTACCTTTGAAATAGAGATCATCGAGACTCTCTAAACCAGCCTAGGGCAATTCTCAAACAATCGTTTAAAAGAGTTCGTTAGAATGGCATACCCAGACTAGAATGGATGATGTGGATTACCTTGTTGAAGACAACACAAGGGATGATTTTGCTTATCACCGGGAATGGATGAGACCCATGGTAGACTGGCACAATGACGGGTGCTAACTGGGAACAAAATGCAAATGCTGGAAATGATTCTAGTAACTGGGGAGAGGCTCAACAGTAGAGAGTGGGTCCACTACTGAAAATTTATAGCATAACCGAGGAAATTGGGAGCAATCCCAGATAGTGCCTAAGATAGCACCTAGTGCTTGAGCGTGCTCTCAAGAACTTGAGCATTTCCATATTCATCAGGGTCTTACCAACATCCATGCCGAGGATCCTGGCGACACAACATACTACCATGATGAATAGTGATGGACAAGCAAATGCAAAGGAAGATACCACCTACTCAGATTTCACCTTAGCGAGGCCAAGGAAAGAAAATCTAGATGATCGACCGAGAGACATTTAGCACTCCACTTCTAATGTTCTCCTTGATGTGCTAGCATAACCCATTTATTGATATGGTTTGGTATCTAGATCATCAAGTAAAAGGTCGGACTTCGGGAGCTCAAGAATCCATAAGGAACAATTGTTGGAGTAAATCCTACGAAATCCTTATGTTGAGGTGGCCAACTTCCTCAATCAAGATACTACAATAATAGGTCTTCCGGCTGGGTGTGTTGGCCACGACATCCACTTTACCGGGTTACTGAGAGACCAATATAATAGTTCTTGGGAAATGTTCCAACCATCATATCTGCCTGAGATTCAGATCTGGTTGGGGTCAGGACATTCCAGACTCATCAAGTCTAGAAAGAAAAATTAAAGTTTGTAACACAAATCAACGATATGGCATTGCGAGATTCTCGGGAAATGAACTACGATAGCAAGCTCCAAAATATGAGCTAGTACTGCTACAAACATGTGAACACATTGTCCCAGACAAGCATGATCACATGGTAGTCTTACAACAAAACACTACCAAGTTCTGGTTGGGAACCATTATCTAGGGTAACGAAGTCTTGTGCATGACCTAGGATTAGCACAACAACTCCCTTTCCTTGAACCAAATCAATCAGTGGCTTGGTGTGCTAGGGACACATATGGAATGGAGGTAGCGAGCCTATCAAACCATAGCATACTTCGCACATGCATGACTGACTTGGGATGGTTCCAGAGGAGGCAACATTGACTTTCTCGAATTCACGGCGGCAACTTGCATCAAATGCACACAAATTGGAGGGGGTCACTTCTTTCATCCAGACATATGCTTCATGAGCTAGCATGAAGAGATGCTTTCAAAAGTTTCCAACACTAGCTTAATGTTCAACAAAATCATGGAGGAGATCAGGATGTTGTCGATGGGCTCAACAACAATTCATCCAGGTTTCCATAAAAATGGAATTCCATAATTATGAGAACAAGGTGGTAGTATTGGTCAGACCCGAAAGATATAATGGTGTATGCTCAGGGAAACAACCACGAGTAAGACAAAATTAGGAATATCCTTGGTTCTGAGTTGATTTGACGATAGCCCATACTCAAATCAAAGATTGATTAAGATGATAGGTCCAACAATTGACCACAGGGATCAATCAATGAAGATATCATCTTTCTTCAACACACATACATGATATCCCTTAAAATGAACTAAATCGGGCAAGCTTCTATCTTCCAACTCTCCAAGTTGTTGTTCAGCTTCACCAACTAGCTCAGGTGTACCCAACACAGATTCTTGGAGAAAGGGTGGTTACAAGAACCAACTTGATCACGAACTCAACGTATCGTTCAGGGGATGACCTAGTGATACTTCAGTGAAGATAACCGGAAATTCACGAACCACCGATAAGTTACTAAGCTCGTGAACAATCTTGCTTTTCAGGGCAAGACGATAAGATCACAAGAGTGAGGGATTGGCACAATCCTAACTTGTTGATCGGGGAGTGCACCGGAAATAAGGACCAGGTAGCACGATCAGTCTTAGAATGATAACTCAATAGCTAACACACTAAGAATGAGGTTATTGCCCTTTAACTACCAGGCAACGGGGTTGTTAGGAGTATTGATTTCACACATCATAGTTCACATGTCGGCATTCCGGTTGCAACAACACGGGGTCCGAGGAGTGAATAATGATGGCGAGAAGTATCACTACATCAAGAATTCATTAGAGGGTGTGCAATTCCCATGATATTCCTGATATAAAGATGGTAATACTTCAAGGTAGAACAGAATCAAAAGCTGGATTGGCATTTTGATCTGCAAAATACAACTACTTTGACCCAATCCTAGATATGGATGAGGTACTGGAGTTTGTTTCTCCTAGTCATTCTGAAATAGAATGGCTTGACGGACCACTAGAGTAATAAGCATCGATGAACGAATGCACGCATACTCTTGACTATCAATTGATAGACGGGGTCGGAATACAACTAAAGAGGGACAACTCAAAGGAAGATATGATTTTCTGAGTCATGGATGCATAGATTAGTATGTCGAGCAAAGCTCATCATATTTCTTCCGTATAACCCATGCAGAAGGGTAGAACTGGCAGAGTAACAACATAGAATCGAGAACTCGTCAAGAGCACTCTGGTTGTGATCTTTTGGTTCAAAAGAACTTTTGCCAAGAATGGTTCATGGTATTTGGAAGAAGGGAATGCCACGAACCTCGAGGACTAACGCAAAGGTTACTAATAACCTAAAGGAACTAGCAAACACTATAAACATGAAGTAAGTAGGGTGAATCCTGGGTTCAAAAACCCATGAATAGAATACCTACTACTAAGTGGCATCACGGGATGCTTTCGAGAATGATGGCCAGGATCATCACACTGGGACACAGAACATGGCTAGATTACAAGGTGATACTCTAGACATCTAGGGTCATAATAATAGCTCCAACATATACGTCGAGGCAATAGAGTACCTCAACTCACCATCTAGTGTGGTTAACCTGGCCAGAGAGGACATCGGGAACGAGAAGAAGGGATTTGCAAATGCATCAGACTGTTTAGAGACCTGGGATGACTCGGACAGCATAACGGATGTAAATGCTCAAAATGATTTGAGACATCCTACAAAATAGTGGCATAACCACTCAATCATCACAATATCAAGGTTCCGAGATCAATTATGAATACACGGAGATAGAATTAATTGAACTGAGGCTTAGATTCAACAATCTTACAAGTCTACAGATTAGTAACACGTGATCCCAATAGAAAGAAGAGATAGCCTAGTTCCTTAACCCCGTAGGAAAGATAGTATGACTCGGATCAGAAGGGCATAAGGTAAAGGAATAAAAAGAGCCTTATGTTCCATCCCACAATCAATTCCCTTATATCTAAAGAATTTCTAGACTCAAGTTCGACTAGTTTGGCTTGGTAATCCTACAGGCAGTCAGGCTCTGATATCAAAACTGTGAGGACCCTGACTCAATGGCACACCGATCTAGCATGTAACACCTCATATCACTTTGCGGCCTCACGCACGGTATTCCCACGGGTGTCGCCTTACCAGGCCCGGGACCGTTTGCGCCTCTCGACACACGTATATGATAGTGTCGCTAGCATCCATATGACAAGGAGCCCGGGCTGACATGGCTAGTCGTGAACCCAAAGTGGCACTAACTTACAGGGACAGACATACATGACCCAACAACGAACGTGTCGGTCATCAGCGAGTGAATCTGAGCTGTAGCAACTGGGCTAGCAAGACTCCATTAAACCGGGCTGTAGCAGGCTAACAGGACTCCGATAGACACCGCATGACATTTCCACGAAGGGACAGAAACATGAACGAAGAAGGACACATGCTGGCCAGCCTAAGTGTTCCGAAGCAGTAGCAAGCTACCAAGGCTCAGTGGAAGCACTAGGAGACATTTCCCGGTAAGAGAGGCTACCAAGGATAAACAACTAGATAGTCAGATCCCACACATACCAAGCATTTCAATAACATACACACAATATGCTCGATATGTGCAAATACAACATGGCATCACAACATGACTCTACAACTCAAGTATTTTATTCAATAGGCTCCGAGGAGCGAGATATTACAAACACGGGTCTCATGACCCAGCAATCAGAGCACACAAGTCAAGCACAAGCGGAAGCTTAACATGTCTGAGTACAGACATCTACAAATGAAAAAGGCTGAGAAGCCTGACTATCTACCAGATCCTGCCGAGGGCACAAGATCGTAGCTGAGGTAACAAGCTAAACATCGAAGTCCACGTGGGACTACTAGCGAGACTGAAGTCTCTCTGCAAAAACATAAATTAAGCAACGTGAGTACAAATGTACCCAGCAAGACTTACATCACAACTAACTACATATGCATCAGTATCAACAAAAGGGGTGGTGGAATTTGACTGCAACAAGCCAGCTTTGACTCGGTGGCTATCCTGAACTACGACTGCAAGTAATTCTTTGAGGTGGCGCACACGAGTCCACATATTCACCAATCAATACACCACTATGGATCCGCTCACGTCTACCTACGAGAACGCCATCCATAGCACTCAAGCTTATCTTGCGTATTTTAGAGTATCCACTTTCACTTGTCTATGAATTATACAGGCAACCCAGAAGTCCTTTACCGCAGACACGGCTATTCGAATAGATGATGTTAACCCTGCAGGGGTGTACTTCTTCACACATACTCTCACTACTTACCACCGTTTACACGACATGTACTCGGCAACCTTCAAGCGGAATCCCAGCGAGGGTGTCGGCCATGACCTGACTAACCACACAAGTCTCTCGTCCAGGTTTATCGCCTATTCGGGTTCCATCCTCAAGGAGATCCGGCCGGGGTGTCGCTCACGGCCTCGAATGATGTGTGCAGGGTTCCCAAGCCTACCTCGATGGGTGGATATACGCTTGGTACACCATGCCACGGTGCCTAGTCTGTCCCAAGCCCACCTGTACCGGGTGCCACTTGGTATACTACTAACACAACCTACAAACACCAGAAACTAGTTGCAACTCCTGGACAGAGATCGAGTTGATTAATAAGTCGAGAGAGCTTGGAGTGCCCGGAGCCCAATGTGTGGTAGTAACTGTTCATGGATCACAAACACAGAACTCAGTTCCTGAGGATGGCTGCACTGAGAAAACCCACAATGTACTCCTACATGGCCTCTCACCGCTACTTTACCAAATCATGTTCACACACTTAGCTCTCAACAGTAGGACATGTTTACACACCTCCGATTCATCCCCGATGAATCAGACCTGACTCAACTCTAAGAAGTAGCAGGCATGACAAACAAGCATGAATGAGTAGGCACATCAGGGCTCAAACAACTCCTACTCATGCTAGTGGGTTTCATCTATTTACTGTGGCAATGACAGGTCATGCAGAGGATAAGGGGTTCAACTACCGCAGCAAATAACAAATGAGTCGTTGTTGTCCTAATGCAGTAAAAGAGAGCAGGGGCAAGAGAGTGGGATTGTATCGAAATGAACAAGGGTTTTTTTCTTGCCTGACACTTCTGAAGATAGTATAGCTCTTCATCGGTGTCATCGATCTCATCGTCGGAATCACGTCTACTGAGAGGGAACAATTACCGGCAACAGAGAGGAAACACTATCAATGCAATGCAACATTGTGATGCATGATCATGACATGGCAACATGCTGGTGTTCTGAGCTAATGCAACTAGCAACAAAGTTAAATGAAGTTGGTTTGAACCCTAAGTTCAAATCCAAACTCCATATGTGAAATTCAAATGCCATTTATATAATTTGTCCTAAACAGCAGCCATAAGTTGTTCTAAGATGCATGAAAATGGTACAGATGGTTAGATTGGATTTTTCTGATCATTTTTCATATATAAATTATTTCATTCTGAGTTACGGTTGAATTTATATGAATTTTTGAAGTTTGCTACATTTTCTGGAATTTCCTATATATAAGAATAAATCCAGTAAATGCTTTATTGCGTCAACAGTGCATCAGGGTGATGTCAGCAGTCAACGGGAATGGTGAAGGTCAAACCTGACCAGTGGGTCCCATGTGTCAGTGACTAACCAAACTAACCTAGTTTAATTAACACTAACCTAGGTTAAACTAATTAAGTTTAAACCTAAACTAGATTAGTTAGCCAGGCGGGGCCCGCATATCATGGACCCAGGGAGGTCAACCCCCTGGTCAACCGAGGCTAACTCGCCGGTGGCTCGACGCCGGTGATTTCAGGCGCGGCGGAGGGGCTCGGAAACGAGCCACAGGGCATCGTTTCGGTCGTGGTTTGTTGCGTTCGAACGTACCCAGTGGAGCGCATCGAGTGGTGGCGGTGGTAGGTGCTGGTGTGGCTGGAAAAGTGGCCGGCAACGAGGTTTGGTGACGGCAGTAGCTCCGACATTCTTGGGGTGGCACTGCAGAGCACGGGAGGAGGCGCTGTGGTTGTCTACGGGCTCATGAGATCATGCTGAGCACGATGGTGCACTGAGACGCTAGCGGCGCTTGCTCTAGCCTCAACGGCTTCATGGTCGGCGGCGAGGATCTCTCGGCTCCGGTGGCTAGCGTGGCTAAGGGACGAGGACGAGCTCGGGGAGCAGGGGGAAACGGTGAAGCTCACCGTGGGGTCGAGGCAGAGCTCAGCTGGATCGAGAAGGCAGCGGAGACGGCGAATCAACGGCGGCGGTCATTGGATGCAGAGGACGAGGACGACGGCATAGTCGGCGGTGCAGGGCATACGGCTTGCTCTTGTTGAGGGGGAAGCTTTGCAGCGTCGAGGCAGACGGCGGGGACAGCACGGAGAGGCGCGGGGACAGCTGTGGCCGTGGTAGCAGTGGACGGCGGCGATGGCTTCGCTCGACCATGGCGAGAGAGGGCGAAGGAGAGAGGCAGGGGGCGTGTGAGGTGTCCACCTGGTCGGGGAGGCACCACGGAGACGTTTCGAGGCGTCGCGCTGGCTCGGGCGAGGGCAGGCAGGCAGGGAGGTGCGTGGCGAGCTTGGCGGCGTCGCGGTGTCCCTCCTCTACCTACTGGCAGAGCTAGGTGGTGACTGGCACGGGCCAGGTGGGCCGGCCCAGCCAGGTAAGTGGCCTCCTGGCCTTTCTCTCTCTCTCTCTCCTTTTTCTGTTAGTTTGCTTTTCTATTTTTCTGTAAATGTTGGGCTTTATTAAAAATACTAAAACGTCTCCAAAAATCCTGCAAATAATTGTGGGCTCTCTTGGGATTATTCCTAACAGCCCACACTTAAGTTCAGAATTAATTGAGCACATTAAATAATATATAGCATTTAAATGCCCAATTGCAAATACTATGTTTTTTAATTCAGAGCCCAAATATGTCATGGAAAAATGTGCTACACATCTGGTTATGATTCCAGCATTTTCCAGAAATGATGAACATTTTTGAAAGCCATTTGGATTCACTGAAAATATTTTAGTTGAACCTAGTGAATTCCTTTAATGCTAGGGTTTGTACAATCCCATTTCAACTTAAATAAAATTTAGACATGATGCAACAACCAAGCTAGTCCCAGTGCATAGCAAGGCTAGGGACGTGACAGGTATATCTTCACGAAGTAGGCGATCTCCTTGCCCTTACAAACTCCTTGGTTCAACTCCATAATCTTGACGGAGGCTCCCAAATGAGACCTAACCAATCTAGGAGACACCACTCTCCAAAAGGTAATAGATGGTGTGTTGATGATGAACTCCTTTGTCTTTTTCTTCAAATGATAGTCTCCCCAACACTCCACTCTCTCTCACATATTTGGTTATGGTGGAAAGATGATTTGAGTGGAAAGCAACTTGAGGAAGGCTAGAGATCAAGATTCTTGTGGTAGGATTGGAATGTCTTGGTCTCAACACATGAGTAGGTGGTTCTCTCTCAGAAAATGAGTAGTGGAAGTGTGGGCACGTTATGATGGCTCTCTCTTTGATGGAGAAGGGGGGTGGAGGGGTATATATAGCCTCCACAAAAAATCTAACCGTTACACACAATTTACCAAACTCGTTGGGATCAAATAATGAAACTCGGTGGGACCGACCTGGTTCAAAATGTGAACGTTAGGCTTTTCGATGGGACCGACAATATCAACTCGGTGGGACCGATGCGCTAGGGTTAGGGGAAAACCTCATTTCGGTGAGACCGATCACATGAACTCGGTGAGACCGATTTTAGTAATAAGCAAACAGAGACTTGGTATGGCAAACTCGGTGGGACCGATCGCTCATTTCGGTGAGACCGAAACATTATGAAAAGGAAACAAAGAGTTTGCATAGCGAACTTGGTGGGACCGATAGCTCATCTCGGTTAGACCGAAATGTTATGAAGGGAAACAGAGAGTTTGCAATCCCATCTCGGTGAGACCGAGATCCCTATCGGTGAGACCGAACTGATTAGGGTTTTTAGCTATGGCCATGTCAAGTGAACTTGGTGGTGCCGGATAGATCAAATCAGTGGGGCCGAGTTTAACTTTAGGTTTTAGGACATATGTGGAAACGAGAATGTGGTTGAGGGCTTTTGGAGCATATCACTAAGCATTTTGAGCAAGGAAGCCATTAAGCAACACCTCATCCCCTTTTAATAGTATTGGCTTTTCCTATGGACTCAATGTGATCTTGGATCACTACAATTAAAATGAAGAGTCTTGAGCTTTTGCCAATATGTGTCCTTAGCATTTTGAGGGGTCCACATCTCTAGTCCATGCCATACCAATCATTGAACTTTTTGAAACATTATTATTGAATGGATATTAGTTCAATGAGCTATATGTTGTTATGATTTACCAAAACCACCCGGGGATTAGTTGCACTTTCAGTCTCCCCCTTTTTGGTAATTGATGACAACATATAGATCAAAGCTTCGACAAATGATAATATAAATGAAGTACATCATCGTTTTGAGAAGTATGTGATAAGCAAGAGCTCCCCCTAAATTTGTGCATTATTTAAAATTTTCTTTTGAATGCAAATGCACAATTGATTAGGATCATGGGTTACTCTTCCATGTCACATACATCTTGGTGGAGCGCTCAAAATGATAGAATATAAAATATGCACTCATCACCAAGGAAAGATATGAATGATCATACATAAACAGATAGAATATCATCATTCAAGCACACTAATTAAAGCATAATATGATCAATCACATGATCATAGTGTATCAGCCAAACAAGCAAGCAAAATAAGTAGCAAGAGAGGCAAAAGAAGCAAAACAGTCTCTGAATCTCTCGAAGCCTATGATCTATACACTTTCTCCCCCTTTGGCAACAAGTTACCAAAAAGCCTGAAACTGCATAGTGCTATGCGGTTCTCTACGAACGATCTCCATGAGCTCCGGTGTGCAAAGGTGGCATGGAGAAGAGTCCTGCAACAAATGCATCTGAAGAGGTTTGTGGAGTTGGTGGATTTGCAACTAGAGGAACAATAGAGGCTGTAGCTGCTGGTGCTGAAGTAGTAGCCCTAGTGTCACTGGCTGGCAAATCTACAGACCTTTGTGCCCTTGGCACTCTCTGAAAAGCTTCAGTGGTAGCTCTCCCTCTTCTCTCTTCAGCTTCTTCCTAGAGCTGCTCAACTATAATCTGGATCTCTGTGACCTTCAAGTCTAGATCATAGAACTTTGTCTCGATGATCCTCTCAAGACTCTCTTGATTTTGAGTCAGGGTTGCCAATCCTTTCTCAATTCTCACAGTGGCCACAAGAAGATAGCTAAGCTGATCTTGCTTGGTCTTGAGGTGTACATCTGAAGCATCTGGAACTTGTGAAGATTGTGCTACCTTCTCTAACTTAGCGTTCTCCCTCTTCTCCTGAGCCTCTACAAATGTAGGATATGTAGCATCCATGACAACCTCATTGTCCTCAAACTCAGGCAACAGGGGAAGGTGCTCCTTGTCCAAGAGATATATGCCCTTGCCCATCTTGGAGTTGATGAGCATCTGAATGTGTGGAGCATATCCACATGATCTCTTCTGATTAGCAGCAGTCCTCTTGATAGTCTCAACTATCAAAGTCATCAATTTGAACTTCTCTGGCACATCAAACATATGTAGCAAATTAATTGAGTGCCCTCTAATCATTCTGTCATCTCCAGACTTGGGCAACAATGTGTGCCTTAGGATAGTGTTGATTGTGGGCAGCCTAGACAGCAGATAGTATATTGAACCAAACTTGTGAGTATCCAAGGCACCATCAGGAATCTCCTTGTGCATGTGTGCCATGGAGTTGTGTCCTTTCCTGGGCTTGGCATACACATCTGTGTCATCCTCTTGCTCTTCAGGGGCATTGATAAGCTAGGCCCACTCAGCAACAGAAGATTGGTACCTTGTACCCTCAGTCATCCAGACAATTTTACCATCTGGGTAAATAATGTACTGTGGAGTAGAACCGCATCACCATCTCATCATTCCACTTGGTGAGCTTCTTACCAACAAACCTATTAACTCCAGTTAGTCTGAAGCTATCATGAACTGCTGGGAAGTAGTTTGCATTGTTGTCAATGTATTCCCAATCAACCCATCTCATATCACCGACTATGGGCTTCTTGTCCAAGAGCACTGTCTCATAGAAGTCCTGCTGCTCCTTGGTGTGGAACCTGTTGTCGGTGTCAAAACCGGCGGATCTCGGGTAGGGGGTCCCGAACTGTGCGTCTAAGGCTAATGGTAACAAGAGGCTGGGGACATGATGTTTACCCAGGTTTGGGACCTCTCGATGGAGGTAATACCCTACTTCCTGCTTGATTTATCTTGATGATATGAGTATTACAAGAGTTAATCTACCACGAGATTGTAGAGGCTAAACCCTAGAAGCTAGCCTATGATTCTGATTGTTGTTGTCCTACGGACTAAACCCTCCGGTTTATATAGACACTGGAGGGGGCTAGTGTTACACAGAGTCGGTTACAGAGAAGGAGATCTAACATCCGAATTGCCAAGCTTGCCTTCCACACCAGGGAGAGTCCCATCCGCACACGGGATGAAGTCTTCAATCTTGTATCTTCATAGTCCAACAATCTGGCCAAAGTATATAGTCTGGTTGTCTGGATACCCCCTAATACAGGACTCCCTCAGTTGCCCCCGAACCAGGCTTCAATGCCGATGAGTCCGGCGTGCAGATTGTCTTCGGCATTGCAAGGTGGGTTCTTCTCCAAATCCAGAGTACCTGTCGTAGCAAACAGTGTCCGACTTCCCATTAATGTTGTACTCCTCGGCTTCTGTGCTTCAATAATGGCTATCTCCATGTGTCGAGCGAATATGAGGAGCCGGGGCATTTTTACATTTTCCACCCTGACCCTGTAAGCGAACCATCTATTTGAAGAGATGGGGATCCTCATATCCAAACCTCACCTTCATCCCCCAAGCAAGCATTCAACAGAGCACATCCATAAAAACCATTCCATCATGGCCGGTCGCCGCAGCTCCTCTTCTCGCTCCCTTAGCTCTAAGCCAGGTGATTGGGAAAAGTGTTCTATCCCCCATAGCCATTTAGTAGAGTTGCAGACCCAAGGGTTTCTTCCACCTGCATACATGGTCCCCGTCCGAGACGGACTAGCCACCTATAATGGCAGGGAGCAAGCGGAGAGTTTTCCTAACCCATCTCAGGGGGAGCGGATATGCCTTGTCCCATATTTGGTGAGAGGACTCGGGTTTCCAATCCACCCGTTTCTCCGCGGGCTCCTGGAGTTCTACGGCCTCCAGCTACATAACTTCACCCCCGCCTCCGTACTGCACATCGCAGGTTACGTTGCCCTCTGCAAGCTATTCCTGGGCTGCGAGGCTCATTTCGAGTTATGGAAGAGGCTATTCTGCCTTGTCCCTCGTAATCAAGAGGGATCTATATATCAAGTGGGCGGAGCCAAAATATGGCGCGTTGCCCAGACCGAATACTTGTCCGGCACTCCAAAGAAGGCATCCGAAGACTGGCCCTCGGAGTGCTTTTATGTAGATGAAGTTTCCCTTCCAGAGCCAGTCCGGACGGGCCTTCCTGAGTTCACTAACGCTCCTCTGAAGAAATGCCAAAGCTGGCACCCTCGGAGCCCCCAGGAGGAAGATGATAGAGAAGTCCACTTCCTGATGGGCAGGATAAAAACACTGGCCCAATTAGGACTGACAATAATCGAAGTTATGTCAATATGCATAATGTGGGGGGTGCAGCCACTTCAATATCGGGGGAAGCCCATGTGGCACTTCAACGGGAAAGACGATGCCACCCGCTGCGGTCGTAAAGGTCCGGACTCCACCACCGCTCTGGTGAGAATACTGTCTGATTTATATAAAGGAGAAGAAGAGGAGTTCCTCCGCATTAAGCCGCGGGATGGATTTTCCATGTACAACCCCCCGAGATGGGTAAGCCGTTACTCTTTACTCAACTCTATCCATTCTTGCATCGTTTGTCACAATCATTTACCTTGCTATTTCAAAGCAGGAACTGAGGAAGGCCGTGAAAGAGTTCAACAACCCCTCTCCACAGCTAGAGGATCCTGGCCGGGCTCTCTAACCCGGACTTGAAGAACATCCGGATATATCTGTGGAGCTTGTCGACGGGACATTTTATCAGGCAAGCCATGACGGCACCTTGGTGGCCATCACCACCGATTATCTCGGACTGCCCCCTGTATCACATGTAAGCAAAGCTGAAGTCCTAACCTCCAAAAAGGATTCCTTCTTTATACCATACCTTATGCACATATATCGTACTTTTATAGAGAGGCCACCGGGACATGGTGCCGACCCCTAGGGGCTCATCAGCAAAGGGCATCCGGGCCAGGCAAGTTCAAGAGGAAGGCGGTCAGGATTGAAACACCGTCGCAGAGGTATAATTTAACATTTGATCTGTGATTATCATCTTTGAAATGTAACAGCATCCATCATGTCCTGGCAAAAAGAGTAGTCACCGGATTATATCGGAGACCCTGCCGACCACGCCTCTACCAGCCGGATTCCAAAACCGGCCTCACGAGTGGAGGCTAATGTGGGGACCACATCGAATTGTCCTCCGACAGAGGATGCAGATAGGCTCTCTGCCAAAAATTCCGAAGTAGAGAGCGCCATGAATCACCGGCGCCGACAGGCCGTACTCCGCGATGGTATTTTTTCTGAAGATGCATTCAATGCCTTCAATTTGGGAGACATCATACATCTGAGCTGCTCAAGATGGACTCGCCCAAGCGACGGACAAGTATGCAAAGGATATATGGGTAAGAAAATTTGATAAGCATGTATATCAGTAGCCCCTGAGACTTGAAATAGTTGGAACAACTGATTTAAGGATCATTGTATGCACATGTTCTTGTAGAGAAGAATACCCATTTATCTCAAGAGCTAGAGGAATGTAAGACCCAGCTGAGGGCCGCAGTTGCCAAACTAGAGGAATCCCAGAAGGCTTCATCTGGTAATACTTGTCTCAATAGAGAAATTTTAAGGACATATACCAGTTAGTATTCGGCATGCTTTATAAGTCTAACAGAAGATTCTGCAGACAACCCCGGAGAGAATCCGGAGATCGTAAAAGATAGTGAGCCACATGTCTGAAGACAGCTAAAGGCTGGCGAGCATGTGCTTACGCGGGTTAGGTAGGAGAAAACAATCTCCAAGATGCCAATGTCCGGCTGAGCGTCGAATTAACAGATGTTCGAGCTCAGCTCGCGTTCTCCATGAAGGAGAACAGGAGGCTTCGACGCGGAATTTATGGTAAGTGCTTAAACGAACTACAGTACAGTTCGGCGAGGAAGTATATTAACAGAGTTATGTCTGTAGGTATGCTGACGGGCCGTCCTGAAGAGGAGATGCCCGGATCTGCAGGCGATTTGCTGCAAGATCTCTCACAACTGCACGAACGAGCTCGGCAGGTGATGCAGGGTATTGCCCAGGCCTTGTGGCCATCCACTTCCCTGCCAGGAGGCATGGGGGAGCTTGTGGATATGCTCAAAGGAGCACGGCGGCGCTTCTGGTTATGGAAGGTATCAGCCTGCCGACAAGGTGCAAGGGAAGCCTAGGAATGGTGAAGACGCGATATGCCAAGGCTGACCCAAACCATATGGCCGAAGTCGGACCGGTGGGGCCAGATGGGAAAGAGATTCCCATAAGTCTGGTGTATGACCAAGTAGCATTAGCCGCAAAGTATTCCCAACAGGATTGTAGGCTAGACAGCCCGTTGGATGGTATAGAAGAAGAATTTAGCCACTCCAAGTGACTATGTACTTCAATGGACGTATGTAGTCCCTAGACGGATTTTAAATAATTTGTCATGGCAGACCTTTTCGCTTCAGCCTCTGGACCCGACAGTCCGAAGTGTATCCGAATACCCGCTCAGTTATGTAAAACCGGGGTACGCGTGGAAACCAGGCGTAGGGGTCATAAGTGCTTGAAAAGACAAGTACCCAACTAGTTATTTTATATTAAATCGATAGTAAGAAACATCTTCCAGAGAAAATAGTTTCGTTAGGCGTTCCTTTCCCTAGGTACGCATGCATCGATGTGCATGTCCGAACTGCGAACAGAGATGCAGGATACAAAACATCTGAGGATTTATGTTGTAACAAACAAAAACATCTTTTGTTCACCGACCGAATATTCCCTTAAGAACGCTAGATTTCAGCTTCACCCAGTCTGAGGTACACATCTGGCTGAACCGGCAGTAACAATCACAGAGGTGCTCCCCTTATGCCCTAGCCAAATTAACGGGAACGTAGGGCATAAACACAAGAGCGAGGCAACCCAGCATGGCCAAAACTTAAGTCATAGCGATGCATATAATGGTGAAGAAAGGGCACATATGGAAAGGTGACGCATATGTGGTGGGCATGAAGCCATGAAAATAATTATATTAAGCTTCCGTATAGGAAGCCCCCATGTATATTGAGCACACATAGTGCGGCCGGAGCGATCGAAGCATCCGTAAAGCATTTAAGGCTTTGTGTGTGAAAAGAAAAGAGGAAGAGAAAGAAAGAAAGAGGACATAATTGAAAAGGCGGAGGTAAAGACACTGACACTGAGTTCGGCACTAGGCGTAGAATCTTCGGAGTCTGGCCGCGTTCCATGGGTTTGGCTCGAGTCTGTTATCTGATGCATCGCAAAGACGGTACGCTCCTCCAGTGAGAACTTTATCGATGATGAAGGGACCCTCACACTTGGGCTTGAGCTTGTCCTTCTTCTTCTCCGGTAGGCGTAGAACGAGTTCACCAACGTTATAAGTTTTGGCCCGTACTTCTCTGCTTTTATACCTTCGAGCCTGTTACTGATAGAATGCGGAACGGGCTTTTGCAACGTCACGCTCCTCCTCCAGGGCATCTAAGTTGTCCTGCCGATCTAGCTCGGCTTCTTTCTCTTCGTACATGCGCACGCGAGGTGAGTCATGAATTATATCGCACGGTAGTACTGCCTCTGCGCCGTATGTTGGAAATATGCCCTAGAGGCAATAATAAAATGATTATTATTATATTTCCTTGTTCATGATAATTGTCTTTTATTCATTCTATAATTGTATTATCCGGAAATCGTAATACACGTGTTAACACTTAGACCACAACATGTCCCTAGTGAGCCTCTAGTTGACTAGCTCGTTAATCAACAAATAGTGATGGTTTCCTGACTATGGACATTGGATGTCATTGATAACGGGATCACATCATTAGGAGAATGATGTGATGGACAAGACCGAATCCTAAGCATTGCACAAAGATCGTGTAGTTCGTTTGCTAGAGCTTTTCCAATGTCAAGTATCTTTTCCTTAGACCATGAGATCGTGTAACTCCCAGATACCGTAGGAGTGCTTTGGGTGTACCAAACGTCACAACGTAACTGGGTGACTATAAAGGTGCACTACAGGTATCTCCGAAAGTGTCTGTTGGGTTGACACGGATCGAGACTAGGATTTGTCACTCCGTATGACGGAGAGGTATCTCTGGGCCCACTCGGTAATGCATCATCATAATGAGCTCAAAGTTACCAAGTGTATGGTCACGGGATCATGCATTACGGTACGAGTAAAGTGACTTGCCGGTAACAAGATTGAACGAGGTATTGGGATACCGACGATCGAATCTCGGGCAAGTAACGTACCGATTGACAAAGGGAATTGTATACGGGGTTGCTTAAATCCTCGACATCGTGGTTCATCCGATGAGATCATCGAGGAGTATGTGGGAGCCAACATGGGTATCCAGATCCCGCTGTTGGTTATTGATCGGAGAGCCGTCTTGGTCATGTCTACATGTCTCCCGAACCCGTAGGGTCTACACACTTAAGGTTCGGTGACGCTAGGGTCGTATGAATATGAGTATGCAGCAAAAGGAAAGTTGTTCGGAGTCCCGTATGATATCCCGGACATCACGAGGAGTTACGGAATGGTCCGGAGGTAAAGAATTATATATGGGAAGTCGAGTTTCGGCCATCGGGAAAGTTTCGGGGTCCACCGGTATTGTACCGGGACCACCGAAAGGCTCCCGGGGGTCCGCCGGGTGGGGCCACCTATCCCGGAGGGCCCCATGGGCTGAAGTGGGAGGGAAACCATGCCCTAGTGGGCTGGTGCGCCCCCCTGGGCCCCCCTCTGCGCCTAGGGTTGGAAACCCTAGGGGAGGGGGCGCCTCCACTTGCCTTGGGGGGCACTCCACCCCCCTTGGCCGCCGCCCCCCTAGAGATCCCATCTCTAGGGCCGACGCCCCCCTTGGTGGTCCCTATATAAAGAGGGGGGGTGGGAGGGCAGCCATACCCAACACCCTGGCGTCTCCCTCCCCTCCTTGCTACACCTCCTCCTCCCGTAGTTGCTTGGCGAAGCCCTGTCGGAACCTTGCTGCATCCACCACCACGCCGTCGTGCTGCTGGATCTTCATCAACCTCTCCTTCCCCCTTGCTGGATCAAGAAGGAGGAGACGTTATCCGCTCCGTACGTGTGTTGAACGCAGAGGTGCTGTCCGTTCGGCACTTGGTCATCGGTGATTTGGATCACGACGAGTATGACTCCCTCAACCCCGTTCTCTTGAACGCTTCCGCTCGCGATCTACAAAGGTATGTAGATGCACTACTATCACTCGTTGCTAGATGAACTCATAGATGGATCTTGGTGAAACCGTAGGAATTTTTTTTATTTTCTGCAACATTCCCCAACAGTGGCATCATGAGCTAGGTCTATGCGTAGTTCTCTATTGCACGAGCAGAACACAAATCTGTTGTGGGCGTAGATCTTGTCAACTTGCTTGCCACTACTAGTCTTATTTTGCTTCAGCGGTATTGTGGGATGAAGCGGCCCGGACCGACCTTACGCGTACGCTTAGGTGACACAGGTTCCACCGACTGACATGCACTAGTTGCATAAGGTGGCTAGCGGGTGTCTGTCTCGCCCACTTTAGTTGGAGCGGATTCGATGAAAAGGGTCCTTATGAAGGGTAAATAGAAGTTGACAAATCACATTGTGGCTTTTTCGTAGGTAAGAAAACGTTCTTGCTAGAACCCTATTGCAGCCACGTAAAAGATGCAACAACAATTAGAGGACGTCTAACTTGTTTTTGCAGCAATTGCCTTGTGATGTGATATGGCCAAAAGTTGTGATGAATGATGAATGATATATTGTGATGTATGAGATCATGTTCTTGTAATAGGAATCACGACTTGCATGTCGATGAGTATGACAACCGGCAGGAGCCATAGGAGTTGTCTTAATTATTGTATGACTTGCGTGTCAATGATTTAACACCATGTAATTACTTTACTTTATTGCTAAACCATTAGCCATAGTAGTAGAAGTAATAGTTGGCGAGCAACTTCATGGAGACACGATGATGGAGATCATGGTGTCATGTCGGTGACGAAGATGATCATGGAGCCCCGAAGATGGAGATCAAAGGAGCTATATGATATTGGCCATATCATGTCACTACTATATAATTGCATGTGATGTTTATTATGTTTACGCATCTTGCTTACTTAGAATGACGGTAGTAAATAAGATGACCCCTTATAAACAATTTCAAGAAAGTGTTCTCCCCTAACTGTGCGCCGTTGCTAAAGTTCGTCGTTTCGAAGCACCACGTGATGATCGGGTGTGATAGATTCTTACGTTCACATACAACGGCTGTAAGACAGTTTTACACATGCAAAAACACTTAGGGTTAACTTGACAAGCCTAGCATGTACAGACATGGCCTCGGAACACAGAGACTGAAAGGTTGAACATGAGTCATATGGAAGATACGATCAACATGGAGATGTTCATCGATGATGACTAGTCCGTCTCACGTGATGATCGGACACGGCCTAGTCGACTCGGATCGTGTAACACTTAGATGACTAGAGGGATGTCTAATCTGAGTGGGAGTTCATTAAATAATTTGATTAGATGAACTTAATTATCATGAACTTAGTCTAAAATCTTTGCAAAATATGTCTTGTAGATCAAATGGCCAACGCTCATGTCAACATGAACTTCAACGCGTTCCTAGAGAAAACCAAGCTGAAAGATGATGGCAGCAACTATTCGGACTGGGTCCGGAACTTGAGGATCATCCTCATAGCTGCCAAGAAAGCATATGTCCTAGAAGGACCGCTAGGTGAAGCACCCATCCCAGAGAACCAAGACGTTATGAACGCTTGGCAGTCACGTGCTGATGATTACTCCCTCGTTCAGTGCGGCATGCTTTACAGCTTAGAACCGGGGCTCCAAAAGCGTTTTGAGCAACACGGAGCATATGAGATGTTCGAGGAGCTGAAAATGGTTTTCCAAGCTCATGCCCGGGTCGAGAGATATGAAGTCTCCGACAAGTTCTATAGTTGTAAGATGGAGGAAAATAGTTCTGTCAGTGAGCACATACTCAAAATGTCTGGGTTGCACAACCGCCTGTCCCAGCTGGACATTAACCTCCCGGACAAGGCGGTCATTGACAAAATCCTTCAGTCACTCCCACCGAGCTACAAGAGCTTTGTGATGAACTACAATATGCAGGGGATGGCGAAAACTATTCCTGAAGTATTTTCAATGCTAAAGTCAGCAGAGGTAGAAATCAAGAAAGAACATCAAGTGTTGATGGTCAATAAAACCACCAAGTTCAAGAAGGTCAAGGGTAAGAAGAACTTCAAGAAGGACGGCAAAGATGTTGCCGCGCCCGGTAAGCCGGTTGCCGGGAAGAAGTCAAAGAATGGACCCAAGCCTGAGACTGAGTGCTTTTCTTGCAAAGGGAAGGGTCACTGGAAGCGGAACTGCCCCAAATACTTAGCGGACAAGAAGGCCGGCAACACTAAAGGTATATGTGATATACATGTAATCGATGTGTACCTTACCAGTACTCGTAGTAACTCCTGGATATTTGATACCGGTGTTGTTGCTCATATTTGTAACTCACAGCAGGAGCTGCGGAATAAGCGGAGACTGGCGAAGGACGAGGTGACGATGCGCGTCGGGAATGGTTCCAAGGTCGATGTGATCGCCGTCGTCACGCTGCCTCTACATTTACCTACGGGATTAGTTTTAAACCTCAATAATTGTTATTTAGTGCCAAGTTTGAGCATGAACATTGTATCTAGATCTCGTTTAATACGAGATGGCTACTCATTTAAATCCGAGAATAATGGTTGATCTATTTATATGAGAGATATGTTTTATGGTCATGCCCCGATGGTCAATGGTTTATTCTTAATGAATCTGAACGTAACGTTACACATATTCATAGTGTGAATACCAAAAGATGTAAAGTTGATAGCGATAGTCCCACATACTTGTGGCACTGCCACCTTGGTCACATTGGTGTCAAGCGCATGAAGAAGCTCCATGCTAATGGACTTTTAGAGTCTCTCGATTATGAATCATTTGACACATGCGAACCATGTCTCATGGGCAAAATGACCAAGACTCCGTTCTCCGGAACAATGGAGCGAGCAACCAACTTATTGGAAATCATACATACTGATGTGTGTGGTCCAATGAGCGTTGAGGCTCGTGGAGGATATCGTTAAGTTCTCACTCTCACTGATGACTTGAGTAGATATGAGTATGTCTACTTGATGAAACACAAGTCTGAGACCTTTGAAAAGTTCAAGGAATTTCAGAATGAGGTAGAGAATCAACATGACCAAAAGATAAAATTCTTACGATCAGATCATGAAGGAGAATATTTAAGTCACGAATTTGGTACACACTTAAGAAAATGTGGAATCGTTTCACAACTCACGCCGCCTGGAACACCTCAGCGTAACGGTGTGTCCGAACATCGTAATCGCACTCTATTGGATATGGTGCGATCTATGATGTCTCTTACCGATTTACCGCTATCATTTTGGGGATACGCTCTAGAGACAACTACATTCACTTTAAATAGGGCACCATCTAAATCCGTTGAGACGACACCGTATGAATTATGGTTTGGGAAGAAACCTAAGCTGTCGTTTCTAAAAGTTTGGGGATGCGATGCTTATGTCAAGAAACTTCAACCTGAAAAGCTCAAACCCAAGTTGGAAAAATGCGTCTTCATAGGATACCCTAATGAAACCATTGGGTATACCTTCTACTTAAGATCCGAGGGCAAGATCTTTGTTGCCAAGAACGGATCCTTTCTGGAAAAAGAGTTTCTATCAAAAGAAGTAAGTGGGAGGAAAGTAGAACTCGATGAAGTACTACCTCTTGAACCGGAAAGTAGTGCAGCCCAAGAAAATGTTCCTGTGGTGCCTATACCGACTGGAGAGGAAATTAATGATGATGATCAAGGTACTTTGGATCCAGTTGCTACTAAACTTCGTAGGTCCACGAGGACACGTTCCACACCAGAGTGGTATGGCAACCCTGTCCTGGAAATAATGTTGTTAGACAACGGTGAACCTTCGAACTATGAAGAAGCGATGGTGGGCCCAGATTCCAAGAAATGGCTTGAAGCCATGCAATCCGAGATAGAATCCATGTATGAAAACAAAGTATGGACTTTGACAGACTTGCCCGATGATCGGTGAGCGATAGAAAACAAATGGATCTTTAAGAAGAAGACGGACGCGGATGGAAATGTTACCATCTATAAAGCTCGACTTGTCGCTAAGGGTTATCGGCAAGTTCAAGGGGTTGACTACAATGAGACTTTCTCTCCCGTAGCGAAGCTAAAGTCCGTCTGAATCATGTTAGCAATTGCCGCATACTATGATTATGAGATATGGCAGATGGACATCAAAACGGCTTTCCTTAATGGCTATCTTAAGGAAGAACTGTATATGATGCAGCCGGAGGGTTTGGTCGATCCTAAGAATGCTAACAAAGTATGCAAGCTCCAGTGATCCATTTATGGGCTGGTGCAAGCATCTCGGAGTTGGAACATTCACTTTGATGAGATGATCAAAGCGTTTGGGTTTATGCAGACTTATGGAGAAGCCTGCGTTTACAAGAAAGTGAGTGGGAGCTCTGTAGCATTTCTCATATTATATGTAGATGACATACTTTTGATGGGAAATGATATAGAACTTTTGGACAGCATTAAGGCATACTTGAATAAGTGTTTTTCAATGAAGGACCTTGGAGAAGCTGCTTACATATTAGGCATCAAGATCTATAGGGATAGATCGAGACGCCTCATAGGTCTTTCACAAAGCACATACCTTGATAAGATATTGAAGAAGTTCAAAATGGATCAGTCCAAGAAAGGGTTCTTGCCTGTATTGCAGGGTGTGAGATTGAGCTCGGCTCAATGCCCGACCACGGCAAAAGATAAAGAAGAGATGAGTGTCATCCCCTATGCCTCAGCCATAGGATCTATTATGTATGCCATGCTGTGTACCAGACCTGATGTAAACCTTGCCGTAAGTTTGGTAGGAGGGTACCAAAGTAATCCCGGCAAGGAACACTGGACAGCGGTCAAGAATATCCTTAAGTACCTGAAAAGGACAAAGGACATGTTTCTCGTCTATGGAGGTGACGAAGAGCTCGTCGTAAAGGGTTACGTCGACGCTAGCTTCGACACAGATCTGGATGACTCTAAGTCACAAACCGGATACGTGTATATGTTGAATCATGGAGCAGTAAGCTGGTGCAGTTGCAAGCAGAGCGTCGTGGCGGGATCTACATGTGAAGCGGAGTACATGGCAGCCTCGGAGGCAGCGCATGAAGCAATTTGG
Organism: Triticum aestivum; assembly: GCF_018294505.1. Lineage (NCBI taxonomy): Eukaryota > Viridiplantae > Streptophyta > Magnoliopsida > Poales > Poaceae > Triticum > Triticum aestivum. The sequence goes on from NC_057807.1 coordinate 423,494,432, forward strand.
ATGAAGGAGTTCATCACCGACCTAGGAGTCATACCCAATGGGCCAATCACTCTCTTCTGTGACAACACTGGAGCTATTGCCCTTGCCAAGGAGCTTGGGTTTCACAAGAAGACCAGGCCCATCAAGCGTCATTTCAACTCCATCCGTGAAAATGTTCAAGATGGAGACATAGATATTTGCAAAGTACATACGGATCTGAATGTCACAGATCCGTTGACTAAACCTCTTCCGCAAGCAAAACATGATCAACACCAGAACTCTATGGGTGTTCGATTCATCACAATGTAACTAGATTATTGACTCTAGTGCAAGTGGGAGACTGTTGGAAATATGCCCTAGAGGCAATAATAAAATGATTATTATTATATTTCCTTGTTCATGATAATTGTATTTTATTCATGCTATAATTGTATTATCCGGAAATCGTAATACACGTGTGAACACTTAGACCACAACATGTCCCTAGTGAGCCTCTAGTTGACTAGCTTGTTAATCAACAGATAGTCATGGTTTCCTGACTATGGACATTGGATGTCATTGATAACAGGATCACATCATTAGGAGAATGATGTGATGGACAAGACCCAATCCTAAGCATAGCACAAAGATCGTGTAGTTCGTTTGCTAGAGCTTTTCCAATGTCAAGTATCTTTTCCTTAGACCATGAGATCGTGTAACTCCCAGATACCGTAGGGGTGCTTTGGGTGTACCAAACGTCACAACGTAACTGGGTGACTATAAAGGTGCACTACATGTATCTCCGAAAGTGTCTGTTGGGTTGACACGGATCGAGACTGGGATTCGTCACTCCGTATGATGGAGAGGTATCTCTGGGCCCACTCGGTAATGCATCATCATAATGAGCTCAAAGTGACCAAGTGTCTGGTCACGGGATCATGCAATACGGTATGAGTAAAGTGACTTGCCGGTAACGAGATTGAACGAGGTATTGGGATACCGACGATCGAATCTCGGGCAAGTAACGTACCGATTGACAAAGGGAATTGTATACGGGGTTGCTTAAATCCTCGACATCATGGTTCGTCCGATGAGATCATCGAGGAGTATGTGGGAGCCAACATGGGTATCCAGATCCCGCTGTTGGTTATTGACCGGAGAGCCGTCTCGGTCATGTCTACATGTCTCCCGAACCCGTAGGGTCTACACACTTAAGGTTCGGTGACGCTAGGGTTGTATGAATATGAGTATGCAGCAAATCGAAAGTTGTTCGGAGTCCCGGATGAGATCCTGGACGTCACAAGGAGTTCCGAAATGGTCCGGAGGTAAAGAATTATATATGGGAAGTCGAGTTTCGGCCATCGGGAAAGTTTCGGGGTCCACCGGTATTGTACCGGGACCACCGGAAGGCTCCCGGGGGTCCGCCGGGTGGGGCCACCTATCCCAGAGGGCCCCATGGGCTGAAGTGGGAGGGGAACCAGCCCCTAGTGGGCTGGTGCGCCCCCCCTGGGCCCCCCATTGTGCCTAGGGTTGGGAACCCTAGGGGAGGGGGCGCCTCCACTTGCCTTGGGGGGCACTCCACCCCCCTTGGCCGCCCCCCTAGAGATCCCATCTCTAGGGCCGACGCCCCCCTTGGGGGTCCCTATATAAAGAGGGGGGAGAGCAGCCGTACCCAACACCCTGGCGCCTCCCTCCCCTCCTTGCTACACCTCCTCCTCCCGTAGTTGCTTGGCGAAGCCCTACCGGAACCCTGCTGCATCCACCACCACACCGTCATGCTGCTGGATCTTCATCAACCTCTCCTTTCCCCTTGCTAGATCAAGAAGGAGGAGATGTCATCCGGTCCGTACGTGTGTTGAACGCGGAGGTGCTGTCCGTTCGGCACTTGGTCATCGGTGATTTGGATCACGACGAGTACGACTCCCTCAACCCCGTTCTATTGAACGCTTCCTCTCGCGATCTACAAAGGTATGTAGATGCACTACTATCACTCGTTGCTAGATGAACTCATAGATGGATCTTGGTGAAACCGTAGGAATTTGTTTTATTTTCTGCAACGTTCCCCAACACCGTACACCATAAAAAATGTTGTGTATCCGATGGTGCGATTTGGCGTGGTACGCAGCCCCCAGAGTACGGAGTCGAGCTCCTTGACCCAGTGCATATCTGATTCCTTCAAGGATCGTACTAGTCTGGGTTTGATGCCGCTCATAATAAGACCATTTGCACGTTCGACTTGTCCATTTGTTTGGGGGTGATAGACAGAGGCGTAATCAAGCTTAATGCCCATATTGCTGCACCAAGTTTTCACCTCATCGGCTGTGAAATTTGAGCCATTGTCAGTGATGATGCTGTGGGGTACACCATAACGGTGCACAACCCATTATATGAATTCTATCACTGGTCCAGATTCTGCCATTTTAACTGGTTTGGCTTCGATCCATTTGGTGAACTTGTCCACCATGACCAATAAGTATTTTTTCTTATGGCTTCCCCCTTTAAGAGGTCCAACCATATCAAGCCCCCAGACCGTGAAGGGCCAATTTATGGGGATTGTTTGGAGAGTGGTAGGGGGCATATGGCTCTGATTGGCGAAGAGTTGGCAACCAACACAATGTTGGACAAGGTCCTGTGTATCTGCCCGGGCTGTCGGCCAGTAAAAACCTGTACGGAAGGCCTTGCTTACAAGTGTCCGAGCTGCGGCGTGGTGCCTGCCGAGTCTGGCATGGATTTCAGCCAAGAGCTGTCGCCCTTCCTCTTCGGAGATGCATCTTTGCAGCACTCCGGTGGCGCTTTTCTTATAAAGCTCTCCCTTGTGGACTTTGTAGGCTTTGGAACGCCGAACAACACAACGTGCCTCATTTTGGTCCTCGGGGAGCTCTTGCCTATTTAGGTAGGCTAAGAAGGGCTCGGTCCATGGGGCGATGACAACCATGATTTCGTGGGCCGAAGGTGTTATTTTGGTGGCCGAGCCTCTGATTACGTCAGATGGTTCGGAAGCTGGGGTTGTATTCGGACCGGACTGGCATTGCCGGTCTCCCCTTCCCATACCACGGATGGCTTGAACAGCCTTTCCAAGAAGATATTAGGTGGTACGGGTTCGCGTTTAGCACCGATGCGGGCGAGGATATCGGCCGCTTGATTGTTTTCTCGGACCACATTTTAAGGACGACATTACGGTAGGCCGGCATTTTCGGATCCTTGGCATCAAAGTCTCCATTTATTTGGTTCGAGTCCCCGCGCACTTCTAGGCGTTGAATGCCCATGGAGACTGCCATCCGAAGACCATGCAACAGAGCCTCATATTCGGCTACATTGTTGGAGTCTGTGTATAATATTTCGAGTACATATTGGACCGTGTCTCCTGTGCGGGATGTCAGGACAACACCCACTCCCAATCCGGCCAGCATTTTAGAGCCATTGAAGTGCATGATCCAATTGGAGTATGCGCCGTACTCTTTAGGGAGTTCAGCTTCTGTCGATTCGACGACAAAGTCAGCTAGTACTTGCGACTTAATGGCTCTCCGTGGTTTGTATGTTATGTCGAATGGAAGGAGATCCATAGCGCATTTAGCAATTCGGCCCATGGCATCGCGGTTATTTATTATGTCATTGAGTGGTACTTCGGAGGCCACTATAATCGAATACTCTTGAAAGTAGTGTCGTAGCTTCCGGGATGCCATGAAGACCGCGTATGCTATCTTTTGATAGTGTGGGTACCAGGATTTGCATGGAGTGAGAACTTGTGTCCGTCCGCTTCTCGTTGGACGACGAGCACTGCGCTTACAACCTGGTGTGTCGCGGCTATATATAATAAAATAGATTCACCAGCATTTCGCGCGATCAGGATTGGATTGCTGGCCAAGAGGGCCTTTATTTCTTCCAGTCCGGCCGTGGCCGCATTTGTCCACTCGAAGTGTTCGGTGTGTCGAAGAAGGCGATAAAGAGGTAGTGCTTTTTCTCCTAATCGGGAGATAAAGCGGCTTAATGCAGCCACACATCCAGTTAATTTCTGGATCTGATTGAGGTCTGTTGGGGTGGCCAACTGTGACAGAGCTCGGAGTTTTGCCGGATTTGCTTCAATTCCTCTATTGGAGACAATGAAGCTGAGCAACTTCCTGGAAGGTACACCGAAGACACATTTTTCCGGGTTGAGCTTGATGTCATATGTTCGGAGGTTATCGAACGTGAGCCTCAAGTCATCTATTAAAGTTTCGACATGTCTTGTTTTGATGACCATGTCGTCCATGTATGCCTCCACTGTTTTGTCGATTTGTTTTTCCAGGCATGTCTGAATCATGCGTTGATAGGTTGCGCCAACATTTTTGAGCCGAAAAGGCATAGTATTGAAACAGAAGGGGTCGTATAGTGTGATGAAGGCTGTTGCGGCCTGGTCGGACTCCACCATCTTGATTTGATGGTATCCGGAGTATGCGTCGAGGAAACACAATGAGTCGTGTCCTGCGGTAGCATCGATGATTTGATCAATGCGGGGGAGGGGGAAGGGATCCTTAGGGCAAGCCTTATTGAGGTCCTTGAAATCGACACATAGGTGCCAGGATTTGCCCTTCTTTGGTACCATCACCAGGTTTGCTAGCCAATCTGGATGTTTCATATCTTTGATGAATCTGGCCTCGAGTAACTTAGCTAGCTCCTCTCCCATGGCTTGCCGTTTAGGCTCTAAGAAGCGCCTAAGAGTCTGCTTGACCGGCTTATATCCGTTCAGTATATTTAAGCTGTGTTTGGCCAGTCTGCGTGGGATGCCTGGCATGTCTGAAGGGTGCCAGGCAAAAATGTCCCAATTCTCACGCAAGAAATCTCGCAGTGCGGCATCTATTGTGGGGTTCAGCTGTGTCCCGATGGAAGCTCTTTTTGTGGGGTCCGTTGGGTGGATTGAAAGAGGTGGACTTGGGTCATTTATCGAGTATCACGTCGTCCTTGTCCACTGTGGAGCACAGCGAGGTTAGTTCTTCAGCTGCGAGGGCTTCAGATAATGCCTCGAGGGCCAGCGCGGCGGTCTTATTTTCGGCGCAGAGTGCGACGTCCGGATCACTAGATAGAGTGATGATTCCATTGGGCCCGGGCATTTTGAGCTTTATGTAACCGTAATGGGTATAGCTTGAAAGCTCGTGAATGCGTCCCGCCCTAAGAGGGCGTGGTATCCGCTGCTGAACGGGGCCACTTGGAATGTGATTTCTTCGGACCTGTAATTCTCCGGCGTGCCGAATACCACATCCAGTGTGATTTTTCCCGCACATTGTGCCTCCCGACTAGGGATGATTCCCCTGAAGGCCATGCTGACTCGCTCAATGCGGCTCTTGTCAACTTCCATCTTGTTGAGGGTTTCCTCGTAGATAAGGTTTAATCCGCTTCCGCCGTCCATGAGCACTTTAGTGAGCCGAAAGCCATCCACGATTGGACTAAGGACTAAAGCGGCTGGTGCCCAGACTATTCGGAATTGAGGTTCGTCACTGGCATTGAAAGTTATGGCCGTGTCGTTCCACGGATTTATTGTTGCCACATGGCAAACTTCGGCGAGGCTATGGAGAGCTCGCTTGAGCCTATTATTTCAGGCGAAAGTCTCGAAGAATGTCACTATCATATTGTTATTCTCGGTGGGATGTTGTTCTGCAATGTGGTTGATGAGGGGATCCTCGCCGCTCTTTGCTACCTGGCGGAGTATCCAACATGCTCTAAGGCTATGTGTTGGTATGGTATCCGGTGTGCTGTGAATTTTGCATGGCCCATTGAGCCATTCCTCCAATACGGTTCCATGCCCTGCAGCGGGCCTTGGTTTTTTGGCAATTGAATCAGGTGACTTGCAAGAGTTTACCCTTTTAGTTCGGACGAAGCGTTTATTGAGAGGCGGATTGTCCCAGAAGTTTGTTTGGGTTTTCCAGGCGCTTTCCATGACGCAGTACTTCTGTACTATGGCCGCTAAGTCAGCGAAGTGTACTATGTCACGACGACTTATAGCGTTGAGGATCCCCTTGTCCGTGCAATTTTTGCAAAAGAATGAGATTGCGTCTTCCTTGCGACAGTCCTTGACCTTGTTTATCACGAGGAGGAATCTGGCCCGGTAGTGATGTACTGTCTCTTGGGGCTCTTGTCTGATATGGGAAAGATTGCTTAAATCTGGGTGGGTGGGCGGATTTAAGTCCGAACTCTGACCCGACCTGATACCCAGGGGCAGAGGAGCTTCCGGGCTTGGCAGCTCGGGCTCTGGGATGTTGCCCAATTTTTTTGGCCCGCCGCCCGATTCCAAGTTCGGGTTTGAGTCATGTCCTCCCGCGAGCAGGTATCCGGCTCAGAGGGCTCGGAGATCCGGACATAGTTTGTCCTTAAAATAGAGGGATAATCCATGTGTTGCTCTTCCACTACCGTTATCTCATGGGTGACCGGCGGAGAGTTAATCTCCCTTTGGTCGGGTTTAAGCCCAATTCGATCATAGTCCGTAGTGACTCCCAGAGCGGTGATGCGATCCAAGAGCTCATTAAGGGAGGAGAGCTCCATTGGAACCATCTGTTCGGCGAGTTCCGAATTGACGTGGAGGCTGTTTTTGATGACCCGGGAGGTCATTGTCGGCGCGACAGCCGATCGGGCAGTCATGACGAAGCCGCCTAGTCGGAGAGTTTGGCCTAGAGCCATTTGTTGGTGTCAAAACCGGCGGATCTTGGGTAGGGGGTCCCGAACTGTGCATCTAAGGCTAATGGTAACAGGAGGCTAGGGACACAATGTTTACCCAGGTTTGGGCCCTCTCGATGGAGGTAATACCCTACTTCCTGCTTGATTGATCTTGATGATATGAGTATTACAAGAGTTGATCTACCACTAGATCGTAGAGGATAAACCCTAGAAGGTAGCCTATGATTTTGATTGTTCCTGTCCTACGGACTAAACCCTTCGGTTTATATAGACACTGGAGGGGGCTAGGGTTACACAGAGTCGGTTTACAGAGAAGGAAATCTAACATCCGAATTGCCAAGCTTGCCTTACAGGCAAAGGAGAGTCCCATCCGGACACGGGACGAAGTCTTCAATCTTGTATCTTCATAGTCCAGCAGTCCGGCCGAAGTATATAGTCCGGCTGTCCGGATACCCCCTAATCTAGGATTCCCTCAGTAGCCCCTTAAAGAGGCTTCAATGACGATGAGTCCGGCGCGCAGATTGTCTTTGGCATTGCAAGGCGGATTCCATCTCCGAATACTCCAAGGTAAATTTTGAACACGAAGACCGTGTCCGGCTCTTCAAAATAAATTCCACATACCACCGTAGAGAGCATGATACTTTCTAAATCTAACCTGCTGACAACTTTTCACAGCGTGTCCTTACGCCGTGGCCCGGTTTAATACGAACCATTTTTCCCAGCCTGCCACTACACGTATTGCAAGGAGGTTTTATTGGCACGTCTTGCCGAAGCAGAGATCGTGTCCCCCTTATCATGGGATTCTCATCAATACGGGTGTGGGTAACCCAACTACACCTGTTGGTATGACTCCTTGTTTTTAGGCAAGTCCCAAACGGTCACGCTGAGGACGCTTGACATTCGCCTCCTTTATAGAGGGACCGAGGCCTATCCCTTTCTTCCCATGCTTGCTCCTTCCTCCACCTCGAGTTCCATCACCCAAAGCTCAGGCTTAAGCACTTCGGATCTTCAATCATGTCCGGATCCAACCTTCAAGGCCGGTGGATGGCCTCCTCTGTCACAGAGGACGCTACAAAAAAAAGACACATCGGTGACATTTTGGGCCGAACAAATTTTTTTCCTGTCATACATATGACACTTCTATGACGATAATTGTGAAAAAACCCGGTATGATCATAGATGTGGTGGGCTCCTACTTCTATGACAAAAAATCATGACAGAAAATGGGCTTTTTGTCCTAGGCAGGCCAGAGACGCAGCTGCATGACATTCTTTGGGCCGTCCATGATGGTAAAAAATGTGGTAGAAGCGAGGGCGAGGAAATTTTCGGGGAGTTCCCGGTTACGGTGGGCGGTCGGGGGATGAGCGATGCGCGTTTCTCTCGTACACGTACGCGCGTGTGTGCGAGGCATTGGCTCTAACTGAACCCAAGCGAAGCATTGGGCTCTAACTGAACCCGAGCGATTGCACTGCAGGCTACGCGTTACTGAACCCGAGCGATCGATCGATGGCTGTTAACTGAACCCAATCGAGCGATTCCTTCGCTATTGCTGCTAATTGAAGCCGATGGATGCTGCCTCTCTGGATGAACAGTGAGCGTTGGGGGTGGGGGGTTGGATGAACAGTGAGCAGTGGCGTTGCCTCTGGATGAACAGGACCCCGTGGTGTGGAGGGCTGGATGAACAGGACGACCCCGTGGAGGGTTGGATGAACAGTAGACGGTGGAGGGGTGGATGAACAGTGGACCCGTGGAGGGGTGGTTGAACAGGAGCTGTGGAGAGGGGTGGTTGAACAGTAGCCGGTGGAGTAGCGGCGCGGTGAAGGCGGATGAACAGGAGCCCGTGGATGAACAGTCGCGGTGGAGGCGGAGGAGGTCGACGGTGATGAACAGTATCTCGTGGAGGCTGGAGGAGGTTGATGGTGGAGATGAACAGTATCCCGTGGAGTCCCGTTTTGTGGTACGCCACACCCTCCCGATGAACAGACCCCCGTTTCGACCGTAGGCTCCAACACAAGGTCCGTTTCGTCTTTTTGTGGTACGCCACACCCCTCCCGATCAACAGGACCCCCGTTTCGACCGTAGGAGGTCCGTTTCCTCCTTTGCGGTACGCCACACCCCTCACGATGAACAGGATCCTGTTTCGAACAAGGCCGGTCGAACACAAGGCCGTTTCCTCCGTTCTGCGGTACACCAGGCCTCGTTTCCATCGCCTGTTCCGTCCAAGCCCTCTCGATGAACACAACCACGCATTCCGTTCCGACCCAACCGGTTGGCTCCCACGCGTTCCGTTGCCTCTCAATGAACACGAGCATTCCGTTGCCTCCCCCATGAACACGACGCATTCCGTTGCCTCCCCATGAACAGACGATGACGTTGTTTCTCCGTTCTGACCCAGCCATGTACACGAGCCCTGGCCGTACGTACGCGCGAGTAAGCGTTCGAGACCCTGCCCGTATGTACACATACGTGGCCGTATTTTATTTCTTGCACCAATGCCGCTATACGTACGTGTACATGCTACGTGCGCGCCTCTACTACGACACATGTGCGCTCTACATCGACCAGTATATATGTACGTACACGTTCTTACCAGAATGACAACGCTACGTACGCTCCGACAGGTGGGTCCCGATGTCAGGCCACTTCCTTGCATGCAAAATGTAGCTGGTGGGTCCCAGCAGTAGGGGGCGAATTGATTTTTTCCACGGACGCACTTCCTTGCGTGCGAAGATGTAGCTGGTGGGTCCAGCAGTCAGGGGGCGAATCGTTTTTTTTTTTGCCCGGACGCACTTCCTTGCTTGCGAAGATGTAGCTGGTGGGTCCCAGCAGTCAGGGGGGCGAATCTTTTTTGCCCGACGAACTTCCTTGCGTGCGAAGGATGTAGCTGGTGGGTCCCAGCAGTCATGGGGGCAATGTTTTTTTGCCCGGACGCACTTCCTTCGTGCGAAGATGTAGCGGTGGGTCCCAGCAGTCAGGGGGGCGAATCGTTTTTTTTTTGCCCGGAGCGCATTCCTTGCGTGCGAAGATGTAGCTTGGTGGGTCCAGCAGTCAGGGGGAACATTTTTTTTGCGAAATATAGTGGCCATCCGGTGGGTCCCAGCTGTCAGGTGGAGGAATCATTATTTTCCGCGTAATAAGGAGGCACTTCCTTGCTGCGGCCGTGGACCCAGCTGTCAGCCTCTCCACATACAGTCCACGTCCGATGGAAGTCGTTCCTTGACCACGTTGACCAGGCCGCACCGAGAGCACCACGGCGGTGGACGACGGAGGCCTAGGAAGGGGACGACGCGGAGCCGGGGAAGACGCGGCAGTGGAAGCCCGCGCAGAGAGGAGTACGAGGGTTCACTGTTCGGCTGCTGGTTGAGGCTGCCGTACCGCAGGGCCTGGCCAGCGGTGGGGAATAGTAGGGGCGGTGAGGCCTCCGCGGCAGCACAGCCGGCCCGGGAGGCAGGAGCATGCGGCACGACCGGCGCTGCTTGGGCGGCTGGAGCAAGAAGACCAGAGGTTGAAGAAGCACTACGGCCGTTGGATGGACATCGTACGGTCACTGGAGCTAGAGTCGTTGATATTGAAGAAGCAGCACAGTCCGTTGGATTAACATCCAACGTCACTGCTACTAGAATCGTTTGTGGACTAAGTTGACAAAGCCAAAGTACACGTCAACCTAGTAGACCCACAAGCCAGCCTCAAATCTGTCCCAAACAGCATACAACCCGAAATTTCTAGCCAGATCCAAATTAGTTTTAAATCTAAATATACCTTAATTTAAATTCAGTGAAATTTTACCCGCACAAAAACAATGAAACTTAAAATATCAAAATCCGAAAGAAAACAGTATTTTGGAACTAATTGCCTGTTTGATGTATTTTTTCATTTTACAGCCCATTTATTATTACTTATAGCCCATTTCTTATTACTTATAGCCCATTTTCTGGGCAAAATGTATCCCTCCTCGTTTTGAAAGATTTCCGGCCCAGCAGGGCGTAGAAAAGCAAGTAGGCCTATGTTCTTTACTCTGCAAAAAACAAAATAGCTGGCTAGCCATTTTTCAGAATGAAAAAAAACAAACTGGGCTGGTCATGTGCTAAACATATGAAATAAAAGCCTGGGCTAGACGGGCCACGGGTCTCGCACAACCCAATTGATACCCTTCTCTGTCCCAAAAAAACAAAATTACTGTGCGCGCTGTTGGGTCCCTACTGTCATCCTCACCATGTACAGTTATCTCCTTATTCCTCTCGGTTGTTGACCATGTTGACAACACCGGACGGCGGCACCGCGGCGAGCGAACCAAGGCGGAGGACGATGGTGAGGCCTCGGATGGGAACGAACAGGAGTCGGGGAAGATCACAGCCAGCCGTGGGAGGCGGGAGCAGGCGGTCCCGCCGGCGCTGGTTTGGCTTTGGCGGCTCGAAGAAGAAGAGACTGAAGAAACACGATAGACGTTGAATATCAATCCAACGGTCAAGATTGGCACAATCGTTTGTTGACTAAGCGGATACCAAGTAGCATACTTTTTTATATATAGGAAAAAATCTGCGAGGAAAATGCGTTCGTCTGTTGTCCTCCTCACAGGGAACGTTCGCCACATAAGTGACTAGCACCCTTGGTTTTCAACCGAGAGGTCTTGGGTTCGAGTCCCAGGAACTCTCAATTTTGTTCTCCTTCCTTCCTCGCAAAAAAGGGAAAGAAAATCAAAGACTTGGGAAGGCGTACATAACAAGCTAGTGTACCAGTAAAGAGACGTTGCCGAGTTTTAGAAAAAAGAGAAATGTGCTCCTGTAGCTGGTTCGAATCCAAACCTAGACTATGACTATATATGGTGCTTTGCTACTCTGCAAGTAATGAAACTGACATATCCAACGTTCGCTTCTCCTCTTCTCTACTTACTCTGCCTAGCATCAGAAGCTCTGGCCGCAGCAACCATGTCCGCTGGCTGCTCATCCACCTGCTCTTCAGCAGGCAACCACCAGATATGCGCCAAGTCTCCACCCGTACCATCGCGTGTGGGTCTCATCACACCCCGCCGGCACGCACACCGCAGCCGATTGCTCATCGCAACCCGCTGTTGTTGGTGTGGTGCCACTGCTGCAAATCACACAGAGTCATCCGTCGCGTCTCAACCACAATTCTCAACCCTGGCCGAGTCTTCTACAAATGCCTGAATCACGGGGTAATAATATGTTTAAGTGTTGTTCTGCTGCTTTCAGTTGCTGATTTTTTAATAGTTTGGTTGATGATCTTCCAATTTGATTCGTGCAGAAAAGGGAAGATTCATGTGATTTGTATTTCTGGGAAGTTGCTGATTTGGGGGAATGCAACTACGCTAATTATTTGGTTAGCCGAGGAATCCCAATACCAGCAGGTTGGGTGTTGGACAAGTAACTGAAGGAACGACAGAAGAGGAAGATGTAGAGCAGAAGGTTAAAGATGCAGTTCCTCTGATCATGGCCAAGCAATAGCTACTGAACGGCCTTGACAGCAATGAGGAGATGAAAGAGCTTGTGAAGATAATGGTCAAAATCGATGTGCTCTGTAGGATGATTGTCTCTTTATTTGCAGTGTATGTAGCACTCGTGATGTATTCAGTGGCTACGATATGAGCACTTTGCTGAAACTAGTAATGAATGAAACATGTGTAGCAGGTTGGGCGTACTGTTGTGAACATCTAATGATTTCTATTAACGAAAATCAGGGGGTATCCCCTTTTGCTCATAAATAAATAAATAGCAGAGGCCCTGTCGGGTCAGCTTTGTTCTCATTCGAAGACGTCGAGCAAATTGCAGTCCAACAACAAACTATGTCATCAAATTCAAGTTTTACAGCTAAATATGAGTACAACTAAACAACAATTTCATCATGCTTTAGTTGTCATACAATCACCAAACACAAATCAGCATACATAACAAGTGATGTTCTCACAGCAAAATACTAAACAACATGTTCATCAGGTTTCAGTTGTCACAGCAAACACAATTTCACATAGTAGATAAAAAACGTCTTCTGACAGGCAAATACGACAAAAGCAATGTAATCATCATCCGCAGCAGCAGCGTCAAAATCTTCGCCATGTGTATCAATCTGAATCATAATTCCCCATGGTGCCATCTTCTTCTTCGTCCTCAACATCCTCGAACGTTGGCTTATTCTTGATCAACTCTTGTATGTCCACAGCACGACAGGCAATCTTTTCGCCGGCGTCATTGACATTATGGTTCTCAAAGATATTAGGAACATCTGTGTTATCTTGTACATCAGGAGCAGTGTGAGCATCATCTTGTTGTGCAACTTCATTAAACGAAATCCTCTGCTCAAACCTTTGCAATACTCTCTAGTCATCGCTACGTGCAAATGTGTCTTCCAAGAAAAATATATGTGTTGCTTTATTTGCCAAAATAAAAGGCTCGTTGGTCTGGTACGCCGCCTTGACTTTGATGGATTTGAAATAATCATCAGCTCTGGGTTTTGCGATCCTGGAAAACAGGTTATACCAACGACAACACAACAGAACCACACACCGATGATCCTCGAAACTAGAGATATACTGCAACTGAACAATGTTTGTTATGTTAGCATACATTTCAGTTGTCTCTTTGTCATACGTATTCGTGCTCATTATGGCACTGTTTTGTGTCTTCCTGCCTTCGTCTCGTGCAAGGGTGTTGTAGCGCACATCTCCAACAATGCAAGATTCATAATGTCTTACCCGAGTATTAGGACCCATTGCTAGTGAGTAAAGGGCATCATCAACTGCCTGCCCATCCTCCCGCATCTTCTTAACCTATGGTTAGAAAATAGACAAGCTGATCATCTTATGTACTCAATATATTAAAAAAACTGACAGTGCACTTCAAAAGCTTACATGGTTCTTGAACCATTTCGCAAATCCAGCAAAAACCAGTTTGTCAATGTTTCTTGGATTTTGCGGCAGTAACTCCTCTTTGTAGATGCTGCACAACATAGTGATCGCGTCAAACATCTAAATATATAAGAATGTGCTGCAAGTTTAGTAGATTACGATGTATAAGCTGCAGTACTGCACTTACTTGATACAAGGTAGTATCTTAGGAGAGTTATTCAACACATACCAAACCATTTTTTCCAAATCTTTAGGTTTGTCCTCTTGTCGACTCTTCCGTGTAACTCGAACAGAATAATTGAAAACATTGAGCCCGGGATTGTCTTCACCCACATCTTTTCTAAGTTGGTCAGCTGTTTCAATGTATTTTGAGCAGAATGTCAACGCTTCTGTAGCAATGCAGGCCTCCGCAATGGAACCCTCGGGTCTAGCTCTGTTCCAAACACAGCCCTTGAAAGTGCCTAGCCGCCTTTCAATAGGGTACATCCAGCCATACTGTACTAGACCTCTAAGTAGCGCCTCATCAGGTAGATGAACAGCCAAATGCACCATCACATCAAAGAAGGCTGAAGGATATATCTTCTCAAGGTCGCATAGGATAGTTGGTATCTTGTCTCTAAGATGCTCCAAAGCATCTATCCTGATATTTCTACTGCAAAGTTCCCTGAAGAATTGTCCCAACTCTGCAACTGCTTTGTATAAGTCAGGGCGGCCCAATCCTCTAAGGATAACAGGTAAAACCCTTTGAAGTAGGACGTGGCAGTCATGAGTTTTCAACCCTTGTACCTTGATTCCATCTAAGCTGACTCTCCTTTCAGGGTTGGAAGCAAATCCATGTGGGAATCTCACACGTGACAGGACCTCGCAGAATTCTTTTCTTTTTACCTTGTCCAAGACGTACACGGCTGGTGCCATATCCCGTGGTTTACCTCCATCTTGCACCTGCAAATCCTTTCTGATACCCAGGTGTGTCAAATCAATCCTAGATTTTAAGGTATCTTTCGTCTTGCCTTCAATATTAAGAAGTGTGCCGATAATGCTGTCACATATATTTTTATCGATGTGCATCACATCAAGATTATGCCACAGATCCAAATCTTTCCAATACTCCAAGTCCCACAAAGTGGACCTGCGGGTAAACAATAATCTCTCTTTTGCCCTGCCACGCTTCCTTTTCCTGCTACCATTACCAGGATGGTTTCCTTGTGTAATATGCCTGACCTTCTCTATTTCCACTTGCAACTCATCGGTGGTGAGCCTCTTTGGCGCATCACGATTTTCATGCTTTGCATTGAACATATCTTCGGTATTTTCTAGGATGTGGCTTGTCCTTGGCAAGAAAATGGCGGTGTCCAATTTAACAGATCTTGCTAAGTATTGCGTATGATAGCGGATTCCTGTCACAGCGAACACATGCATTGTAACCATGTGTCATTCGCCCTGACATAGTGCCCAAAGATGGATAATCATGGATGCACCAAATTATAACAGCACACAGAAAGAAATCAGATGGTGGGCTGCTATATAGGTCTCGAGTGAGAACACCCTTCCATAGTTGTTGAAGTTCCTCCACAAGAGGCTCCATGAACAAATCAAAATCCTTTCCAGGACTTTTTGGACCTGGGATGAGCAAGGCCATCATGTAGTTTGATTCTTTGGTGCAGACATTTGGAGGCATGTTGTAAGGGATAACAAGCACTGGCCACATGCTATATGTGGCGCTCTGGTGGCCAAATGGGTTAAATCCATCTAAAGCTAAGCCAAGTCTAATGTTTCTCAGGTCAGCAGCAAACTTCTTGTGTTTAGCATTGAAGTTTTTCCACTCACTACCATGAGATGGATGGCTCATTACATTCCGATCTTTGTACTCCTGGTTCCTAGAATGCCACAGTACATCCTCTCTTGTTTCAGCATCATGAAACAACCTCTGCAATCTTGGTGTAATTGGAAAATGTCTCAGAACATTATGAGGAATCCTCTTCACAGCATCACCATCTTTCCATCATGATGATTTGCATTTCGGGCATTCACTTAAGTTGGCATAATCCTTCCGGAACAGAACACCATTATTCTTACGAACATGGATCATATCATATCCAATTCCAACTGCACAAAGGAAATTCTTCATTTTACTGTAGGTGTGTGGCAGCTCAGACGCATCTGGGAAAGATTTGCGAAAAGAAGCCAACATCGCATCGAATGATTTGTTGGTCATCCGCTCAGATGTCTACACCTGAAGAAAGGTGACCATAGCTGAGAATACTGACATCTTATTTCCTGGGGTGACAGCAACGTTGCATTGTTCCAACATGCGGGCCCACCGTTTTTCTTCTGTAGGTGAAAGTTCACGGAATGCACGAGCATTTCATAGCATTGTTTCAATGTTGGTCAAACTCACTAGCTCCGCCACCACCTCCTCCTCCTCCTCTTCCACCTGAGCATCAGGCAGATCAAGATGGTGATCTGCTGCTTCCACGTAGTCAATAACATTGACGTTCACAGCTTCACCATGATGAACCCACCTAGTATATGTGACCGACATCCCATACAAGTGTAGATGATTTTGCATAGTTGATTGGGGTCTTGTAACTGAATTCATACAACTGCTACACGGGCAGAGCACCTCTGATTTCGGACCACCGTACTCAGCTATGATAAAGTTCATGAAGTTTTCAACCCCCTCGACATATGCAGCGGAGAATCTTCGAGCAGAAGTTATCCAAGTCCTGTCCATCTGTTAGACATACAAATTAGTTCTTCTACTAGATATTACAGGAAAAACATATATGCTTTTTTATGAAGTCCAGAAAAAAATACCTAGGTCGATGTCTAAAGCTATGGCAAGATATTTGGACGAGCAGATCTAAGTAACGAAATATATGTAAAGCTAATTCAGCAAACATATTTGAGTGCTAAATTATGGCAGGCTGTTTCAGCAGTCTATGAGGCCGAGCACACAACCATCAAACTATGAAGGCCATCGCAGCAACAAAGATCGAGTATAAAACGGTGTAGAGCTATTTCACCTAACAGATTGGCTACTAGACCATGGCAATCTACATCACAATAAATATATGGCAGGATATTTTAGCAACTAATTGGCCTTGGCATGCCATCTCAGCTAAGCAGATTGAGTGTAGAACAGGGCAAGGAAGCTTCTTAAGCAGAGCATATTGACAGTAAACTACTTCGGCAAACAGTGAGATTAACAACGTCTATCAGCTAACATTCAATGCTACACCGACATGAACGGGGCCTTAGTCTAGAATGCGCGTACCGTGGGAGAAGCTGACCGCTGTGCGTCCCCACACGAACATCGCCAGTGTTGGCGGTGCTGACCGCCGTGCGCCTCCACAAGAACGTAGCCAGAGGTGGCAGCACGGCTAGAGGACGGCAATTTACGAGAGCGTACTATGGGAGCGAGAGGATCGCCGTGCGTCCCCTCGACAAACCGCGGCGCCGATGTATCAGCACGGCAGGGAGGGCGGCTTTGGTGGAGTGAATGGAGTGGAGGGGGATGGGGGGGAGGGGGTTTGGGCAATATTATTGGCTAGTTGGCCGAAGGGCGGTTGAATCGGATTTGGGGTGAATTTTTGTGGGGGGGGAGGATTTACACGCAGTGGGCGGGGGAAGTTTGGCGCATGGTCGGTTTCTCCAAGTGCAGTCCCACATTTCAGTGAAGAGGCAAGCCGAAGCGCGTTCCATTTGCATGAGCCATGTGCAGGACCGAACGTGTGTGGGGTGCAATGCGACCGCGACAGGAGTGTTGTGAGTGTACCGCCTTTTTTCCTTTTAAACTAGGTGCTTCGCCCCCTAAAAATTTTTTTGTTGCTTCGCGCGATCCATCGATACTACTAGTAGTAATCCGGTAATCCCGACTAAAACGGCGCGGCCGGGTCTTTTGCCGCGCGATATGCTGGGAGATTAGCTTAGTTGGGTTTTTTAGGACGAGTAATGCTACACCTACATAATCCCAGTTACGTAATTAACGTAATGTGAAATGTGTGAGCTATTGATTGTAGATTGGGGGGGGGGGAGGGGCCCACCACCATGAAAATCAGGGGAGGAGAGAGAGTGGCAATTTACGTTAACCCTTTCGTAGGTTCCCATAGATGTAGAAAGATGTGAAATGCGTGAATGTGTAGTGGACGTACTATTGGAGTGCCTAAGATAATTTGTGTATGTATAGACCCTATGTGTTTATTTTACTTCGCATGTTAGATTTGTCTCGGTTCAATAAAAAGAAGAGTTGGTGATGATGGTGTGCCTGTCATCCTGCAACATAGGCCGTCCGACCTATATCTAACGGATAGGAAGGAAACTATGACAATTTACCCGCACTCCTCTCCACATTTGAAGATAAGGCTTTCCCTCGTTCATCCTTTTCTCCCACAAGATCTTGATCTTCTGTGCAACGCACGGGCATCTTGCTAGTACTCCTACAATATGTATATTATTGTGAAAGTTCATATACATCGGTCGAGATTAATGCAAACACGGCAGATTTTCATTACATTTCAAACTTTTATATGACAGAAAAATAAAAGAAACCCGACCCTAAACCTATTCTACGGCGGCGACCGACGTCCTCCATCTGGCGATCTCTATGTACGGGGCAGGGTTCAAGACCCGTGAAGTGAAGGTGCGGTCTCCGGCGAGGAAAAGTAGAACACGGGAGACGGACCGGCCAGTTGGCACACCATGCCCTGCCGCCTCCCATGCCCAACTCATCCTCGGAGGAGTCCCCGACCTCGGTGGTGCCGGATGTTGGACGGCGGCAAGTAGGACGCGTGGCTGACGGTGCTCCCGTCATCGGCCGCCAGAGTGGCCATCGCTTGTGCGGTCGCGTCCGCGTCTGGCTATGCCACTATTGCGTCGCGAGAGGTGACTTGAGCGAGGGCAGCGACCTCGAGCTTCATCCCCGAAGACAAGCTCTCCCATAGAGCGTTCGCACTTGCGGCCATGGCGGATGTGGTGCCAGGTAGGAGGACGATGCGCTATGTTGTGGAGGTTAGCAGGGCGTTGCCGCATTAAGTAGCACATTCCGATAAGGCCAAGCGTCCGGGTGCGTCATTAAGTCGCCAGAGTTGGTTCCTCGGGCACCGAGCCTCCTAACGATGACATACGAACAGACGACATGAATGCGGGCAGCTGGCGCCGGCTGGGAACGCACCGCGCGACAGCGCGAGGGACGAGGGTTTTGGTGTGCCAGGGTAGTTAGCTGTGGTCGTGGCAACATTGGAGATGCCCTTTGCTCACATGCGATCCCCGCATGTCATTGAAAAAGCAAGATGAACCGGCATGGTCTCAGGTCCAGAGGATGCAGTTGGCCGCGCTACACCACTCCGCGCACGCGTCGCGGCGCCCCGTGCATCCTCGATGAGCCGGGTGTTGGGGTGTGTTTGTATTGTGGCCAAAGTGCACCTTACCAAAATTTTGGTCATGACCCAAAGATTGGTCTTTGTTTGGATGGTTGCCATTTTTTTGGCATGCCAATGAACTCTAGCCAACTCTAGTTCATTTTTCTTTCCAATGTCGGCCAAATCTTGGGCAACCAATACCTCAACCAAAATTTTGGTCATGACCCAAAGATTGGTCTTTGTTTGGATGGTTGCCATTTTTTTGCATGCCAATGAACTCTAGCCAACTCTAGTTCATTTTCCTTGCCAATGTCGGCCAAATCATGGGCAACCAATACCTCAACCAAAATTTTGGCTACCCAATGCTTTGATGGGGCAACCTTGGGCACAAATCAAACATATTGTTGGTCGTGCCACAGCACTAACGCCACCCTCGGCACACTGAAACTGACCGTGTCTAGCGACGATATGAGTGTGTCGCTCACCGTGGTCGCCGTGTCCAGAGGCGGTGCTGGAGCTGCGCCCCGTTGTTGGCCCCAACGACCCACATGAACGGTTGTCGGTGGCGAGGAGGTCGTGGGCCAGCTCCTCCATTGGACTAGTCTGCGCTACGTCGTCCCAACGGGTGTGGCCCACATGTCGGTTTCCCTGTTTTCCCGGCCATATTCGAGCGTCAGTGCTCCACGTTGCGCATTAGGCCTTTCACTATGTAGGTCAAGCAAGACAACTTATTGTTTATTTGAGCCGTTCAAGTATAATCATGTGGTGTTTGCTTATTTCTCATTCCTCTCCAACCCTCTTCTCCATCGATCATGTCGCCCTCCAGTCGAGTCCATCCTCCCGCATGCCTCATTTGAAAATTCCGCCGAGTATCATTCGCATGTACCCACCCTAGTCCTCTTTCAATAGATCTCCGGACCCCGAGATGAAATCGAGAGGGAACGAGTGGGGGCACATGATACCTAAGGCGGATTCAAAATTTTGAACTGGTGATCATAGCATCCGCAAATCATATATAAAGGGTATTCAATGTTCATTTTGTTTTTGAACGTACAATATACTCCCTTCTATCCTTTCTAGTTTACATATAGGTTATATGTGTAGTCAAAGTATCTCTACTTTGATCAAGAAGGTATCAACATTCAACAACACCCAATCAATATTGTTAGATTCGTACATACTCCTAGATTTGTACTCGAGATGGTTTCCAATTTGAGTATTGACAAGATTAATAGTACATGAGATGTATAATGTGAAAATTATATCATTGGAAACTCCTTTCACATACGAATTTGACTGTATGCTTTGTGTAAGTTGCATGTCATATATTATTACTCTAACATTTGGTCCAAGTTAGCCTCGAAAAACGCATTAGGCCCTGTATAGTAAATGGAAGGAGGGAGTAGTAGTGGAAGTGGATCCTCTGACGTAGGTATCCCTGCCTTACCCTCCCTTTCGGTCACTTACTGGCGGACCCCATGCTTGCTAGGCCCCGCATGTCAGTTACTCTATGGGTTCGGCCACATCAGGGGATCCTCATCCGTAGTATACTCCCTCCGTTTTTATTTACTCCGCATAAAACGGAGGGAGTGGTAGTATAATAAATGACGCAGGCGGGGGAGGGGTACGGACGTCGGTTTGCTCTCAACTGCGGTCCCACAAGCGAGCGAAAATACAAGACGAAGCGCGTTCCATTCGGTGAGCGACGTGGAGGGTCCAGCGTGCTGGGCTGCAACACGAACGCGAGAAGAGCGATGTACAGTCAAAACCGATTGACCGATCGTCACCGGAACCACTATTCACACCAGAACCTTCGCTGCTCGGCCTACGCCAGCCATTGCCCTAAAACCACACCAAATCTCCAGCCCATTCCCCCACCTTTCGATCCCCTAGCCTGCATCAAGCGTCCCCTAATTCACCGGAAAGCCATGGTGCGCCGCAAGATCACTTACTACAAGATGTTGACTCCGGAGCACCGCGAAGAAATCGCGGCGACGGTCGGCGCCACAGACCTCCGTTCCCAAGCTCGCTTTGCGGCGGGCCAATCCTCGAGTTCTCTGGAGCCAAGCTACGAGGAGGAGGAAGCCGATCCAATGTTCATGGCCGAGGTCACGGTGCAGAAGGCCCCCGATGGGTATGAGATGATGGACGTCGACTTCGTGCCGGCGTCCGAGTCCCCCATGGTGCAGGCGGACCAGCGGTTCAACATGGCGATACTAAAGGAGGACCGGGAGGTAGAGGCTCAACTCGACGTGGAGCGCGCGCATGCCGCTGCCATCGAGGCCCTCCTGCAGGCGGAACCGGATGTGCTGGACTTGAACCGGGCGGCAGAGGCTCGACTCGACGCAGAGCGCGCGGATGCCGCTCTCATCGACGCCCTCCTGCAGGCGGAACCGTACGTCCTGGACTTGAACCGGGCGGCGGAGGCTCGACTCGACGTGGAGCGCATGGATGCCGCTTCCATCATGGCCCTCCTGCAGGCGGAACCGGACGTCCTCGACTTGAACCGGGCTGTGCTCTCGTCCATGCAGAGCGCCCGGACGCTCCGCTTGAACGAGTAGCTGGAGGACGAGGACAATCACGGTGTGGAGACACACGTCGGTAGCTACAGCTGGTTTGCGCCGGCAGCCAAAGACGACGAGGTCGTCTCTTTTCGCGAGCAGTGATAGTTTTTCTTTACGTTGTTGTTTTTATGGATCTTTTGCTGTGTAAAAACTTATATTTGTTATGCAAGTCGCCTGACTTGGGTCAGTCTACCATTTCAGGTGGTTGGATGAATATCCTATGTCTCCTAACCCGTCTTTCCTTCTTCCTCACCTCTTCTTCTTCCCCAACAGACCGCCGCACGGGCCGTACAAATACTCCCCAACATGCGGTTGGATAAACATACTCTATGAACGAAAATTATGTGTCAGCGATAGGATGGCTGAGTTTGGTTTGTTCACATGCGACAGCACGTGTCATTGAGGGTGTGTTCCCTTGGTTGGCTTTGTGGCGTGCAGGAGCGACTGTGTGAGGGTGCGGTGCGACCGCGGGGTGCAGGAGCGACCGTGTGAGGGTGCGGTGCGACCGCGACAGCCGTGCGCAAGTGTACCTCCTTCTCATTTTGAAATTTTAGGCAAGCTTGGCAAAAATGTGTGGCAAAGTTTGGCAATGCAAGGCCTAGACCCAAACAGGATAAGTATGTACGTACTAGGAGTACTAGTGTTAAAAAAGAAAGGCGGGGTTTTCCTTCGCGGGATTTAATCGATATAAATCCTCGTTTCACGTGTCAATTAATGCGTATTTTTTTCTCCAAAGACCAAAGAGCTAACCATCTCACTCCTCATCACTTGATTAATGCAGCGCCATGCAAACCAACCTTCTCACTTCCGCTTGCATGCAGGGGATATTAATGTCCTTGGTTGCTAACCCCATCAATTTTGCCTCGATTGGTGTTAGTGGCCCTTTACAAATTGTAATTTTGATATTCTGGCCTTGTGTACAAAAAGAATGGAGGTAGTAACTATATTTGACTTCCTTCCCCATTGCGGTGACGTCGACGATATCTTTTTTTTGTGGTTTGGCGAAGTGCGTTCGACGGAGAACACCATTGAAGGAGACCATGGTAAGTCGTTCGCAAGTGCCGCCTGCAAGCCGAGACAACCGCCTTATTTGCATCCAGGAAGTCCCTTCAACCAAAGGACTAGTACTACTAGGAGTACTAGTGCGGTGAGATGGTTTCTCGAAGAAGATGATGGAGAAGCAGAGTCAGCGAAGAGTGAAATGATGGTTGCTTCGTCCGTGCTTTTGTGATTTGACGCTTCACTGCTTTGTGATTTGTGATAGAAGGGACAGGGGAGTAGACTCTGTGCTCTATACTGTACTACATGCGTCCAAGCATGGGAGAAAGAGGAGAGACGTTGCATTTTTCTATTCCTTCAATCAATCAATCAGGGAGCTTCGGTTCCATCTTTTTGGCTTTGGCAACACCGTCCACAATGGTTCCCACGATGCCAAAAGCTATTTTCATATTTGGCTACACATTGTGGATGCCCTTAACCGTACCACTTGGTTTTGCTCCTGTGTGCTATCTATACAAATCTCAATTATATTGATCTAAAAAATTATAGAATCAAGATTAGTAAAAAGGAGGTGATTTTGCCGCACGGATGGCGGGGGAGGTTTCTTATTTTTGGAGGATGTTGTCCTGGCGGTTTGCTAACATGTGGTCCCACATGTTAGTGCTTTATCAAGCCGATCCGCGTCCCACATGAGGCAGACCAGCGGCAGAAGCAACACGTGGTTAAATTGAAGAAGATGAGGGAGAAGCGGATTCAGCAACGAGTGAAATGATGGTTGCTTCGTCCCTCCAACTTCTTTTTTTCAGCATTATTACTTTGTCCCTCCAACTTAACTGCGGGAAAGATGCAGCTTTGTGATTTGACGCCTCATTGCTCATTACTACGCCGGTGCCATGACTGGGGTGCTTCACCCCGTCTGCTCTGCACTGTATTCTGGTATGGCACGTGGACCCGGTAGCTTGATGCCCCACATGTTGGCGAAAGGGACTAGAAGATTTATGAAAGTGAGCGCTCCACTCTTACGACGGAGGAGTAGACGACACGACGGCCCAGTGAACTGACACTTGTACTGTATAGTACTACAGTTTTGCTGTTTCGCACGATCCATCGATACAAACCCGATTAAACAGGAAAGGGCGGGATTTTTCCCGCGCGGTAGATGATATTGGCCATACATTTCAAAGGCAATTTTAATGTATGCAAACTGAATAATTATAAGTAACAATATGATATCTAGTAAAACTAAAAACACATATGATTTATTGTGTTAGAGTGTAGTAGTAGTGTTGTAACATGCGAGAATGTGTAGAGATGTAGTTTTGGAGGGCCTACAGAGAGAAAAGCGTAATACGGTCACTGAACTTCAGAATAAGCTTATTACGGTCACTATATACGTTTTGCGGTGATTATACGGTCACTTGCTCATGGTTCAGCATCGGATTGCACTCTGTTGACCGGCCAAATAGTCTGTGTGGCGCCATGTTGACTAGTTAAATTGACCACATAGGGAAAAGGTCAGATAAACACAAATTTACGCAGGCGCGACAAGGCTCCAAGCCGTGCGCGGGAATCACCTGGTTGTGTATGTGTCTGTCAGGGCCTGATGTGTGTGCATGCACGTGTAGGTTGAGAACTTGAGCGTGAGAGTGTGTGTTGGTCGTGTGGTGTACTGGTGTTTGCAACTATGCATGCGTGCGTGCATGTGTGCGTGTGAGTGTTGTGTGCGTGCGTGGTTGCGTGTGTACGTGTGAGTTTTGCGTGCATGCGTGGGTGCATGTGTTTGTGTGAGTGTTGCGTGGATGCAGTTCGTGTGCATGCGTGCTTGTGTGTATAATCACCACACCAGCTCCTGTGTGTTAAAACAGACGGCTCAGCATACCAATACAAGGCCACCTTGTCCGCTGTGCCCGCGGTCATGACTTCGAACCACCGTCCAAATATTTTTTTTCGTTTGTTTTCATTCTTCCTAGCAAGATGCCCGTGCGTTGCACGTAACATCAAGATGCATTTGTATGACTTGTTTATCTTGTGAGAGAAAAGGATGAACGAGGGAAGGCCTTATTTGCAAATGTGGAGAGGTGTGTGGGTACCTTTTTGCAAAATTGCCATACTTTCTTTCCAATCCGTCAGATATAAATTGGACGGCCTATATTGCAGGATGGCAGGCACACCATCATCACCAACTCTGTTTTTTATAAGAGTGTATTTTATAAGAGTGTAGATGTAGAGTAGATACAAGTCAACAGGTGGGCACGATGGTAGTGAGATAATGTGATGCAACACTAGAGGTGCCACGTGGAGCGTTTAACTGGTCAACTAGTCATGTCATGAGCAAATACAGAGTTGTACGGTGAGCCCGTGACTGTATAATAACCACTAAACGTAAATGGTGATTGTAATGAGTGGATTCTAAAGTCCAGTGTGTATATCGTGCTTTCGCTTCAAATACAATGATCGTCATTGCATATATCGCGAGAGAAATATGAAACATGCATGAATTTTTTGGGGGCTTGCTTTTAGAGGACCTAGCGATAGTTTTGTGTGCATACGTGAAAGGGGCGTACAGGGAGGTATGCAATGGAGAGAGAGATGCTCTTCGTTTCTCTTTATTATGACTAACTTTGTATATAGTATAAAAATATACAAATTCACAGTGCGGAATAAATATCATTGTGGGCACCATGCAATGCAAATTAGCGTTCGTACTCCATCATATAACTTTGTAATGTTGTATATATGTAGAAACTCTAAAATAATTTTTTGGCCACACTTTATTCAAAAGGAATGTTGAATGTGAAATAAACGTGAAGAGAGGGCTTTTTAGATCAATGGGGTACGTGATGTAACATGTGTGAATGTGTAGTTGATGCATTTGGCGGGGCCTAGAGAGGTATGTGTGTGTATTACGTATTCGAGAGAGGCATGGATAGAGGGGACGATGGGGGGGCGTGGGAGAGATAGCACGAGAAATGAGAGTGGTCTAGAGAGAGAGACGAATATGACATCACGACAAGAGATTCCATTCCCTTGAGTGTGTATATGCAAGGGGGGAGGGAATAGAGGCACCAGGAGAAATTTTCTGTGTGTGTGGTGTTTGTGTTGGTATGTGTGGGTGTGAGAAGATAATGAGACGTGGGGGCAGAGGGTGTGTCACCGCATGAGGTACGGTGGGTCGAGGTGAGGCCCTTTGTTCGGTTCCGTCCTGCACCACATTGGTCGGCCCGTGACGCATTTAGGAAGACCCATGGATGACTAGTCGTACAAGACAAAGATAGCAGAATTGTGAAGGACTCTGTGTCCACTAACAAAGCCAGCTAGGATTTGTAACCCTAGGTTCTCGGACTAAGGTAACCCCTTTATCTCTGATATTACTATTCATCCAACCTAACTTTAAGGGGCATCCTACAGAATGCTCTGCTAGAATCATACTCGTAGATTAGGAAGAGAGGTGTGAGACAATGTGTGAGAGACAGGCCTAAAGATAATGTGCGTACATGAGACACGTAGGCAGGTCCATGTATATAGAAAGGGTCGATGGGGATTGTGCATGTGTATGTTTGCGAGAGGAAGAGTGCTTGTGATAAAGGTTAGTGAAAACAGTTGTAAATGGTTACGAGAGGGAGGGAGGGTAATATCTAGAGCATGTGCGTGAGAAAGACACCTCGGGAGAGAGTGTGTGAGCATGTGTGAGAGACCACAGATGGAGAGTGAAACTACACGTAAAAGACTGATGTACACATTGATTAAAGATATAAATTGTATCCAAATATTAGGATGGGATCATGATATTTGCAATTCACGTAAGGAGCGGTCATTGATCCATCAGACACATCTAGATTCTATCGAATTTGAGCATGTCTATGTTATTATTCGACACAATTGATCCACATAGTTAGTATTTTGAACTCCAGACAATGCATCGCTTTAGCAATCGAATATAAATGTGAGTATAATTCATGTTGTGTGTGTAAAGCACATTATACATACGAAAGTTACACAATGAACATTATAAATAGCTACCTATGAGCTAGCATACATTTGAATTCAACTTAAGGTGGTTTAAAAAAATCGAATTCAACATGAAGTCCATTCAATTATTTGAATTTGATATCATGGCATTTGTAAACCATACCTAAATTATGGGGGCACCAATCTTTTCCTTGATTTTGTACATAATAGCATATGTAGTCGTGTACAAAATAGATTCAAATTTAGCTCCTCCATTCCAAAATAATCATAGTTATAGGATTTTCAAGTGTCAAAATTTCAAAAAGAAGCGGATAATTTAAGGAGGTTTTCAAACATAAAAGGTCAAATATAACGTTGTCTATTTAGGTCAATCCTCATAGTTCAAGAGTACTTTAAACGTGAATGCATGTGTTTCACAATTTCGAACGAAGCGCCAAAAGAGCCTCTACTAGCCTGAAACCGCGTGAGACCAATGTTTGGTAGTACAAGGAAATTACTTTTCTAATAACTCTGACCCGTGAAACCTATCGGCCCGACGTCCAAAGGTCTAAACCGGGGTAGGTTTGTAGCTTCATCTAGACGCCACGCAACCGCCTCCGAAAAATATTCATACACAATGGTCGCCTAAGCACACATGCGCGCGGCCAAAATCGCTCCCACCCACTATTTGGGACACCCGGGATTACCATCCTACCCCCGACCCGCAGTAGGTCCGAAAGAGGGGGGCAAACTTTGTACTTTCCCCAAATTTCAAACAAGCGCGTCCCATCTGCTGTTCAAAAAGCCAAAAACAAGCGCGTCCTAGACCGAAACATGGTTCCCCCCACCCGTCCGATTCTCCATTCCTACTCGGTGGGCGCCAAAACTACCTCTCCACCAGCCGCGAGACCCCAGCATCCTCCATCCGCCACCCCATCCCACTCATCAACCGCCGCCCTCCTCCATCACGCCGGAGCCGATACCCCGACGTCATCGTCCACCGCAACCTCATCTGCAACGCCCTCCACGGCTAGTAGTTGAAGCCGAGGCCGAGCCGTTCGTACCCGAGCCAGTTCAACCACGCCGTCCTGCGCCTCACCGCTGCCACTCCAACTTCGCCACCCTCCACGGCACCAAAGTTGTTCCTGCTACGCCGTCCTTCGCCGCCTCGGATCTGCTTCCCCTCCACCGACATACGGCCACGGCAACACATTCAATAATTTGGCCATGGGTTCGTCCAAGCCTGCACCCTCTAGAACATCGATTTCCCCGGTAAAAAGAAGAAGATCGGCGCAACATGTGGAGGTGACCACACCGGCAACCGAAAAAGGTACTCCTCTTCCCTTATTCGTGCAAATCTTACGTCTCTGCTTGCACGGTATTCATCCCACAGAAGACACTAGTTGACCGCTTCTTCTTGATACTAGATGTTCCTAGTAACTCGCGATGCACAAGGTTTCTCCTCATATACTATTTCACCTTAGCTAGAGGTCCATCGCCCCCCCCTGAATTTCAATTTTTGGCCAGTTGATTCCCAATTAACGGAATCATTCCTCGGCGTAACGGGCGCTAGTACGCCTATTACATCGGGGAAGCAGCGCCTTGGTGTTTATCTTAGGTACGTGTGCGACCTAGAGCTACTGGCGCCCGATAAGGAGGTCGGTCGGGATTAAAGGGATGGCCTGGGGGCACTGCCAAGCACAGCGGTGGTGTGAGGTCGAGGGGAGGGCGGGGCAGCGGAGGCAGGGGTCTGGGCCGGTGGTCGCTGGCGGTTCGAGAAAGATCATCAACAGTGACTGGCGGGAGGTAGACGAAGGCCATCTGCCCGTTCCTTATAGATCGTACGGTTCATTAAAAAAATCGACTGACCTATTTATTTTCAGTCGACTATTATCTTAGATATGACCACATGTGGTGGTGTGCTGGAGGAGTACCTGCATTTCATGTGCTCATATATTACATAATCACACGAAGTAGAATCTAATTTTGTTTGCCATGCAATGTTGTAGAGCTATCATATGTCTCCTGTCATTTATTTTTCAGCCACCTGCTATGTGCTACTTTTACAGTGCACTAGTTCTGCACACACTTCACCCATACTCTCACTATTGTGTTTTTACGCAAGGGTATTTCAGAGTCTGCCGAAAGTGAAGCAGCAAAGAAAAGAGAGAAGTCGCGCCAGCTTTCTTCGCGGGTATGCACGACATGTTACAATGCTATAAAGGGTGCAGTGTCAGCAGATGGAGACGGTAAGCGTAGCTCTGGAGTTGATGAACTCGCTCGCAAAGAACCACCATCCTAGGTGCTTGCTTTAACTTCGTGGTGTCATATGTGGTTGCATGTTCCATGTGGTGTCTAGCTTGTATTCGAAAGGTCGAAGTCAGTCTGATAAGGAAAGATGTTTTTTTACATGATCCACCATCCCGTGAGCACCAGAAGACAAATAGCTAGTCACGGCACTGGCCGAGCCAGTGACAAGCCCAACAAAGGTAGGCATCACCTGGAAGCCAACTAAAAAGCTGCGATGGTGGCGAAGCAGCCCGCTTCCCACCAGGCTCTCAGGTCCTAGATGATCATGCTCACCACTCCAGCCGGATGTCTAGCTTGTGTTGCTTCCAATTTAGTTAAATTGCATCTGCTTAGCTTACACATTATACCTTTGAATATGACATGCCTCTCTGTTTTTGGTACATGTACATCTGTGTATTAACCATGTTCTTACATCAAATTAATGTTCTTGTGTATCCCTCATCAATCACTTATGACGAGGCAGGCAGGAAAGGGGACTACTCCTCATTTAAAGAATGCAGCGTCAGCCTCCCGACATGATTCTTAAGAAACAGAAATGCTAGATGAAGATAGTGAACGTAGCTCTGTAGTTGATTACAGCATTTCCCCTGCACTAGCATTGCAGGTGCTTGCTCTAACTTGGCAGCGTGATATGTGGTTGCATGTTGCATATGGTGTCTAGATTGTAATTCTTCCAATCTGGTTAAACTGCATGTGCTAGTCTGCTTAGCTTATACATTATACCTGTTAATGTGACATGCCTTCCTGTATTTAGTACATAGTACATCTATCTATTAAGCATGTCCTTACATAAAACTATTGTTTTTTTGTATCCCGCATCAATCAATATGATGAGACACCTATAGTATATGCAGTGCGATATTAGTTGCATCTTTCATACGATTTATAGCATGTGCTGCTTCTAATTTGTTGAAATTCCATTTATCATGGGATGCTTTTAACTTGGCAGCGTCATATTGGTTGCATCTTTCATGTGATGTCTAGCTTGCATTGCTTCTTATTTGCTGGAATGTTTTTTGCCTAGTTTACACAAACAGTTGTGAACATGCCATGCCGTCCTGTTTTTCGTACATATTCCATCCTGGTATCAAGTGTTTGCCTTACATCAAAGTATTCATTGTCAGTATCATGCATGAATGAGTTCTGAAGAGAGAATCTTATTGCTTTTTCCTGTCGGTTTTACTTGACAATTCAAAATCAATAAAGCGTAAGGAAGTTAGCAAGGCAGCGGATAAAGGTGCTCCTTCCGAAGGGAGGGCCTCTACAGTTTCTACTCCTCCACACCCCCAAGATGATTTCTAAGACAACACATGCATAGACACTCAACAAAGTTGTGTTTATGATGAGCACGTCTCCCCTAGTGCAGCATCACCGGTGCTCCCTCTAACTTGGCACTTTTATATGTGGTTGCATGTTATGTGTGATGTCTAGCTTGTATTGCTTCTAATTTTGTTGAATTCCATCTGCTTACTTTATACATTATACTTGAATAAGACACGTGTTCCTGTTTCTAGAACATACAATATCTGTCTATCACACCATGTGCTTACATCAAATTACTATTGTTGTGTAACCTGCAACAATCACTTATCATAAGACACGTTTGACTTCGGAGTGTGATATAGGTTACATCTCACATTATTTTCTAGCTTGTACTACTAATTTGTTGAAATGACACTTATGACGAGACAGTTTTAACTTGGTAGAGTGATATTCATTGCATCTTTCATATGGTGTCTAGCTTTCATTGCTTCTAATTTGTTGAAATGCCTTCTCCTTAGTTTACACATCATAAGCTGTGAATATGCAATGTTGTGAATATGCAATGGCACTAATGATGAGAGACCTCTAACATGGTAGTGTGATGTTGTTTGCATCTTGCATATGATTTATTTCTTGTATTGCTTCACATTTGTTTAAACACCATTTATGATGAGACACTGTTAACTTGGCAGAGCAATATCTGTAGCATCTTTCATATGGTGTCTACCTTCCATTGCATTGCTTCTAATTTGGTGAAATGTCTTCTTCTTAGTTTACACATCATAGTTCCGGTTATCTCTTCCGTCCTATTTTTCATACATATTACATCCTCCTATCATGTGGTTGTGTAACATCAAAGTTCAGTTCATCTGCATCACACATCAATTTGTTCTGAAGAACTAAATTGTTATTCGTTTTTCTTGTTGGCTTGACTTAACATGGCACGGAGAAAGAGGAAGAAACATAGAATGATAGGGAATGAGAAGTGGATGAATCCTGCAGATTCTGCTAGTACTGATGGTGCAATAGAAGGTCAAAGTCCAACGGAAAATTCTAAAAACACGCCATCCCATGCTACATGAGTTGCAAAAAAGCCAAACAGAAACAAATAGCTGTCACCAAACAAGCAGAGATAGCCCTAGTTCTTTTAACATCTACCACAATACTACCAGCTGCACGACTTACTCGTGCATCAACTGAGCTAGCAGCATGTTCCCAAGCTCCCTTGCCACCTGACACTACTTCCCAAGCACTCTTGACACAAGACGAATTGGCAATATCAGATGAACCTTGTGAGCTTCAACAGCAAGAAGGTAGTTGCTGGAGTCAAGTTACAATTGCATGCTTCTTTATATGTAGTCTCACAGTTTGATGTACACAAACACTTCCTATGTTCATTGTTGGACTAGCACCTAGGCGCAAGAGGAAACAAACATCAGGGATATTTCTCGATAGGTTAACTAAACTAGAGGAGGAAGAATGGAGATCCGTTTTGAGGCAGGTTTAAAAAGGCCACGTAATGCTATAGAGTCAGCCAAGTTAGTATCAGAGGTAGCGGTTGCCATTAGGTGTCATGTACGTATCCTCCCAACATGGATTCAGTACATAAATGACAAAGACGAAACCCAGTTCAACACCTTCCTCGGCCATTTATCTGTAAGTATGGTTATGTATGGAAGCTAGTAATCGTCTTGCTCTGTCCCATAGTTTCTAGGTTGCTGATAATGAGACTCCCAGTATTTTCAACAGATGAGGTTCAAGTTGGATAGCCAAGATGATGCAACCAGACAAGCTTGCACCCATGTTTTCAAGTCTGCTCTGCGACAGTATCGGTATAACTTGAGGAAAACTCACTTTGAAGGCAAGGCTAACAGTGAACTTTCCCAAACATCTCTAGTGGAAAATATATCAGATGAAGACTGGAGGGGCCTTGTTAAATACTGGTCTAATCCGAAGTATCAGGTACATTATATATATGTGATCAGATCACATCTTGAAGTCCTATTTACGCATGTGCCACACAAATCTATCTTCTTGTAGGTGAACTGTTCGAAGAACAAGGCCAACCGTACGAAAGTGAAATTCCAACAGACGACGGGATCTCGTAGCTATATTGCACACTGTGAGGCTCTTGTAATTAGCTGCTGTTTCACTCTTTTCACTGTACCATATTATCAGATCTATATTGACTTGTTCGAAATGCATAGGAAAGCCCGCAAGGACCAAAAAGTACCTGAACCAAATGCTGTGGAAATCTTCAAGGACTGTCACACCAGCAAGAAGAAGGGCATGACTACACCAGTCAAAGCCGTTGTTGTAAGTCCTTAATCCTCATTCCTTTTAACTACTACTTACTCTGACTTGTGCCTTGAACTGCATGGTTTGCAACCAATGTCTATTACTCTTTTCAATTTTATACACAATTGTCTTAGCGTATCATTGCACCTTACAAGGTTTAAAAGAGAGGAGTGATGTTCCTTTGATCTTGACCCGTAATCTAGTTCCGTGCTGGACTTGCCCACACAATGTTACAATTGTCTGTTTGTCTGTTCTCAGTTGTTTTGTGATATGAATGATTTCATACTATGCTTACTGTATTATAAACTTCGTCTCTTTATCCTTAGCCCTCAATACAATGTGAAGAAATAGACAATACATTAGCGATGGTACATGGTCATATGTTTGGAACCTGGTTTTATTATGTACTTTGCAATAAAATACAACTAATATTTTACATGGGTTCACCAGAATAAGTTCTGTATATAGACCAAAGCTATTTTGTTTGGTTTTGCTGCTTCCTTAATATCTTCTGTTCTAGTACTACTAATGTAAAACCTCAACTTTTCAGCGAGCTATGGAAAAAATGGTGGAACCGCCACCTTATGAAGGTGGCAAGGCAACTATAACCGCAATGTTAGCTCTTGCTGCAGTGGGTCAGTACCTGTCCACTAACAGTGCCAAAAGCACGTTATTGTGTAATACTGGGTTGGTTGTTAAGGCAATATCGTCCAAACTGCCTCATGATCAAGATATGCAAGCTCAAAGCAATGTTGTATCTGCGCTCCAGACACAAGTCCATTCCCTAACAGAGACCCTTTGTGAAACAAGGAGAGACATTGTTCGATGTCTTCAAGATATGCATGGTTTTGAAACCAGACTATCAGACATTTGCTATGTTGTTCAGGAGCCTAGGGGAAATGAAGGCGAGGGTTATGGTGCTCCATCGGACAATACAACATGAAAACGTAACAGTCAGGTCAAATGAACTGAGCTTCTGAACTTCTGGTGGTGCATTTATCTGCTAGACTGTTAAGTTTTATGTAAACCTTCCTTTTGTTATATAGTTGTAATTTGTTTTGGTGCGATACAAAATTTATTCTTAACGTGCAGCCACCGACTGAAGAAAATAGCAAGCCATTTTTGTATAATGTAGGGTGTTCCCTATATTTGCACTGGTGGCGATCTTTGATGCCGAGTGGATGTAATCTGTGCAATCGCCTTAATAGCCTAGCGTTACTTTCAGCGTTATTTATTTCCTAGTCTTCTTTTTCCCTGGTTTGCTAGTGGCCGCAACTACCATGGGCCATATACGGGCCGTAGGATCCATGGGTCTCCTACGGGCCATCGATAAATGGGCCTCCCACAGGGCCGTAGAATCAGTCGGCCTCGGGCTGTCGGATAAATGGGTCTACATGGGCCGTAAACGGGCGTAATTGGTATCGGCCCAGCACGGTAATGGGCCGTTAACAGGCCATAGGATAGCAAAGGCTTAATTCTGTCATAGGAATAACGGGTCGTTAATGGGCCAGAATATAGGACGGGCTGGAAACGGCGCAACGGGTTAACATGCCAGAAACGGGCCGAATCTTGCCATGGGTCGAATTTGGACCATTAGGGTAACAGGCCAGTAACGGGCTGACTCTTGCCATGGGCCGAATTTTTCCCATTAGGGGAACAGGCCAGAAATGGGCTGACTCTTGCCATGGGCCAAATTCGGCCCATTAGGGTAACAGGCCAGTAACGGGCCGACTCTTGCCATGGGCCGAATTTGGCCCGTTAGGGGAACAGGCCAGTAACAGGCCAGAAGTAATCGAGGGCCGAAAAGGATCCCAAGAACATATGGGCCATCAATAGGCCGAAAGCTAACACGGGCTGGAAATGGCCCATGTAAATCACGGGCCGTTAACGGGTACAAAGAAATATTGTTCATTATGGGGTAGAGTCACCGTGGGCCTGTAAAGGGCCGAAAGATACGAAGGCCTCATATGGGCCAAAAGATGTCGTGGGCCATACATGGGACAAAAGTGAAATGGGCTGGTGTTATATTCGACAGCCCACATGACGTTGTTGGGTCGATTTCCTTCAGGGCATAATGGGCTGTGAGTTAACGGGCCGTAAAATGGGGTATTTGCGAAGAGACCGTTAACAAGCTTTTCATGGGCCAGCCCGTTTACTTTTAACCAAGTCAAACGGGCCGGCTTTGTAAGCTAAATGGGCCAGTGGTGGGCCGTGGCACGTGTCGACATATCATAGGCGCCTATCTGACCCACTGACAAGCTGACACGTGTTTCGTCCGGCCAATAAGAATTTTACACGTGGAAACTTCCCATTGGTCGGGGCTGTTAACGGGTTATCGGATCCAAAACCCGACCTGATAGCTTAATGGCGTTCCGTCATGGTGGATGCCACGTGTCGGTCACCCTTGACAAAAGCACTTCTGTGACACGCTATTTATCGTCATGGAAATGGACACTTCCATGATGATAATTTTGATAATGTCATGGAACACTTCTACGACATCACAGGTATGACTATCTTGATTCTGTCATAAAATCATCATGGATGTACATGCATGACAAAAAATGTGACCTACTGTGACAAACGCGTATCATCACGGAAGTGCATTTTTTTTGTAGTGCGGAGGACATTGCGAAGCTCAGGGAGGCCAGGTATCTAAACGCCGACATCAAGCACAGGCTTCCTGCTCAAGGGCAGGTCATCCCCACTCCCGAACCCAACGAGAGCATTGTATTTGTTTCCCACTTCCTTCGAGGCTTAGGCTTTAGTCTTGACCCTTTCATGAGAGGGCTCATGTTCTATTATGGGCTAGATTTTCACAACCTAGCTCGGGATTCCATCTCATCGTTCATCGTCGTGTGCGAAGCCTTCCTCCACATCACCCCACACTTTTGCTTATGGCTCAAGACCTTCAATGTAAAGCCGAAGGTGATTGATGGGCGACGCGCGGAGTGTGGAGGCGCTATAATAAGCAAAAGCGCCGATGTTCCGTGGCCACAAGGTTCCTTCCTGGAGGTGTCCGATTTGTGGCAACGGAGGTGGTTCTATATCACAGCTCCCCGAGGCACAAAGTGGGCGGCTGCCCCTGCCTTACGCTCGGGCCCTCCACCTCAACTGGCATCGTGGGCCAACGTGAGACTGGACTAGGGGCCTGCTAATGATGTACCGACATTGCAGAGCCATATTCAGGAGCTTCTTGAGAGGTATATCGGCCTCATCAAAGTAATTCAGGTAATGCTAGTTCGATGGGCCCTGCCGTGCAAACGTCGACCTCTCTGAATGTGGGAGTTCAACCCAGAAGGACGGCGAACAATTCAGCACTTCTTCGGCATGTCGCTCGAAGGGATGTATAGTTATTCTTCGGATCACGCGTAAAGTGTCCGGACACCACCGAGGATGTGGGTTTGAACTGTAATCGTCTAGATACCCAAGTAAGTAACCCTGCAACCGAACACTCTGTTCATATTTATCACAACATTATTCTGAAAAGTATCCACGACCAGGATTGGCTCAGCAAGGCGGAGAGGATCAGGTGTCCGGCGCCGCTTCCCGAAGGCTTGCCAAATCATGCATTAACCATGATGCTTAGACGTGCGCTGAATCAAGCGCCATCGAGGAAAGATGAAGGGAATAGTAGAGAAGCCGAGAACGAGCTTCATACATTGTACATCTGAACCGGGGGGATTAATGCCTCCACAAGGAGGATAATCGGGGAGGTTAACCTAAGGTTTCCTCCCCCCGCGGGAAGAAAAGGGCCGCCTCCAAAGACTTGGAAACGGAGGTGCCTAAACAGGGGAAGAAAACTTCACCAGGGGGCCCTGCCCCAGAGGGCGTCCTCACCGCACAACGACCGCAAACGGGCCAGCCCTCCACCGAGATGTAAGTTAGTTAAAAGTATTTTAATAAATATATACTGATTTTTCCTCCGAGAGCAATAATGAGGATCTATCTCTTGCAGTCCGGCTAGTAGCCCCTCTCAACAGAGTTCATCTTCGGGTGATCTTCTTCTGGAGATGATGGAGAGTGAAACTCCACCTGCCTCCCCGTCCCACGGGCGGGCGACCCCGAGGTGTTGTCATGGAGGATTTCCGATCCGTCAAGGCTAGAAGTCAATGCTTCGGTGACCCCAAGCCCGGAGTGTCCGGCCCCCAAGGAGGGAAATAGGAAGAGTCCTGGACTGTCCGGCACTCAGCCGGACACACTGACGGGTCTTGTGGAGCAAGCTGATCTCTCATAGGATCACCGTACTTTAATGGGTATGGTGTTTGAGAATATTTCATCCACCAAAAGCGGGTTCAATGAAGCTTTTACGAGCCTGCTCAAAGGCTTTGAGGTACACAACAAAATACGTAATCTTTCGGGTGTACCGCACACGCTAGGTGTGCTCCGTATAGATAGTAGCCCCTGAGACTCTGGTTGCCAGCCCTAGGAGGCAATCGGAGGATCACACTCCCAAGTAACGATCGCACTATATTATGTGCAGATGGCTAAGGGTCCGGCAGTTAACCGAACTGTTGAATTCGCCAAACTGAGGCGACGGCTCGATGTGGCGGATACCGACATCGCGCTTGTGAACAAGTGACTTGATGAATCATAGGGTATGTGTTTTATTTTTGAATTATCAGCAAATATCAAGAGGAGCATGATTCTAATATATATAATATGTTGTGGCTGTAGATGGAGCTACTGCCGTGGAGGCCCTAAGGGCGGAACTTGCCTTAGCCAAGGAACAAGCTCGGATAAGCAATGCGGCTTCCCTGAAGGCGGCCGAGGAGTTAAGAGCCAAACAGGCTGCTCATCGCCGGAGCGAGGATAAAATAGCCGAGATGGTTGTGGAGCTGAAAGATGCCGCCAGCCGATATGAGCTCCTTGAAAAGGAGAGCCAAGCGAAAGCGGCTGACCTGAAGAAGGCCTTGGATGCAGCCAAGGAGACACGCTCTGAAGTAAGAGTTGTGCGGGAGGATCTTCGACAAGCCGGAAATATCACGGCTGGGAGTTCCTATTTGTTGCGAATGAAGTTCAGAGATCCAAAGTATGCTCCTCGGGATCAGTTATGGAGTGCTGCAGACGCGTATGCGGACCTGGCGAAAAGTACTACTGATGCGACCAAGTTCTTCAAGGATCAGAAAGATCATGGGGTGGAAAGGTTGTTCTGGTCGTAGTTCAGTGCTCCAATGCGTCCGGTGCCGTTGAATGAAAGGATGGCCGCATGGGTTGAGCTCCATAGGTTGTCCGGTCTTGCAATGAGATCTGTCATAGATCATTTGTGGCCGAAGGGACCAAGGCCGGACAGTTATTTTGGTTTAGTGCAACAATTCCTTGGCGTTGTGTCGCGTATCGACGCTGTAAACAAGTCGGCGTGCATAGAGGGTGCGCGGATGGCTCTTGCCCATGTGAAAACATATTGGGCAGATATGGGGGCCACTGGTATTGCAACCCGGAGTCCGGCAGGAAGCCAGGACCTGGCCGAGCACATTTTTTGAGCAAGTCATAGAAGCTGGCGGCATGTTCGAATGTCATGTTCGAATGTTACAAGTCTTTCGATTGTAAAAACAATGCTATTTTAATTATAGAGGTTGTGTTTATACTTTTGCCCGAAAGTATTGTAGTGCCTCTTGTGCGGCCATTTATGTATGTATATAACCTGAAAGTTTGCAGTCGCTGGCTTCAGCCCCCATGCTGATAATGCGGGGGTGTTCGTGAAAATGCGTGTAATCACACTTGATCCAATGTCTTGGTCCATTAAGGAGGTGATCGCATGTCGAACTAGGCAACCGGACTATATAGAAGTAACACTTTCACTTAGCCATAGGAGTTTGACGGTGGGGCTACTATATAGCCCCTGGTACTTCCGCGTGCATCCGAATACGGTGCGCGTATGTACATGACTGGGAAACGGTCCTTCATTAATGCGGAGGAATCCCAAAGATTCTGATAAGTCCTTGAGTGGTTGACCAGTCTCTCGTTGTATTATGACAGTCAGTTTTCGGCTTTCTCTACTGAGGTGCTCATCCAGGATAACCAGGGCACAATCGCAGTAGTTCTCCTTTGGCCGCCTTAGCCGATAAAACAGAACGTAAGGCAGCAAACCCAGGAGCCGGGCAAACCGAACATTTGACCAAAGACATGATTCGGAGCTGATGCATATAAGGCCAAACTCGCGACGCCGAACACTCCCGAAGGTATTCGGACTTTGTAACATATACTGGGCTGAGTAACACCCTCCATTATGAACCCTATATTTCCAGGTACGTGCATTAATCTGTCGTGGCGAAATGCCAATAACACCAGTATCCCTTGTGGGTTTATTAAATACCCATGGGATGTCAAACAACAAGAGACATTAAACAAGGTTTACACAGGGGCTTAATCTAAAGAGAAACCTTTGAGCGGGGCCCTGCTGCACGTCTGTGCCTTTGTCTCCGTTGTGCCGTATCCTGGAAGGGTGTAGCACGATTGTCATCTATGAGAAAAAGGAAAACTCATGTAAAAGAGTCTAGTGTAATCGTGCGAGAAGTTGGTTATTCTCAATGAACAATGAAAATGCAATATATTGTTATATTAATAAAGTCAAGCCAAACTGTGGGCTTTGTGACATGTTTGTAGCCCCTAGTACCACCTATGGGGGTATATCTATGGACCCCAGCTCAGGTTTATCTTGGCTATTACCACCGGTGGTGCACCAGACTCGTCTAACCGTGTTCGTGGTCTTGACGACCCATCATGTATTCTGGTAGGAGCGGCCGCTTAGTGTTTGGCTGCTAGAGCCGCCACATATTCTTCCGCACGTAAGGAACACTCTATGTTTCTGCAAACTGTAATGACGCCAAGTGGACCGGACATCTTGAGTTTAAGGTAGGCGTAGTGTGGTACTGCGTTGAAGCGAGAAAAGGCCGTTCTTCCGAGCAATGCGTGATAGCCGCTTCGGAAGGGAGCGATGTCGAAGATTAATTCTTCGCTTCTGAAGTTATCGGGAGAACCGAATGTCACCTCTAATACGAGGGAGCCTGTGCAGTGGGCCTCAACGCCTGGAATTACTCCTTTAAAGGTAGTGTTACTTTGGCTGATTCTTGATGGGTCGATCCCCATCTTGCGGACAATGTCCTGATATATCAGATTAAGACTACTGCCGCCGTCCATAAGGACTCGAGTGAGATGGTATCCATCAATTATTGGGTCGAGCACCAAGGCAGCCGATCCTCCGTGCCGGATGCTAGTTGGATGATGCCTGCGATCAAAAGTGATCGGACAGGCCGACCAAGGGTTGAATTTGGGGGTGACGGGCTCAACATCGTATACGTCTCTGAGTGCACGCTTGCGCCTTCTCCTCGGTATATGAGTCGCGTAGATCATATTCACGGTTTTGACTTCTGGTGGGAATTTTTCTGTCCCCCAGTGTTCGGCTGGCGAGGCTCATCCTCGTCTTCACTTGGTGTCTCCCTTCCCTTGTGTTTGGTGTTTAGCTTGCCGGCCTTCTTGAAGACCCAGCATTCTCTGTGAGTGTGATTCGCGGGTTTTCGGGGGTGCCATGGATTTGACATTGTCTATCCAAGACCTTGTTCAGGCCGGACGGTCCATCTTTGCTACCTTTAAATGGCTTCTTCCGTTGACCGGGTTGAGAGCCCCTGAATCCGGCGTTGACCGCCATGTTGTCCGGGCTCTCTTCATTGTTTTGACACTTGTTTTTATTGCGTCGTGGCTTATCGTTCCATCCCTAATTTCGGATGTGCCCGGGTCGCTGGTGCCTCTACGGGCCAACCAGCTGTCCTCGCCCACGCAGAAGTGGGTCATAAGGCTTGGTAGGGCCGCCATTGTCCTCGGCTTTTCTTGGCTGAGGTGTCTGGCAAGCCATTCGTCCCGGATACTGTGCTTGAAGGCCGCTAGGGCTTCAGCATCCGGACAATCAACAATTTGATTCTTCTTAGTGAGAAATATGTTCCAAAGCTTACAGGCTGACTCTCCGGGTTGTTGTATTATGTGACTTAAATCGTCTCCATCCGGAGGTCGGACATAGGTCCCTTGAAAATTGGCCCTGAAAGCATCCTCAAGTTCCTCCCAACTTCCAATTGAGTTTTCGGGGAGGCTTTTCAACCAATGCCGAGCTAGTCCTTTAAACTTGAGGGGCGGGTATTTAATGGCATGGAGGTCATCTCCACGAGCCATGTGGATATGAAGGATAAAATCCTCAATCCAGACCCCATGGTCTGTCGTTCCGTCGTATGCCTCTATATTCACGGGTTTGAATCCCTGTGGAAATTTGTGATCCAACACTTCGTCGGTGAAGCACAGGGGGTGCATATCCCCTCTGTATCTGGACATGTCATGTCATGCTGTTGACGGTTGTTGTGTCCGGGGTTGATTCCGGACTGGTATTCAATCAGTATGATCATTTTGGTGGCCATGATCTTGCACCGGAACACGCCCTCTGGATCCATAGATGGACTTGGTCGCACCAGCCTTTTTGTCCAGGAGCTCACGTAAATCATGTGCTGGCTTATGTGCATCATCAGTAGCCTCTCTATCGTGGCCACGAGGTGGTCGGTCCGGCTGATCGGCCATATTATTCTTCAGCGGAATGGGCTCTATGGCCTCGCCGTCGAATTCTGGCAGCAGCTTGCGCTTTGGGTAGCTCTTTGTGTGGTGATCATCGCCATATTTTTCTTCAGTATCTAGCACTTTATTCTATCTGCAATTGAGGGTATCCTACGCGGCCTTAAGCCTTTGCTTCTGCTTTTTTAGGCTCCTCGCGGTGGCCATAAGCCTTCGGTGGAGGTTCTCTTGTTCCAAATGTTTTTCCGGAATGATGAATGCATCATCGTCCGGACTGTCCTCTTCTCCGGAGGCAGGTTGATGAGTTCTACCCTCGGGATCGCCGTGATCGGGAGTCTGCTCCGGGCTATGTTCGGCATGACCTGGCTCATCCTGCTCCATCGCTGGGTCCATATTGTCGTTGTTGCCTTTGGAGTCGACCGGGGTGTCAATTTTTCTTGCGCTGTTATCGCTATTTTTACTGTGGCTGGACATAGAGCGGCGCCTGCGCCGTCGCTTTGGTTTCTGCCCGGGGGGGTTTATCCTCCATTGCATCCTTTTTGTCGCCATTGTCCTCCTTGGGTGTGTCCACCATGTATATACCGTACGATGAGGTGGCTATCCAGCGCCCTGTGGGCGGTGGTTCTATGTCATCTCCCGCATCGACGTCCATACCGTCGATGTCTTCGGAGTCGAAGTCAAGCGCGTCAGTTAGGTCATCGACAGTGGCTATAAAGTGGGTGGTGGGTGGGCAGCGAATTTCTTCGTCGTCCGTATCCCACTCGAGCCGGACATAGTTCGGCCAGGAGTCTTCTGACAAAGAGAGATGCCTTAA
Source organism: Triticum aestivum (assembly GCF_018294505.1). NCBI lineage: Eukaryota > Viridiplantae > Streptophyta > Magnoliopsida > Poales > Poaceae > Triticum > Triticum aestivum. The sequence continues at coordinate 423,536,000 of NC_057807.1, forward strand.
AGAGTTTAGCATGTCACCAAAGGGCGAGTGCTGAAATATGTCCGCGGCGGTGAACTCCATGATCGGTGCCCAATCAGATTCGATGGGCACGGGCGTGCGCGGTTCAGACCCTGAGGCCGGAGACGAGTCCGGGGGTTCGGTGACACAGATTTCCTTAGAGGTGGAGTCTGTGTTCGGCTCCAACGCCGATGAGTGTGCGGCCTCCATGGTGGGGTCCATCCACCCGTCCTCGGATGGCGCGATCTACTCCAGATTAAAGTCCGGAGCTGCAGCAAGTGCAATATCCCGTATACTGTCTGACGGCGGATCTAAGTCATGCTCGTCGTGACCGTTCGGCGCTCTTGACGCAGGCCCGAATCTGTCGAAGATCAAGTCTCCGCAGATGTCGGCTGTGTAGTTCAAGTTTCCGAACCTGACCTGATGGCCAGGGGCGTAGCTGTCGATCTGCTCCAGATGGCCAAGCTAATTAGCCCGCAGTGCGAAGCCGCCGAATATGAGGATCTGTCCGGGGAGAAAAGTCTCATGCTGGACCGTGTTGTTGATGATTGAAGGAGCCATCAAGCCTTGTCGCGACGACACAGAGGAACTCTCAATGAAAGCACCAATGTCGGTGTCAAAATCGGCGGATCTCGGGTAGGGGGTCCCGAACTGTGCGTCTAAGGCTAATGGTAACAGGAGGCTGGGGACACGATGTTTACCCAGGTTCGGGCCCTCTCGATGGAGGTAATACCCTACTTCCTGCTTGATTGATCTTGATGATATGAGTATTACAAGCGTTGATCTACCACAAGATCGTAGAGGCTAAACCCTAGAAGCTAGCCTATGATTCTGATTGTTCCTGTCCTACGGACTAAACCCTTAGGTTTATATAGACACCGGAGGGGGCTAGGGTTACACAAAGTCGGTTTACAGAGAACGAGATCTAACATCCGAATCGCCAAGCTTGCCTTCCACGCAAAGGAGAGTCCCATCCGGACATGGGACAAAGTCTTCAATCTTGTATCTTCATAGTCCAACAGTTCGGCTGAAGGATATAGTCCGGCTGTCCGGATACCCCCTAATCTAGGACTCCCTCACCAGGGCTCCCCCATAGGTGATGTTGTCCTTGACAATGAGAGGAGCCATCAAGCCTTATCGCGATGACACAGTGTGTAAGTGCATCTAGTGCCACCCCTAGTTGGTTTTGGAGTATTGATGACAAAGTTGGTTGACTAATGCGTTTGTGAGAATTGCACGATAACGCAGGTAGTGTCCCTCATTGATACGGTTTACCTACCGGAGATGACCCCTAAAAATGTATGAAGACATTGAAGACAATGGTGGTATGTGAAGATATTCACATTGAAGACTATGACATGAGAAGACATTGAGCGAAGACTATGGAGCGCGAAGACTATGTTGTTTCGTTGTTTCCTTTTATTCTTTGTTGAGTCATAGGAACCACCGTACTATTAAGTGGGGTCCAAGTGAACAAAGTCAGAGTGACTGAAGTGATGCTCAACCCAAATCCTATGTCTTCGAGCGAAGACAATGAGAGCAAATCTTATCCAGAGCTGGATGAGTCATCTTTGCTTGTAGCCCAAGTAAAGTTGCCGTGTGTGTTTGAAATCTGACTGTTGGAACACGTGTCAGTTCCTTAGTGACCCAGGGTCATTTCGGACATATCAGGTCAGGTTGCCTTGTGTCTATAAATAGCCCACCCCCTACACCATAAATTGGTGGCAGCTCAGAGTTAGTTTACGGCTTTTATCGTTTTGAGAGCAACCCACCTCGAAGCTTTTGAGAGAGAAATCCTTGCAAGGAAAAAGCCCAAACACCCAGAGCCAAAGAGTGTTAGGCATCACTGAAGTCTTTCTGTCTGTGTGACCTGAAGACTTATTACACTTGAGGACTGTGTATCCTCCAGCCGGTTAGGCATCGCATTCTGAGCATCCAAGAGTCATTGTGGATCGCCGGTGAACGAAGTCTGTGAAGGTTCGGAAGTCTACCTTGAAGACTTACCAGAGTGATTAGGCGAGGACTGTGTGTCCTTAGCTCAAGGGGAATAAGGTGAAGACGCGGTCTTCTGAGTTGAATCTCAGCCTCCCTAACCAGACGTACAGTTGTCACAGCAACTGGAACTGGTCCAACAAATCTGTGTCTTCAACAAGTGACTGGTTCTATCCCTTCCCTCCTTTACTTTGAGTTTGTCTTCGTGAAGTCATTGCTTATTTGTCTTATCTGTTTGACTTCATTGCTTGACTACTATCGTTGATTGGCTTCATACTATCTTCCATCCTGATCCTTACTACCTAGCTGCTATTAGTCTTTGTACGTTCACATTATTGCATACTTGACTATGGCTTGCTTGTTGTAGTTTATCTTCCGCTGCATATCAATTAGGTCATTTCTATTGTGTGTCTTCGAAACTTCCAAGTTTTGAAGACTTTGATAAAAATCGCCTATTCACCCCCCTCTAGTCGATAACTAGCACTTTCAATTGGTATCAGAGCAAGGTACTCCCTTGTTCTGTGTGATTCGGTTTAACCACCTGGAGTTTAGCTATGTCGACTGCAGGGATAATCAAAGTCTCCGCTGCTTGTCCCGTGTTCGATGGAACTGAATATCCCTACTGGAAGAATAAGATGCGCATGCATCTTGAAGCCATTGATGTCGACCTCTGGTATGTCGTCAAGAATGGCGTTCCCAAAACTGGTGAAGGTGTCACCCCTACTGATGTCAAGAAGTTCATTCAACTGGACTCCACTGCAAAGAACATCATCTGTGGTCATCTGACCAAAGGACAGTATGGCCGTGTGAGTGCTCTGGAAACGTCAAAGCTAGTCTGGGACTGGCTATCCAAGGTCAACGAAGGCGTCTCTACACAGAGAGACCAGAGGATCAGTGTTCTTCACAATCTCTTCAACCGCTTCCAGAGAAACGACAATGAAAATGTCCAGCTCACGTTTGATCGCCTCACCGACATCACAAATGAGCTTCAGGCTCTTGGCGCCACTGAGATTACCAAGCATGAAATCGTCAAGACACTACTGAGATCACTTGACAGCTCCTTTGACACCCTTGCCCTCATGATACAAGAACGTCCTGACTTCAAGACACTCGATCCGTCTGATATACTTGAGAGGCTCAACACACATGAGTTCCAGCTTTCTGAGAAAAGAGATATCTATGGTCCCAATTATGGCCGGCCTCGCGCTTTGAAGGCAAAAGTGGTTTCCTCATCTGAAGAAGAATCTGACTGCGGTTCTGATGATCCTGGAGACATTGGAAAGGAACTTGCCATGCTTGTGAAGAAGTTCCAGAGGTTCACCAAGAAGAAGGGCTTCAGAAAGTCTTCACGATCTAGCTCAAGAAATGATGAAGCTTCCACTCATGACAACAAGAAGAGAACATGTCACAAGTGCAAGAAACCTGGACACTATATCTCTGAGTGTCCTCAGTGGGACAATGAGAAGAAGAAGAAGAAGAAGAGCAAGGAATATGATTCTGATGACAAGAAGAAGAAGAAATCTTCAAAGTCTTCTTCTAAGTCCTCATCAAGCTCTTCATCACATAAGAAGAGCTCATCTGGCAAGGCTCGTGCTTTCGTTGGCAAGGAAATGGATTCAGAGGAGGAGTCTGCTTCTGAGGAGGTGGAGGTGGAGTCTGAAGAAGAGTCCGACCCTGGCATTGCAAGTCTGGCTCTAGCCATAGCCTATGTTGCCAAGTCCATCTTCAACACTGAAGACAATGACTTCCACACCAACGCTGAAGCTGATGACATGGACGATCCTGCTCCCACCTACTGCTTCATGGCACGTGGTGCCAAGGTAAAATCGTGTGATGCTTACTTTCAAACATCAAGTAAAGATGACTCTGATTGTGAATCCAAACCCAGCTACAAAACACTTGCTAAAATTGCTACTAAACAACAAAGGGCTATGGAACATGCTCAAAAACTGTTAGACAAAAGCGATGACCTGTTGGACGCGGAAATGACACGTTCACAGTCCTTAGTAGAAGACATAAAAAATCTTCATGCTAAGTACCAAGAACTTGAAAGTCTTCATGAGACGCTCTCAACCACATATGAAAGGATCTCCTATGATTATCTTTAAAGGAAGCAAGATCTTGAGAAATTGAAAGCGACTCATGAAGATCTTCAAAAAGAGAATGAGTCATTTCATGCTCAACAGATCAGTTCCGCTCAAGATGGATTTGAACCACCATGCTTAAAATGCATTGAGCGTGATAACGCTACCTCTGTTGTTGAATGTTCCAATGCCGCTGCTGTTGCATTGTCTTCAACTACTGATGTGGAAAATAACCCCTCTACGGAGGATACCACTGCTATTGCTGATGAAAATGCTAGGTTGAAGACATTGCTTGAAACAGGGATGTATAAAAGTCTGAAAGGACATCAGACACTTTGTGATGTCCTCAAAAAGCAGATTCTGAACCGAAACCCTAGGAAAGAGGGTGTTGGGTTCGAGAGGAAAATGAATGCTGATGGTTCCTACTGGAAGCCTGAGCAGTATCCCAAAACCACATGGGTTGCTGCAAAGGAACCTTCAGTGGATCCATCCACTTTATCTGGCTTTACCTGTGCTAATCCTATTATCATTGATGAGTCCTTTGATGAAAACTATAAACTGTTCAAAAATCAAAATGGTGAAGTGTTTGCCAGGTATATTGGTACTAACTGCAGGAATGGACCACCTACGACGAAGATCTGGGTTCCCAAAAGCTGTCTTGAGAATATTCCAGTGAATGTCATCATGACACCACCAGGGAAGAAGACAAACCCCAGACCAAAGGTATCATATGGTCCAGCGGCTTCATACGAATACAGGACTCACTTGAGTCACCCTAACGCCAATGTTTTGCAGGGAAATCGTGCTCAAACTTATGAATATGAACGTGTGTCCTCAAACCGCCATGTTCATAGGACTAAGAACTTTTCTGCTTATTCATATGAGTATCATTCATCTCCTGCAAGGCTACTTGCTAGGGCTTCAAAGCCGAAATTCTCAGATGCTGCACTTAGACTCATTGCTTCTAAGCCACCCCTGAAGATGTGGGTGGTGAAGAAGAATTAACTCTCTTTTGTAGAATATGGTCTCCAGCCAGCAATCAAAGGCGTCTGATACTATTGCTGGGGACCTAAAACACATTACGGGACGCTCGATAAAATGACTTACTATGTATTCCACATACGAATCGCTTACCTGTCATACTGTGTGTTCTAACCTTGATCTAAGCTGTGATAATCCTAGTGTGCGTCAAATGCTTATGCTTCACAACATACCTTGTGAAGCCTATCCTCCTAACTGCACTGTAGGGTATGACACCTCGTGCTTCAGAATGGATTATCGACAGGGGATGCACTAATCATATGACTGGTGATCGAAGTCTTCTCATGGACTCAACCTTACATCCATCCGACAAGAGTCAAATCACATTTGTTGACACTGGTAAAAGCAAGGTATTGGGTCTAGGTAGAGTTGCAATCTCGAAGGATCAACACATGGATAAAGTGATGCTTGTTGAATCCCATGGGTTCAACTTAATGTCTGTCTCAATGCTTTGTGACTTAAACATGATTGTGCTATTTGGAAAATATCGTTGCCTTATACTAATGGAATCTGACAAGTCTCTAGTCTTTGAAGGGTATAGGAAAGATGATCTATACATGGTAGATTTCTCAGCAGGTCCACAGCTTGTCGTATGTCTTATTGCAAAAGCTTTAGAATGTTGGCTCTGGCATCGGAGGCTGGGGCATGCTGGCATGAGGAACTTACACACACTCGTCAAGAAGAAGCATGTCATAGGCATCGAAGGTGTCAAGTTCAAGAAAGATCGTTTGTGTGGTCCTGTGAAGCTGGAAAGATGACTAGGGCAAAGCACCCCTCGAAGACAATCATGACAACATCTTAACCCTTCGAGCTGTTACACATCGACTTATTTGGCCCTACTCACTACTCTACCCTCACAACAACAGCTTGTCTCTATGGCTTCGTTATTGTTGATTACTACTCAAGATACACATGGGTGCACATAATTCTCTACAAGACTGAAGTACAAGATGTCTTCAGACGATTTGCCAATCGAGCCATGAACAATTATGGCGTCAAGATCAAGCATATCAGAAGTGATAACGGCACCGAATTCAAGAATACTGGGCTTGATCTTTATCTGGATACAATGGGAATCACTCATGAGTTTTCTGCTCCATACACACCTCAGCAAAATGGCATTGTAGAGCGCAAGAACAGAACTCTCATTGAGATGGCTTGAACAATGCTCGATGAGTACAAGACACCAAGAAAGTTCTGGCCTGAAGCTATTGATACAGCATGTCACATCATCAACCATGTCTACATCCACAAGCTTCTAAGCAAAACATCCTATGAGCTCCTCACTGGCAAGAAGCCAAATGTCAGCTACTTCAGAGTCTTTGGTGCTAGGTGCTGGATCAAGGATCCCCATCACAAGTCAAAATTTGCACCTAAAGCTCACAAAGGCTTCATGCTCGGTTATGGAAAGGACTCGCACTCTTACAGAGTCTTCAACCTCTTTCACTACAAAATTGTTGAAACTGTGGACGTGCGATTTGATGAAACCAATGGTTCACAACGAGAGCTCCTGCCAAGCACATTAGATGAAGCTCCTCCCAGCGAATCTATCAAGCTGATGGGAACTGGTGAAATAATGCCTTCTGAAGCACAGCCTGAAGAGGAACTTATCATTTCTGCACCAAACCAACCTGAAGATAATGCTCATACCGAAGACAATCCTCCCAATGATGACAATGATCAGCATGAGCAAGGTCCTCGTCCAGTTCATCCTCGTGTTGCAAATGAAGTACAGATTGAGAAGATAATTGATAGCATCAATGCACTTGGTCCACTTACTCGCTCAAGAGCAACACAGTTAGCAAATTTCTGTGGGCATTTTTCATTTGTATCAATATCAGAACCCAAGAAAGTTGCTGAAGCCTTTATGGAACCTGAATGGATTCAAGCCATGCAAGAAGAACTTCAACAGTTCAAGCTGAATAATTTTTGGGAACTTGTCAAGTGCCCTAACCCTCACAAGCATAACATTACTGGAACTAAATGGATATATAGAAACAAGCAAGATGAGCATGGTCAAGTCGTCAGAAACAAAGCACGTCTTGTGGCTCAAGGATATACTCAAGTTGAAGGAATTGACTTCGATGAAACATTTGCTCCTGTAGCAAGGCTTGAAGCTATTCGCATACTGCTAGCCTATGCTAATCACCACAACATCTTGCTATATCAAATGGATGTGAAGAGTGCATTCCTCAATGGCAAGATTGAAGAAGAAGTGTACATTGATCAACCACCTGGCTTTGAAGATCCAAAACATCCTGATATGGTGTACAAACTAAACAAAGCACTGTATGGCCTCAAACAAGCTCCTCGCGCTTGGTATGATACGATCAAAGACTTCCTGAAGAGCAAAGGCTTCAAACCTGGATCCCTCGATCCCACACTCTTCACGAAGACATATGATGGTGAACTGTTTGTGTGCCAAATATATGTGGATGACATTATCTTCGGCTGCACCAACTAGAAGTATAGTGATGAGTTTGGATACATGATGCAAGAGCAATATCAGATGTCCATGATGGGTGAGCTGAAGTTCTTCCTTGGTCTTCAAATTCGTCAGAAAAGGAATGGCGTCTTCATATCTCAAGAAAAATATCTCAAAGACTGTCTGAAGAAGTTTGGAATGCAAGATTGTAAAGGGTACACGACGCCAATGCCAGCCAAACACCATCTTGGTCCCGACGACAATGGTAAAGAGTTCGATCAAAAGGTATACCACTCCATGATTGGTTCTTTACTTTACCTATGTGCATCTAGGCCATATATTATGCTTAGTGTTTGCATGTGTGCTCGATTCCAAGTGGCACCAAAGGAATCGCATCACTTAGCTGTGAAGCGAATTCTTAGATATTTGGCTTACACCCCAACACTCGGATTATGGTATCCAAAGGGCTCAAGATTTGATCTAGTTGGATTCTCGGATGCTGATTATGCTGGTGACAAGGTCGATCGCAAGTCTACATCAGGCACATGTCACTTTCTGGGATGATCGCTTGTCTGTTGGTCTTCAAAGAAGCAAAACTGTGTATCACTCTCAACTGCTGAATCTGAATACATTGCTGCTAGATCTTGCTGTGCTCAGCTTCTGTGGATGAAGCAAACTCTCAAGGACTATGGCATCAATCTGAAGCAAGTCCCTCTCTTCTGCGACAACGAAAGCGCCATCAAGATTGCCAACAATCCAGTCCAGCACTCGAAGACAAAGCACATTAAAATTCGTCATCATTTTCTCAGAGATCATGTCATGAAGAAAGATATTGACATCATTCACGTCAACACTGAAGAGCAACTGGTAGATATCTTCACAAAGCCCTTGGATGAGAAAAGGTTTTGCAAGTTACGGTGTGAGCTAAATATCTTGGAATCCTCAAATGTCCTGTGATCAGGCACACATCCTAACACGTATGCATGTTAATGACTTAGATGTGCAACACACAAAGTAAAGTATATCTTGAATCAATGAAGACTTACATTCTGAGTGTGAATACATTAACATGGAATTTGACTTCGGAGCGCCACGATAATTGTGCGCCGTGTCTGGGTCTAATACTTCCTATACGGTGGGTAACGCCACCACCAAATTTCTTGGTTTGAAGTGTTTCACTCATGGCGTTATTGTTGAAAATCTTCGCATTTGATTTGTCTTCAACTTTCAACTTATCTTCATGATTTACTTCACTATGTTGAGTTGATTGCTTACATATATATATATATATATACGAGTATTCTGTCCTCTACAGCATTCACTTATAGCTATGTCTTCATTTGTGAATCTTTTGAACTAAGTGAATGTGATCAGACCCTAATCTCTCTATGCTTTCTATCTCAAACTCTATCTGTTCAAATCATATGCATTCTATTGAAACTGTCAAATGTCTTCTCTGCATTCTTGTCAGCAGAAGACACAGAGACAAACATCAAGTCCTTTTAAATGATTCATCTTTATTGTTGAAATCCGGAGAAGCCGGAACAACCATCCAACAAACTTGGCGGGCGTGGGAACGTGGGACAACTCTGAGTATGTTGCATGCTTGCCACGTGTCCCACGGATGTGAATAGGCAGGGGCACCTGCGTAACTGCGCTATGCCACACACCTACTTATAAATACGTGTCCCCTGCGGTCAAGAAAACCTTCTTCCACCTCTCCACCTCGTCAAAACCCTAGAGCCACTGCTAGCTCTCGACAACACCGGCGATGAAGCGCTTAGCTGCCACGACTTCTCCGACGCTGTCCTCACGCCGGCCGCGGGCATCGTCCTCTCCGCCGCCGCCGTAGGTGTCCTCCATCGCCAAGTTAGGGCACGGTGGATTGAACTGCTCGGTCTCCTATTCATCCCATCTAGCAGTTCTTCATGTGGTAAATATAACTCTATTTTTACCATCTTTTTGATCCGCAATGATTCATCCTATTCACCAAAATTGGTTTCTGTCTACACAATGTTAGATCTATTCTGTCTGCATCTCATACTGCCTAGTATATTCACTTAAGCTTCATACATAGTTAGATTCCTCTATTGTACTTATTCACGGATTCGTACAAATCTGGAACCAACTCTCAACACATAAGTGAATGTCTTCGCAACATGAGGTCAATGTCTTCAAACTGATTTATCTTCAAAATCTTCTGAGAATGCATATGACCTATTCCCCTTCCCTCGCATCTCTAATGCTGTCACATGTAAATGTCCGTGGGAGAATCCCTTGGTTCTCATAGTCTGCATTCGTTTGCAGAATTCTTACAACAACACATTAACACTCCTGAAGCTAGTTCCTGTTTGACCAGCAAGCGAAAGCCCTTGAAGCCTTTGAACATATTGAAGCCATTCAGTTTGAAGTTCATGGCTGTAGAGAAATCAGTAAGGAAGGGTGGCAGACAGCGTCGAGGGGGAACATCAAAAGATTTGCCTGATGACCTCGTAGAAATCTACAAGACAAATCCTGAAGAGGATTATAATCAGTGCAAGACCCGAATCCAATGGATTCGACGCTATTGGGCTGAACAATGGTTTAAGTACAAGTTCGTGACCTAGGAGTACGCTGAGAAAAATGCTATCAAGAGTCCTTGGGGTGATATTCTCTATCGAGGCCTTCCCCCCAAGAACAAAGCTGAAGCTATTGCACAAGAATTCTATCCTTGTATGGTCCGTGGACCACAGCCTAAAAATGTCGATCCATCCTCATTGCTCTGGTGTCGTGACGATAATCTCTTCAAGCACAACTTCCAGTATGCAAAGGCATCGGCAAAGGAAAACAAGAAGTCATGGGGATTAGACTTCAATCCTGGTCCCTCGGCTCCCCATAATGACGGCACACGTGAAGCTGAAGAAAATGAGATCGACCCCTTCACGAACCTTGATGGCCTCATCTCATACATCTTGGTACAAGGTGCCAAAGTGGATCATTCTGATAATGATGCTGATACTGATGAAGCCCCTGATCCTCCTCCAAGGCCGCAGAAGCCCAAGAAAACTAAGGCTTCATCATCAGCTGCACCTCTAAAAGCTTCTCGTGTGAAGCCACTGGCCACTGCACCTCCTGAATACAGTGTGCAGTCTGAAGATCTTTCTCGCATCTCCAAGAAGACAGAGAAGAAAAAGAAAATCATCAAGAGTACTGATCAGACATTGACTCCTGATGCCATTCTGCGTGAAGAGCACATTGATTTGTCCAGCGATGACGATCTTGTAGATGATGCTCTTGAGCAACTGATCAAGAGCAAGGAAGAAGCAGAGATCTTCAATAATTTGCCTCTCTTTGACATGGCAATCATCCATAACTTCATTGATGAGTGGTTTGACACACCAAATGTCAGCTTTGATGACTTGCAACTTCCCATTGGCCTCAGCGTCTCCTTCAATGGCGCTATTGCTTCTGAGCTAGCTATTGCTTAGCGCATCGTCGAACTGAAGCACAAGATTGACTATGAAAAGGCTCAGTTCAAGAAGCATGTGGCCACGCTCAACGTGCAACATGTCAAAAATTTCAAGATCATGTTGCACGAGCTCAAAGAAGCCTTTCACAAGAAGCATGAAGAAGCTCGAGGCTCCAGAGAGCGCATGAAGAATCTGGCTGACAAGTGTGTGCTTGCCTACAATGAGGCTGAAAAGCGCAAGGCTCTTGGTCATCCTGGCATCGACCCCAGGATGGTTGCAAAGAAGAAGAAGCTATCAAATATCCAACCTGCACCTTCAAGGCAGGATGAACCACGCATAGTCTTCCCAAGCAGCATGACTGGATCGAAGCCAATGGTCCTATCAACCGCTTCAGAACAGAAGAAGACGAGGGCTACAGAGGCTGAAGCCAGGAAACGGAAACCCTCAGAAGCCTCTGATGCTGCTCCCTCCAAGAAGAAGCGCAACATCAAGAAGAATCGGGCTGCTCCCACAGAGCCCCTTGTTGTTGAACCTATCTCAGTGGTTCGCCCTACATCTGCAAATCAAGAACTACGAATGATTGTTCATGAGCCTGCTTCCACAGAGGCTCATGAAGCTAAAGACATTCCAGCAGCTGATCCCATCGCTGCTGAAGACATTGGTCACCATGACAATGTTGAAGATGATGAAGTTCTTCATCAGATTGAACACAACGTGGTATCACCGCCTGTTCTCACGAACAGCGAAATCATCAGCATTGGTCGTCCTCTGACGCCAATTGCTCAGGATGCATCATGGGCTGATCGCCCACAACAACAAGACTCCCCCAGTACTCCCCAACAACAACAAGTCACATCATCTATGCAAGTTGAAGAGGATGAGGGCCTGCCTACTCCATCTCCAAAGGCGTCGCCTGTATTACAAAGGCTTCGCAAAGGACCAAGGCCTCAAGTCCCTCTTCCGAGCGTTCCAGAAGGAGAAGTGCACCACCAACCTGCTGCACGTCAAGTGTTTTCAGAAGCCACTCCAACTGTGAATGTCTCCGTGTCTGAAGCCCAAGCTGCTGAACACAATCTGGCTGCATCAGCCGATGACGAACATCAAGAAGATCGTGTCTCTACTCCCCCCATTCCTGAAGAAGTTGTTCCAGAAGTGAACGTGCCCGTACCATACCCTCCAGCTCAACAAGTGGAGGTTGAAAACATTGAGGCTGCCACCACTAACACGAATGAAGCCAATGACGTAGTCATGGCTGAAGCTAATGTGGAGCCTGCACCAAGCAACATGCCAGAAGTCAATGTTGCAACTACTCCTGAAGCTTCTGTTGTGCAGCCTGAAGCCACTGTTGCTTCCACTGCTCCTGTTCCGCCACCAAGGCCCTATACAATTGAGCAAGCATACAACCATGGCGAGCTAATCACAGTAAGATGGCCCGTTCTGGTCCCTCCGCCTAATGTTTCTGGTCCGCAGTTTGATTATCACATTGAGCATAGGCCTCAGGTCCAGAAACCAAAGCCAAGACTGCCAAGGTTTCCAGGTACTGCCACATCTGTCGGGTCCTTCAATGCAAATGGCTTCAAAAGCCACAACACCTTCTTTGACAGCTTAAAGAACCCCTACTCAAGGCCAAGAATATCATCTGATCGCTTCTGGAGTCATCAGTAGCGAAGCTATTACTCCTGCATTCTGTATGATCAAGGGCGCATTTTCCCTCATATGCGCCTCGACACTGAAGCCATTGCTGGACTGTCGTGCTTAGAAGAAGCACTTGACTGCTTTCGTGATGCTGGTCTGCTCAGCTTTGTGACAGACAAAGAACATTGGAATGAAGAACTTATGCTTCAACTCTATGCTACCCTCCACATTCGCGGCTACAACAGGGATACAAAAACATGGATTCTCAAGTGGATGACCGGAAATGTTCATCATGAAGCCAAAGCTCTTGACATCATTGAGCTCACAGGCCTATCCACTCCCGGAGAGCTATACGAACCTGGTTGTCAAAACCACCGCAATGCACTGGAGAGCATATTCCATAAGCCTGAACCCAACATGAGCCACATGTTGAGCATGATGAAGCCATTGCCACATGACGCTGAATACCCAAAGGAGTTCTTTGTTGATGACCTTGAGTATCTGCCGCGCACCATATATCACATCATCAGGCGGACTCTATGGCCTATCAAAGGACATTCATCGGCTGCAAAACTTGAAGGAGCCATGAAGACATTGGTCTTTTACATCCTTAATGGCATCAGCTTCAATGCCAAGATTTCTTCCTCGGGCAACTGGCTGCATTCGGATCTGACCTTTTTGGCCTGAAATTCTATGCTCCATGGGTCATGCGCCTCATCAAGCAACACTCTGCTGTCAACTATCAGCCCTCTGCTCGCAATCATGTGATCTTTCTACCAGAGGTTGATATGTCAGTTGAAGCCATATACCCTGAGCCTGCGAAGAAGCCACTTTGCCTTCAAAATGCTAAACATCAAAGCTTCACTCAACCTATGGAAGGAGTCCAAGCTGTCACGCGTGTCTATCCGATGGCTGGAAACACACGTCTGCCTCATCGTGCGCCAACTGAAGCTACTGAGAGCACAATTGCTCAAAGGCCAAAGAAGCGCTCTCGGGTCCTCAGTGACCGAGAACTTCTTGTGGCTCTGCATCAGAAACAAGATAAGCATCATTTTTGGCTCAAGCGTCAGATGCAAAGTCTCTTGGTGGATGTAAATCGCATTCGCAATCTTGCCACCAAGAATGCATTTGTCACTCACGAAACCTATCGGCGATCATGGAAGAGTTGGACCCTGCTCAGTGCTGAAGCTGATCTTCAAGACGATGGCTTCACTGAACGATTCAAGTTTGACTCCACTCCTCCACGGAATGCTGTCCTACGACAAACTCCATCCCTTGAAGACTCTGACTATTCTTCCTCCGCGGCAACTGTGAATGCCAACGTGATCGATGATGAAGACGATGCTACTTCACCACCCCCTACTTCTGCCTGCATCGACACTACACCATGTTTGTCTGCACCGCCAAACGACAACGACAACCCTGCTGCTTCAACTACTCCTCATGAGGACGAGTAGATGCTCTATGTTTTCAAACCTTTTTGGTCATTACTAACAAAAGGGGGAGAAGTGTATGAGTTTGATAGTCTTCAAGCGGGTTCATATGGGCGGTTGCTTTATATTTTGCCTAGTGGTTACAACTCTTGCTTTTGATACATTTCGTTCATTGAGTTGTAACACTTGAACTCGATGGTCGTCTGCTAACTATTTGCTCTTTCATGTGCGATGATAACTTCCGCACTTAGATCATTCCGCACTTAGATCATTCTGCAGACGTCCATTTTCCATTATGCATGTCATTCTTTAAGTTATATCATTTCATGCATGATGAATTATCTTCATAAGTTGAAGAGGATCTCCACAAGTACAGCCTGCCATGTGCATTTGCATTCCAAAAGCAAATTACTTATATGAACATCTTCAGGGGGAGCCCTTGCCTCTTATGAAGACAATACCCTATCCTTTACAATTTCACATACTTTATTCCCGTTGAAAACTTCAACCAGTTTGTCATCAATAACCAAAAAGGGGGAGATTGTAAGTGCATCTAGTGCCACACCTAGTTGGTTTTGGAGTATTGACGACAAAGTTGGTTGAGGGACTAATGTGTTTGTGAGAATTGCAGGATAACGCAGGTAGTGTCCCTCATTGATTCGGTTTACCTACCGGAGATGACCCCTAAAAATGCATGAAGACATTGAAGACAATGGTGGTATGTGAAGATATTCACATTGAAGACTATGACATGAGAAGACATTGAGCGAAGACTATGGAGCGCGAAGACTGTGTTGTTTCGTTGTTTCCTTTTCTTCTTTGTTGAGTCATAGGAACCACCGTACTGTTAACTGGGGTCCAAGTGAACAAAGTCAGAGTGACTGAAGTGATGCTCAACCCAAATCCTATGTCTTCGAGCGAAGACAATGAGAGCAAATCTTATCCAGAGCTGGATGAGTCAGCTTTGCTTGTAGCCCAAGTAAAGTTGCCGTGTGTGTTTGAAATCTGACCGTTGGAACACGTGTCAGTTCCTTAGTGACCCAGGGTCATTTCGAACATATCAGGTCAGGTTGCCTTGTGGCTATAAATAGCCCACCCCCTACACCATAAATTGGTGGCTGCTCAGAGTTAGTTTACGACTTTTGTCGTTTTGAGAGCAACCCACCTCGAAGCTTTTGAGAGAGAAATCCTTGCGAGGACAAAGCCCAAACACCCAGAGCCAAAGAGTGTTAGGCATCACTGAAGTCTTTCTGTCTGTGTGACCTGAAGACTTATTACACTTGAGGACTGTGTATCCTCCAGCCGGTTAGGCGTCGTGTTCTGAGCATCCAAGAGTCATTGTGGATCGTCGGTGAACGAAGTCTGTGAAGGTTCGGAAGTCTACCTTGAAGACTTACCAGAGTGATTGGGTGAGGACTGTGTGTCCTTAGCTCAAGGGGAATAAGGTGAAGACGTGGTCTTCTGAGTTGAATCTCAGCCTCCCTAACCAGACGTACAGTTGTCACAGCAACTGGAACTGGTCCAACAAATCCTGTGTCTTCAACAAGTGACTGGTTCTATCCCTTCCCTCCTTTACTTTGAGTTTGTCTTCGTGAAGTCATTGCTTATTTGTCTTATCTGTTTGACTTCATTGCTTGACTACTATCGTTGATTGGCTTCTTACTATCTTCCATCCTGATCCTTACTACCTAGCTGCTATTAGTCTTTGTACGTCCACATTATTGCATACTTGACTATGGCTTGCTTGTTGTAGTTTATCTTCCGCTGCATATCAATTAGGTCATTTCTATTGTTTGTCTTCGAAACTTCCAAGTTTTGAAGACTTTGATAAAAATCGCCTATTCACCCCCCCCCTCTAGTCGATAACTAGCACTTTCAAAGTGGAACTCTCAATGAAAGCACCAATGTCGGTGTCAAAACCGTCGGATCTCAGGTAGGGGGTCCTGAACTATGCATCTAAGGCTAATGGTAACAGGAGGCTGGCGACACGATGTTTACCTAGGTTCGGGCCCTCTCTATGGAGGTAATACCCTAGTTCCTGCTTGATTGATCTTGATGATATGAGTATTACAAGAGTTGATCTACCACGAGATCGTAGAGGCTAAACCCTAGAAGCTAGCCTATGATTCTAATTGTTGTTGTCCTATGGACTAAAACCTCTGGTTTATATAGACATCGAAGGGGGCTAGGGTTACACAGAGTCGGCTACAGAGAAGGAGATCTAACATCCGAATTTCCAAGCTTTCCTTCCATGCCAGGGAGAGTCCCATCCGGACATGGGACGAAGTCTTCAATCTTGTATCTTCATAGTCCAACAGTCCGGCCAAAGTATATAGTCCAGCTCTCCGGATACCCCCTAATCCAGGACTCCCTCACCTGTAATCTACAGCAGTCCTTCTCCTGGTCGCATATGGGTTTGTCTGCCTCCATAGCCTGAGACATGCATCCTTTCTTAGCTTCATATTTTCAGCCACTGGATGAGTATCATCGTGATCTGGGATCTTGGGCTTCAACTTTTTGAGCACTTGGGCATCTTCTTCTTCTTCTTCCACTTCAGGCACTGGGGCCTTGTTCTTCTCAGCAGCTGGAATATTATTTGTTGATCATTTGGGTGTTACAGGCTTAGAAGCTTGTGCAGCAGCAATAGCCTTGGGGGCTGATAACCCACAAGTATAGGGGATCGCAACAGTTTTTGAGGGTAAATTATTCATCCCAAATTTATTGATTCGACACAAGGGGAGCCAAAGAATATTCTCTAGTATTAGCAGCTGAGTTGTCAATTCAACCACACCTAAAATACTTAATATCTGCAACAAAGTATTTAGTAGCAAAGTAGTATGGAAGTAATGGTAATGGTGGCAAAAGTAATAGTAGTAGTTTTGTAGCAATCATAACAGTGGCAACGGAGAAGTAACTTAGCAAAGATCAATATGCAATGATGGATAATTATGTCGGATGTAATTCATCATGCAATAGTTATAACATAGGGTGACACAGAACTAGCTCCAGTTCATCAATGTAATGTAGGCATGTATTCTGAATATAGTCATAGTGTGCTTATGGAAAAGAACTTGCATGACATATTTTGTCCTACCCTCCCCTGGCAGCGGGGGCCTGTTGGAAACTAAGGGATATTAAGGCCTCTCTTTAATATAGTACCGGACGAAAGCATTATCACTTAGTGAATACATGAACTCCTCAAACTACGTTCATCACCAGGAAGTGTTCCCACTATTGTCACTCTGGGGTTTGTCGGATCATAACACGTAGTAGGTGACTATAACTTGCAAGATAGGATCAAGAACTCACATATATTCAAGAAAACATAATAGGTTCAGATATGAAATCATGGCACTCGGGCCCTAGTGACAAGCATTAAGCATGGCAAAGTCATAGCAACATCAATCTTAGAACATAATGGATACTAGGGATCAAACCCTAACAAAACTAACTCGATTACATGGTAAATCTCATCCAACCCATCACCGTCCAGCAAGACTATGATGGGATTACTCACGCACGGTAGTGAGCATCATGAAATTGGTGATGGAGGATGGTTGATGATGACGATGGCGATAGATTCCCCTCTCCGGGACCCTGAATGGACTCTAGATCAGCCCTCCCAAGGAAGAACAGGGCTTGGCGGCGGCTCCATATCATAAAACGTGATGAATCCTTCTCTCTGATTTTTTTTCTCCCCGAACGTGAATATATAGAGTTGGAGTTGAGGTTTGTGGAGGTTTCGGGGGCGCACGAGGCAGGGGGTGCGCCCCACCCTCATGGCTAGGGTGTGGGCCCCCTTCTATTGATTCTTTCGCCAATATTTTGTATTAATTCCAAAACGTGCCTTGGTGAAGTTTTAGGTCCTTCCGAGAACTTTTATTTCTGCACAAAAATAACACCATGGTAATTCTGCTGAAAACAACGTCAGTCCGGGTTAGTTCCATTCAAATCATGCAAGTTAGAGTCCAAAACAAGGGTAAAAGTGTTTGGAAAAGTAGATACGTTGGAGACATATCAACTCCCCCAAGCTTAAGCTTTTGCTTGTCCTCAAGCAATTCAGTTGACAAACTGAAAGTGATAAAGAAAAACTTTTACAAACTCTGTTTGATCTTGTTGTTGCAAATATGTAAAGCGAGCATTCAAGTTTTCAGCAAATATTATGAACTAACCATATTCACAATAACATTTAGGTCTCACACTTACTCATATAAATGGCATAATTAACCATCAAGCAATAATTATAAATCTCGGATGACAACACTTTCTCAAAACAATCATGATATGATATAACAAGATGGTATCTCACTCGACCTTTCTGAGACCGCAAAACATAAATGTAGAGCAGCCCTGAAGATCAAGGACTCACTAGACATTGTCATTCATGGCAAAAGAGATCCAGTCATACTCAATGTAAATTAATAACAATGCATACAAATGACAGCGGTGCTCTCCAACTGGTGCTTTTTATAAGAGGATGATGACTCAACATAAAAGTAAATAGACAAGCCCTTCACAGAGGGAAGCAGGGATTTGTAGAGGTGCTAGAGCTCGAGTTTTGAAACAGAGATAAATAATATTTTGAGTGGCATACTTTCATTGTCAACATAACAACCAAGAGATCTCGATATCTTCCATGCTACATACATTATAGGTTGTTCCCAAACAGAATGGTAAAGTTTATACTCCCCCACCACCAATGAGCACATTCCACGGCTGGTCTGAAACAACGGGTACCGTCCAACTAACAACAATCCTGGGGGAGTTTTGTTTGCAATTATTTTGATTTGATTTGAGCATGGGACTGGGCATCCCGGTTACCGGCTATTTTATCGTGAATGATGAGAGGAGTCCACTCATTGTGAGAATAACCCACCTAGCATGGAAGATATAGACAACCCTAGTTGATACATGAGCTATTCGAGCATACAAAACAGAATTTCATTTGAAGGTTTAGAGTTTGGCACATACAAATTTACTTGGAACGGGAGGTAAATACCGCATATAGGAAGGTATGGTGGACTCATATGGAACAACTTTGGGGTTTATGGAAATGGATGCACAAGCAGTATTCCCGCTTAGTACAAGTGAAGGCTAGAAAGAGACTGGGAAGCGACCAACTAGAGAGCGACAACAGTCATGAACATGCATTAAGATTAACCAACAATGAGTGCAAGCATGAGTAGGATATAAATCACCATGAACATAAATATCATGGAGGCTATGCTGATTTTGTTTCGGCTACATGCATGAACATGTGCCAAGTCAAGCCACTCGAATCATTCAAAGGAGGATACCACCCTATCATACTACATCACAACCATTTTAGTAGCATGTTGGCATGCAAGATAAACCATTATAAGCTCCTAGCTAGTTAAGCATGGCATGAATAACTATAATCTCTAATTGTCATTGCAAACATGTTTCATTCATAATGGGCTGAATCAGGAACTATGAACTAATCATATTTACAAAAACAAGATAGGTCTAGTTCATACTAGCTTTTCTCATCTCAATCATTTCATCATATATCGTCATTATTGCCTTTCACTTGCACGGCCGAATATAATGGTGTGTATAATAATAATAGTGCACGTGCATTGGACTAAGCTGGAATCTACAAACAAAGGAGAAGACAAAGTAATATGGGCTCTTTATTAGATCAACAGTAATGCATATGAGAGCCACTCATCATTTTCGTCGTGGTCTTCTCCTCTTGACCCCAAAGAACAGAAAAGAGTTTCAAAGAACGAGAAAAACTATTTACACAGGAGAGCTCCCAACAAGCAAAAGAAGAACGAGAAATCTTTTTGGGTTTTCTTTAATACTACTACTACAAGCATGGAAAGTAAACTAGCTAAAAGCTACAACTATTTTTTCTGTTTTCCTCAAAGTTTTTCAAACACACAAGAAGAAAGCAAGAAAAAAATAAACTAGCATGGATAGTACAATGAAAAAGTATGAACGCCGACAACTAGAATGAGTGTGTGAACATGAATGTAATGTCATTGAGAAATAAGTACTCCCCCAAGCTTAGGCTTTTGGTCTAAGCTGGTCTAAAGCCACAGATGGCTTGGCGGATATCCAAAGTTGTAGTCGGGGTTGTATTGAGATGCAGAACCTACTGCCTGAAGGGCTGCAGCATGGAGGCGAGCAACCTTCATCTTCCTCTCATATTCGTTTGCCTCCTCTCTGGTTATAAAACATCTCCCATTTTCCAGAAAGTTAAAGAAGCCAGGAGCAGAAAGAGTAACATGGACATCACGACGTCTGTCAAAGATTAGTCGGTACTGGAGGGACTGTTCATTCGTCTCAAGAAACTGATGGCGAACCATAGCATTATAATCTAGAGAAGCAGGTGGCAACTCAATATAATTTTCATTTATGGATACACCAAGATAATCAGCTAAATGAGTTGCATAAATTCCACCAAATAAATCTTCATCTTTAGCATTAAGATGTAACCTCCGTGCAACAATGGCCCCCAAGTTATATCATTTATCACCTAATACCGCACTCTTGAGGACACTAAGATCTGGGACGCACATGTGGCTGAGCTCATCCTTACTGTTAATGCATCTACCTATAAAGAGAGCAAAGTAATGTATGGCAGGAAAATGAATGCTCCCTATGGTAGCTTGTGTAATATTTCTAGTTTCTCCCACAATGATGCTAGCAAGGAAATCATTCTATTCAGATTTGTGAGGTTCACTAAAGATGCCCTACTGTGGGATTTTGCAAGCAGTGTTAAAATCTTCAAGGTCCATGGTATATGATTTATCATATAGGTCAAATAAAATAGTGTGAGTGTTGCGCTTACATGACAAGTTAAACCTCCACACAAAGGAATCAATGAGGTGATAGTATTGGCGGCACTTATCTAATACGAAGTCCTCAAGATCAGCATTACGCACATACTCATCAAATTCATCCTTGAAGCCAGCTTGGATCATAAATTCATCCGACGGCCATTCACAAGGCCACACTGGAGCCTCTCTTCGTGGTTCAAGGTCCGGCTCACGTATCGCAAGCCTCGGTGCTTGCTTCCTTGAAGGACCACCTTGGTACATTTTCCTAAATATTTTTCTTCCTATGAAAAATTTCTGAAACTTGTAGTTACTCAAAATAAAAGTGAACCAAACTCAATAAGATTGATAGCAACTACTCCCACAAGTGCCTAGAGGCTATACCATGAATTAAAACTACTTTGGACCATATAAATTTGACATGCAAGCTCAAGAACAGGGTCACCTTAGCAGAAATTTTTTGCAATAAATAAAGCACTAGAACAAAAACGGACCATTGGAGGAGTCACATACCGAAGAACAATCCCCCAAAGAAGTTTTGTGAATGGAGCTTTGAGCAAGGAGATCGAAAATGGCAGCAAAACAAGCAAGAACACGAGTTTGAGCTACATGATGATTTTTTCTAGAGGAAGACGAAGTGTGTGGGTACTGGAATAAGTAGATGGGGCCACGTGGGACCCACGAGGAAGAGGGCGCGCCCTCCACCCTCGTGACCAAATGGTGGGTCCCCTAGTGTGTTCTAAGTGCCAGAAATTCTTAAATATCCTACAAAAAATCATACTCGATTTTCAGGGCATTTGGAGAACTTTTATTTTCGGGGTAATTTTTTATTGCAAAGATAATCCAGAAAATAGACAGAAAATACTATTTTTGCTTTATTTAATCTAAATAACAGATAGTAAAAGGTGGGTATAGAGAGTTGTGCCTTCTAACTTCATCCATATCATGCTCATCAAAAGGAATCCATTAACAAGGTTGATCAAGTCTTGTTAACAAACTTCTTCCGAATAACATGAAACCGGAGAATTTTCGAATAACACTATGTTACCTCAACGGGGATATGCATGTCCCCAACAATAAGAATATCATATTTCTTTTTGATAGTAGGAAGAGGGAATTCAAAATCTCCAATAGTAATTGTTGGAAATTTTCCAATAGAATTGATAATATGAAATTGAGGTTGTTTCTTCGGAAAGTTTACCGTATGCTCAATACCATTAACATGAAAAGGGACATTGCCTTTGTTGCAATCAATAACAGTCCCTGCAGTATTCAGAAAAGGTCTACCAAGGATGATCGACATATTGTCGTCCTTGGAAATATCAAGAATAACAAAGTCCGTTAAAATAGTAACTTTTGCAACCACAACAGGCACATCCTCACAAATACCGATGGGTATAGCAGTTGATTTATCGGCCATTTGCAAAGGGATTTCAGTAGGTGTCAACTTATTCAAATCAAGTCTACGATACAAAGGGAAAGGCATAACACTAACACCAGCTCCAAGATCACATAAAGCAGTTTTAACATAGTTTGTTTTAATGGAGCATGGTATCGTTGGTACTCCTGGATCTCCTAGTTTCTTTGGTATTCCACCCTTAAAAGTATAATTAGCAAGCTTGGTGGAAATTTTAGCTTCCGGTATCTTTCTTTTATTTGTAACAATATCTTTCATATAGTTGGCATAGGGATTCATTTTAAGCATATCAGTCAAACGCATACGCAAAAAGATAGGTCTAATCATTTTAGCAAAGCACTCAAAATCCTCATCATCCTTTTTCTTGGATGGCTTAGGAGGAAAAGCCATGGGTTTCTGAACCCATGGTTCTCTTTCTTTATTGTGCTTCCTAGCAACGAAGTCTCTCTTATCATAACGTTGATTCTTTGGTTGTGGGTTATCAAGATCAACAACAGGTGCAATCTCTACATCATTATCATTACTAGGTTGAGCATCAACATGAACATCATCAATAACATTATCACTAGGTTCATGTTCATCACCAGATTGTGTTTCAGCATCAGAAATAGAAATATCATTGTGATTCTCAGGTGTGTCAATAACAGGTTCACTAGAAGCATGCAAGGTCCTATCCATATTCTTTTTCTTTTTCTTAGAAGGACTAGGTGCATCAGTATTAGTTCACTAAGAATCTTGCTCAACTCTCTTAGGATGATCCTTAGGATACAAAGGTTCCTGGATCATTTTACCACCTCTAGTCATAACTCAAACAACATTATCATTATTGTTATTATTTAACTCATCGAGCAAATCATCTTGTGCTTTAAGTACTTGTTCTACTTGAGTGGTAACCATGGATGCATGTTTACTAATTAGCTTAATGTCACCTTTAACTCTAGACATATTATCACTCAAGTGTTCAATCATATAAGCATTACGTTTTAATTGTCTACCAAAGTAAGCATTGAAGTCTTCTTGCCTAACAATAAAATTGTCAAACTCATCCATGCATTGACTAGCAAACTTAGTAGATGGAATTTCACCCTTATCAAATCTATAGAGAGAATTTACCATTACTACCTGTGTCGGGTTATTAAGACCATGTATTTCTTCAATAGGTGGTAAATTCTTAACATCTTCAGCTTTAATACCCTTTTCCTTCATAGATTTCTTTGCCTCTTGCATATCTTTGGGACTGAGAAATAGAATACCCCTTTTCTTCGGAGTTGGATTAGGAGTTCATTATCATTACTCAATATATTGTTCAATAGCAATTCAGCTTGCTCAATAGTTCTATCCCTGAAAACACAACCAGCACAACTATCCAGGTGGTCTCTGGAAGCATCGGTTAGTCCATTATAAAAGATATCAAGTATTTCATTTATCTTGAGAGGATGACCAGTCAAAGCATTAAGTAATCGGAGAAGCCTCCCCCAAGCTTGTGGGAGACTCTCTTCTTCAATTTGCACAAAATTAAATATTTCCCGCAAGGCAGCTTGTTTCTTATGAGCGGGAAAATATTTTGGAGAGAAGTAATAAATCATATCCTGGGGACTACACACACAATGAGGAGCAAGAGAATAATACCATATCTTAGCATAACCCTTTAATGAGAAAGGAAACAACTTAAGAATATAGTAATATTGAATTTTTTCCTCATGAGTAAATAGGGTGGCTATATCATTCAATTTAGTAAGATGTGCCACAACAGTTTCAGATTCATGGCCATGGAAAGCATCAGATTTAACCAAAGTAATTAACTCTAGATCGACAGAGAATTCATAATCCTTATCAGTAACACAAATAGGTGAAGTAGCAAAAGCAGGGTCATATTTCATTCTAGCATTCAAAGACTTTTCTTTCGGCTTAGCTAACAGTTTGTTAAGATCATATCTATCATTGCAAGCAAGAAAGCCTCTAGCAGTTTCTTCATCCATAACATAACCTTCAGGTACAACAGGCAATTCATATCTAGGGGGAGAATCGTCATCATCACTTTCATTAATATCGTCGGTTTCATTAATTTCATTCTCTCTAACCCTAGCAAGTTGTTCATCCAGAAATTCACCTAATGGCACATTGTTATCAAGCAGAGAAGTAGTATCATCATAAGCATCATGCATAGCAGAAGTGGCATCATTAATAACATGCGACATATTGGAATCAATAGCAGGTGTAGGTGTCGCGGGTTTACTCAAAATAGAAGGTGAATCAAGTGTGGAGCTAGATGGCAGTTCCTTACCTCCCCTCGTAGTTGAGAAAAAATCTTAGTTCTTTGATATTTCAAATTCCTCATAGTGATCAACAGACATAATTCCCAAGTGACTCCGAGAATAGAGCTATGCTCCGGCGCCAGAAAAATGTCATGATAACCCACAAGTATAGGGGATCGTAATAGTTTTCGAGGGTAAAGTATTCAACCCAAATTTATTGATTCGACACAAGGGGAACCAAAAAATATTCTCCAGTATTAGCAGCTGAGTTGTCAATTCAACCACACCATAAAGACTTAATATCTGCAACAAAGTATTTAGTAGCAAAGTAGTATGGAAGTAACGGTAACGGTGGCAAAAGTAACAATAGCAGTTTTGTAGCAATCGTAACAGTGGCAACGGAGAAGTAACTTATCAAAGATCAATATGTGAAAAGCTCGTAGGCAATGGATCAATGATGGATAATTATGTCAGATGTAATTCGTCATGCAACAGTTATAACATAGGGTGGCACAGAACTAGCTCTAGTTCATCAATGTAATATAGGCATATATTCCGAATATAGTCAAATGTGCTTATGGAAAAGAACTTGCATGTCATCTTTTGTCCTACCCTCCCGTGGCAGCGGGGTCTATTGGAAACTAAGGGATATTAAGGCCTCCTTTTAATAGAGTACCGAACCAAAGCATTAGCACTTAGTGAATACATGAACTCCTCAAACTACAGTCATCACCGGGAAGTGTCCCACTATTGTCACTCCGGGGTTTGTCGGATCATAACACGTAGTAGGTGACTATAACTTGCAAGATAGGATCAAGAACTCACATATATTCATGAAAACATAATAGGTTCAGATCTAAAATCATGGCACTCGGGCCCTAGTGACAAGCATTAAGCATGGCAAAGTCATAGCAACATCAATCTTAGAACATAATGGATACTAGGGATCAAACCCTAACAAAACTAACTCGATTAGATGGTAAATCTCATCCAACCCATCACCGTCCAGCAAGACTATGATGGGATTACTCATGCACGGTGGTGAGCATCATGAAATTGGTGATGGAGGATGGTTGATGATGACGATGTCGACGGATTCCCCTCTCCGGAGCCCCAAATGGACTCCAGATCAGCCCTCCCGAGGAAGAACATGGCTTGGCGGCGGCTCCGTATCGTAAAACATGATGAATCCTTCTCTCTGATTTTTTCTCCCCGAACATGAATATATAGAGTTGGAGTTGAGGTTGGTGGAGGTCCAGGGGGCCCACGAGGCAGGGGGTGCACCCTAGGGGGGCACCCTCGTGGCTGGGGTGGGCCCCCTTCTGTTGATTCTTTCGCGAATATTTTTATTAATTCCAAAACGTGCCTCCATGAAGTTTCAGGTCATGCCAAGAACTTTTATTTCTGCACAAAAATAACACCATGGCAATTCTGTTGAAAACAACCTCAGTCCGGGTTAGTTCCATTCAAATCATGCAAGTTAGAGTCCAAAACAAGGGCAAAAGTGTTTGGAAAAGTAGATATGTTGGAGATGTATCAGGGCAGTCTTGGGATTTGATGGAGCAGCCCCTAACTTGATGGCATCCCCCATTAGCTTCTGGGTTTTGGCAGGAGGTGCATTTGGCTCTTCCTCCTCCTCATCCTCAGAATCCCTGACCATAGATGGTCTACCAATTACTTTGGACATGGTCTTCTTGACCCTTTCCTTTCTCTTCTTGCCCTCACCAGCCTCCTTTAACCCAAGAGTGAGCTCAATAGCTTCCTATGTTGAGGCTCTTGCTTTGGACATAGGAATCCTTCTGGCTGGTGCCATCTCCTTCAAACCTGGCTTCGTTGAAGTTGTTGTGCCAAACTCTTTCTTGACAACCTTTTTCTTTGATGCGACTCTCTCATTAGCCACAAAATCTTCAT
This sequence comes from Triticum aestivum, assembly GCF_018294505.1. Classification (NCBI taxonomy): domain Eukaryota; kingdom Viridiplantae; phylum Streptophyta; class Magnoliopsida; order Poales; family Poaceae; genus Triticum; species Triticum aestivum. The sequence continues at coordinate 423,562,445 of NC_057807.1, forward strand.
CTTCTGGATCAGAGATTCTCTTCTTCCTCTACCTGGTTGCAACCTTAGGCAGGTTGCTAGGAGTGCTTCTGCTCCCATCATCATAGCTGCTGTCAGAGGGACTATTGCCCTCACTCATGTGCACCTGCTCCTCAGATCTGTTATGGCTGTCACTGTTGTCTGACATGACTGAAAGCTGACCCTATGAATAGATAGTGTTGAGACAGAGTGGATGAGAATCACAAAGTGCAGAGATTTTGCAAAACAAATGGTCAAAAACTTAGTTTCAATTTTCTACAGAAATCATTTCGGAGCTACCGATATGTCAAACTCAGTCACACCTAAGCAACTTTTAGAGTCTAAACATGTGAAATCGGTCAGACCGAGGCACAGTTTGGTGACTCCGAGATTGCTAGGGTTTCACAGAGAATGAACTCAGTCACACCGATTTGTATGTTTCAGTCAGACCCAAAAATACAAGTGCAATGGCTTGGGCCAAATCGGTGAGACCGAATTTTTCAAATTGGTCGGTCCGAGATTAGTTCGGCAGAAACCTAACCCTAAGTTTTCGAATCAAAACTAATCTACAGGAAGTTTTGGTTGGATAGAAGTATCTCAAATGTGGTAAGAATCATGGCATTGACCTTAGTGCAAGAATCAGAGGTAAAGATTGCACAAGGTGTCGGGTTCATACCCTAACTCGGCGGTGAACTCGCTACGGTGACAACGGCGGTGAAGATTTCTGTTGACAGCAGCGGAGACCAGTGGCAGGAGGTCGCTGGTGACGGCGGAGATGATCCAGAGACCTCGAGTCAGCAGAGCTGGACAGGCGCGAGCAAAGGGTTTCAGAGAAATTTCCAAAATTTGGCCCGTGGGTATTTATATCCAGACCATGTCGGTGTGACCGAGTGGAACAACTCGGTGGCACCGAGATGTAGAATCGCAAGCGGTTACTGCAACTCGGTGAGACCGAAAAGTTCAAACCTGTTGCACCGAGATTGAAACCTAGAGCAACTCAATGAACTCGGTATGACCGAAAGGGATGGATCTGTCCGACCGAAATGCAATAAGAGGTTTTGGAAGTTTAAGTCTATGACGAATCGGTGGCTCCGAGTACTCCTCACCCAGAGGGTTCGAATATGACTTGATCAAACTTTGTGATGTAGCATGAATAGAGTTTGATACGAGAAAAACATAGATAGCTAGAGGGAGTACTTAGGCATTCTTGTCCATCCATTTGGCAAAAAGAAAATAACCAAACAACCAAAGAAACAAATGGATGTCCTCGAATGAAGAAAATTATGCAACCAACATGCGCACACAATAAGATAGCAAATGAAATATGTGGCAAAGCATGCACAAACACTCTAGCATCTATCAAGCAATTGGCAATGACTAGGTCATCTATATATGAGTATATTGACTTAGGAGTCAATTGAGAACATTTGATCATAGGTCATACTCATCGTTTAAGCACAAGTGGGGTTACCACTTTTACATAAAGCATTGTTGTGTTCACACCATTAGAGTTGCTTTAGCTCAATTCTTAGAGTAAAGCTCCCCCTAGATGTGATATTCCCTTTTAGAGGGATGAACTAACCTTGGGTTTTTTGTCGATTATGACTTCATGTAGATGTTGAAGATGTGGATGCTCAATGTTGATGTAGATCACTTGGAGCAATCCATTTGAGTGAGTTGCACTTTCAATTAGTCCCACAAGGAACAAACAAGGATATCCATAGACATAGAGTGAAGTACAAATGTGATGATGTCCATGAAGGCATTGTGTTACCTTGTCCATTGACTTACTAACAAGAGGGTTTGTGACTCCTTGAACTAGTGCAAGATGTGGAAGTTGATTGCACTTGTCCTTGCCAATATGAATATGAGTGAAGTATGTTGGCGGAGTCACCCTCAAGAACTCTCTAGTTCTTCTTCTTCGGGATCCACATCAACTTTATGGGAATCCTTGGGGTTGTAGATGTACTTGATGAAGTAGAACTTGAAGTAGTCTTGGGAACCCAATTGACTGAGGCCTTTGGAGCTTCTTCAAATGCATCAATCTCCTCTTGAAGCTTATCCTTGCCTTTTAGCTTGTGGTCTTGTGGTGGAAGATCATCTTGAGCTTGTGTCCCCTTGAAGGAAGTAGGATGATACTTCTCTTGTTGAGGAACAAACTTCATCTAGGGGTATTGATCTTCTTCCCACTCAACTCCATTGGCATTGAACATTCGTTCAAAACCAACACCTTGATAGTGCCTTCCTTGCTTGCGTACAATTTCCTCAAATTGCTTACTTCTGGCAAGGCTCTTATAAACACCTTTCTCTATAATTCCCTTCAATAAGATATTTTCTTGCTCAAGTGTAACTTGGCTAAGACAATCATTAGTGGAATCAAGAGAACTACTAGAAGCAACAATATTGGATTTAGCATGATTATTGTTACTACTAGAAGAAGAATCTTTCTTACTCTTGTTGCTAGATTTTACTTGTGGCATGTAAGTAGACAAGAGTAAACGCTTGGCAATGTAAGAAGAACGTTTCTTCCAAAGATCATCATTGATTGCCTTTAAGAACCCATGCTCTTGCTCTAGGTTGAGCTTCTTGAAGTGTAGCTTCTCATGAGTTTTTAAAAGTTCTCAATGATCTTATAAAGTAGTTTCATGAGCTAACTTAAGAGTGTTTAGTTCTTTAGTTAGGCGCTCAACCTCCTTCTTATCATTGTCATTCATTTCATGTTGATTAGAATGATTAATAGCAATTTCATCATAGTTTTCATCACTAGCATTGTCAACAAGTAACTCATCATCACCTAGCAAATCATCTTCATCACTATTGAAATCAATATACTCGGGGTGTGATACCTCGGGGCCTTTAGACATGAAGCATCTTCCAATTCCTTCATTTGGTGAGTCAAATATGTCGTAGGAGTTGGTTGACACTAGTGCAAGACCGGCAACCCATTCATCTTGTGTATATTCGGAGTCGGAGTGATAACTTCTCTCAGAATGGTGGTCGGAGTCAGAACCAGATATCCATTCACCAACATGAGCTTGATGTCTTTGTTTTGTGTAGCTCCTTGATGACTTATCCTTCCTTTTCGAATCCTTGCTTCTGCGAGGGGGTCTTCGTTCATAACGGTAATCTCTACTCCTTCTCTCTCTTGGAGGTGATTCTTCTCTTCTACTTCTCCTTTTAGATGAGTCTTATTTTCTTTTGTAGGGAGTCGCACACTCATTGGAATACTGTCCGGGTCTTCCACAATTGTAGCAATTACGATCACGACTAGAAGATTTTTTGTCATGGTAGGATCTCGACTTGGAGCTTCTCTCTTTGCTTCTACTCTTGTAGAATTTGTTGAAGTTCTTCACCATTAAACTCAATTCTTCATTGAAGACTTGTTTTTCACTTGATATGGCAGGAGCATCACATGAGGCTTTATAAGCACCACTAGACTTGTTGTGAAGCTCTTCCTTATCCTTGAGTGACATCTCATGAGCAACAATTCGTCCAATGACTTTTGTTGGCTTGAGATCTTTGTAATTGGGCATCATTTGGATCAATGTGCACACGATATCATATTTTCCATCCAAGGCTCTTAGGATCTTCTTGATGATGAATCTGTCAGTCATCTCTTCACTTCCTAAGCCGGCAATCTCATTTGTGATGAGAGCAAGCCTAGAGTACATTTCAGCGACACCTTCACCCTCCTTCATTTTGAACTTGTCAAGATGAGTTTGAAGCACATGCAACTTGGATTCCTTGACAGGCTCGGTACCTTCATGCATATCAATCAAATTATCCCAAATTTCCTTTGCATTCTCAAGATGGCTGATTTTGTTGAATTCTTCGGGGCACAATCCATTGAAGAGGATATCGCAAGCTTCAGAATTGTATTGTAGCATCTTAAATTCTTCCGCAGTTGCTTCACGATTTGGTTCTCTCCCATCGAAGAATTCACCTTGCAAACCAATACACACAATAGCCCAAACGGAGGGGTTATGTCCAAGAATATGCATTTCCATCTTATGCTTCCACCTAGCAAAATTAGTACCATCAAAGTAAGGATCTCTACGGTGGTAATTTCCCTCGCTAGATGCCATACACTCCAAGGTTGTGGAACCAAGGCTATGATCACCAAAGCTATGGAAATCAAGGTAAATGGAGGCCAAAGCTCTGATACCACTTGTAGTATCGAAAGTATGTCTAGAGGGGGGTGATTAGACTACTTGACCAAATAAAAATCTAGCCTTCTCCCAATTTTAAGTCTTGGCAGATTTTAGCAACTTGGCACAAGTCAAGCAATCAATCTACACACGAAATTATAAGAGTATAGAAGTGGAAAGTAAATCATTGCATATGAAGATAAAAGGGAGGAGTTTGGAGGGAGCAAACACAATGTAGACACGGAGATTTTTGGCGTGGTTCCGATAGGTGGTGCTATCGTACATCAACGTTGATGGAGACTTCAACCCACGATGGGTAACGGTTGCGCGAGTCCATGGAGGGTTCCACCGACGAAGGGTCCACAAAGAAGCAACCTTGAATATCCCACCATGGGCATCGCCCATGAAGGACTTGCCTCACTTGGGTAGATCTTCACGAAGTAGGCGATCTTTGTGCCCTTACAAACTCCTTGGCTCAACTCCACAATGTTGACGGAGGCTCCCAAGTGACACCTAACCAATCTAGGAGACACCACTCTCCAAAAGGTAATAGATGGTGTGTTGATGATGAACTCCTTCGTCTTGTGCTTCAAATGATAGTCTCCCCAACACTCAACTCTCTCTCATAGATTTGGTTATGGTGGAATGATGATTTGTGTAAAGCAGCTTAGAGAAGGCTAGAGATCAAGATTCTTGTGGTAGGATTGGAATGTCTTGATCTCAACACATGAGTAGGTGGTTCTCTCTCAGAAAATGAGTAGTGGAAGTGTGGGCACGTTCTGATGGATCTCTCTCTGATGAGAAGGGGGTGGAGGGGTATATATAGCCTCCACACAAAATCTATCCGTTACACACAATTTACCAAACTCGGTCAGACCAAATAGTGAAACTCGGTGGGACCGACCTGGTTCAAAATGTGAACATTAGGCTTTTTGGTGGGACCGACAATATCAACTCGGTGGGACCTATGCACTAGGGTTAGGGAAAAACCTCATCTCGGTGAGACCGGTCACATGAACTCGGTGAGACCGATTTCAGTAATAAGCAAACAGTGACTTGGTCCAGCAAACCCGATGGGACCGATCGCCATTTTGGTGAGACCGAAATGTTACGAAAAGGAAACAGAGAGTTTCCATTGCGAACTCGGTGGGACCGATCGCTCATCTCGGTTAGACCAAAACGTTACGAAGGGAAACAGAGTTTGCAATCCCATCTCGGTGAGACCGAGATCCCTATTGGTGAGATCGAACTGATTAGGATTTCTGGCTATGGCTATGTCAAGTGAACTCAGTGGCGCCGGATAGATCAAATTGGTGGGGCCGAGTTTGACTTTAGGTTTAGGACATATGTGGAAATGCGAAAGTAGTTGAGGGCTTTTGGAGCATATCACTAAGCATTTTGAGCAAGCAAGCCATTAAGCAACACCTCATCCCCTTTTAATAGTATTGGCTTTTCCTATGGACTCAATGTGATCTTGGATCACTAAAATGAAAATGAAGAGTCTTGAGCTTTTGCCAATATGTGTCCTTAGCATTTTGAGGGGTCCACATCTCTAATCCATGCCATACCATTCATTAAACTTTATAAAACATTAATCTTGAATGGATATTAGTTCAATGAGCTATATGTTGTTATGAATTACCAAAACCACCATACTACTCCCGCTACCACCATACTACTCTCACTACTCCCACTACCAGGAAAGCCTTCTCTAAAAGCTACCACCATACTACTCGCACTACGAGCAAAGCCTTCTCTAAAACTCCACTTAGTCTCTTTTCCATGAAAACTTTAATAGCATCTGCTATGCTGCTTGCTAAAATGTCCACTCCTCTCTTCCTTGGTTATCGTTGGATCTGTTGTCTTGCCAATTTCTGCTAGGCTTAGGCTGTCAGTTTCCTTGCCTCTCTGCCATGGAATCAATGTCAAGGTCCACACACTCTTCTTTTTCCTCTATGCAAACCCTAGCCGTTGTAACCCCCTTCTTAAAAGATGGAAGGGGAGAGAAATCAAAATTCTCCAGGGCAGGGATAGGGTTGGCACATATACTAGTCCCTTCCCACCTAATCTCTGCGACACAAAGTGAGCTGTGTTGGGCCATATGCAGCCCATTCACTTCCCCGCTAGCCCACCTTTTTTAGCAGAACACATTTGCATTGGCCCATCATCTCTAGCTTTACATGTAATGTTATTAAAAGCGGCGTCTGACTATTATCACGAACAACATCAAAATGCTCCTCTAGAAGCAAATTCACAAATAATTTATCCTTTAACAGAGCCTCTGGTTCCTCCTCCATCAACGAATCCAACACCGCGAGTGCTTCCACCTACATCTCTTCATGGCCGATGATAACAATGGAAACACCTTCTGGCATTGCAAGTACAGACATGTGTAAGACCTTGAGAAGAGGTGTCTAGAGGGGGGGATTAGACACTAAGTACCAAAGTTGCAGTTTTTAGCAATTTTAAGTTTAAGTGGAGTTTAGGCACAATTTTAACATTCACAACATATAGCAAGCAACCATGCTGTGACGCCCGGGTAATTAAGCTACAGTGATCCTCTGCTAGTGATGCCATGTCATCCCGATTACTTTTGCTAAATGTCCGTTAGTTCAACCGCGTCAAATTCAAATTTAAAATTAATGTCGATAATAAAAGTTTTCAGAAATTGAAACAAAAATGTTCGGTGGTTGCCAAATATTACAAGGGTAATTATGGTGCAGCAAACACATTTTTATAAAATGTCTAAATAATTTAAAGTGATTTAAAACAGAAAAGAAAATAAATAAAAACAAAACAGAAAAACTAAAACCTAAAACTAGGAGAAAAGGAGAGAGAAAGACCCCCCCGGGCCAGCAGACCCAGCGGGCCGGCCCACTACCCCCTCCTTATCCACTCCCTCCCCCAAACCCTAACCGGCCACCACCCACTCCCCCCCCCACGACGCGCCTTTCCCCCCCGATCCAGATCAGATCGGGCTCGACGCCGCTCGATGCCACCCCACCGCCACACGACGCCGCCCGGAGCTCGCCGCCCACCCCCCCCCCACGCCAGGACGCCGCCGACCTCCTCGCCCTCGCTCGCCGGCCACCTCGACCGCACCACGCCTCGCCGCAGCCACCAGGAGCACCTCCGCCTCGACCTCCCCGTCGCTGGAGCCACTGCGCCGTCTCCATCGCCGGAGCATGCTGCTGTCGAGCCCTCCCCGAGCTGGCTTTAGCACAACTTCAGGGCCCCAGTGAGGCCCCGTCCACCTCTCCTCCACTTCCCCTCTGTCCCGGGCCGCACCACCATAGCTCACTGGCCGTCCTCGCCTCGTTCGCGCCTAACCCTGACCGCATCCGCTCCGGTTCCTGCTTGTTGCTCGCCCGCGTGCGAGGTCCTGCCTCGCCGGCACTGCCCTAGCCTCGCCGACCCACGCGCCCGCCGCCCCCTCTCGCTCGTGCACGCCACCACACCCTCCCGCTTCGCCGAGGCCTCCCTCTTCCGCGCACAGCTCGGCTCCCTGCGCCCGGCGCCTTGGCCTCGCCCTACCTCGCTCCGATGCCGCCCGGTGCTCCTCCCGGTCTTTCGGCTACGGCCACTAGCGATCGGCCTCGCCGCACCCGCGGCCCCCTCGCTGGCCGTCGGCGCCTCGCCGATGTCGCGCCCAACTCCGGCGCCCCGCCGTGCCTTGGCGGCCATCGCCCGCTCACCCGGGTTCGCCCTGTCGGGCGCACCCGCACCTGCCAATACCCGTGCCCGCTAAGGCCCCTAGGGCCTATGACATGTGGGGTCCCAACCCCAGAACGTAAAAAAAGCAATAAAAATAAAAATAAAAATAATTAATTAATTAATTAAGGAACTAATTAACTTAATTAATTTTGGTTAACTAAACTAAACAACTATTTAAACTAATTAAACATTAGTTATCTAATTAACCTGGTTAGTCAATTAGCTAATTAATTATTCAATGACAGTGCCCCCCTAATTAGTACTAATTAGGTTAATTAATATGTCTAATTAAAATGTGTCACTGACCAGTGGGACCCACTGGTCAGGTTGACCAGTCAACCCTCTTGACTGCTGACATCATAAATACATTTTCGAATTAAATTAAATAATTAATTGAATTCTAGAAATTATTAAAATCTTTAGAAAATCATATCTTTTAATCCGTAACTCGGATTAAATTATTTTCAACATGAAAGTTGCTCAGCACGACGAGAAGATTTCGGATACGCAACCCGTTTGTCCACCACACATCCCTAGCATAGCAAACCTGTAACATTTCACCTCCGGTTCATTTATCCGAAAACACGGACCACCGGGGATACTTTCTCGGATGTTTTCCCCCCTCACCGGTATCACCTCATACCGCGTTAGAACATGTTTAGCTGCTTGCTGTCCTGTTATGCACTTGCTTGCTATGTATTTACTGTTTCTTCCCCCTCTTCTCTCTTGTAGACCCTGTGATGATGCTGATGCCCCTGTGGTCGACTATGTCACCGACGACCCCCTCCTTGTCTGAGCAACCAGGCAAGCCCCCCCCCCCTTGATCACCAGATATCGCCTATTCTCCTCTATACTGCTTGCATTAGAGTAGTGTAGCATGTTACTACTTTCCGTTAATCCTATTCTGATGCATAGCCTGACATTGTTGCTACATCTGTTGATACCTTACCTGCAATCCTAAATACTTAGTATAGGATGCTAGTTTATCATCATTGGCCCTACATTCTTGTCAGTCTGCCTTGCTATACTATTGGGCCGTGGTCACTCGGGAGGTGATCACGGGTTTATGCTATACATACATGCATACATACATACTATACAGATGGTGACTAAAGTCGGGTCAGCTCGATGAGTACCCGCAAGTGATTCTGATGAGGGGGCTGAAAGGACAGGTGGCTCCATCCCGGTAGAGGTGGGCCTGGGATCCCGACGGCCCCCGACTGTTACTTTGTGGCGGAGCGACAGGGCAGGTTGAGACCATCTAGGAGACAAGTGGGCCTGGCCCTGTTCGGCATTCGCGGATACTTAACACGCTTAACGAGATCTTGGTATTTGATCTGAGTCTGGCCATTTGGTCTATTCGCACTAACCATCTACGCGGGAGTAGTTATGGGTATCCCGGCGTCGTGGTATCAGCCGAAGCCTTCTAGACGTCAGCGACTGAGCGGCGCGCGCCGGATTGGAATGTAAGCCTACTCTTGTATTAAGGGGGCTAGTTTTGCTTTCGGCCGCCCACGCAACGTGCAGGTGTGCAATGGGCGATGGGCCCAGACCCCTGCCCCATAGGAGTTAGACCGGCGTGCTGACCTCTCTGTTAGGCCTAGGTGGGGCTGCGACGTGTTGATCTTCCGAGGCCGGGCATGACCCAGGAAAGTGTGTCCGGCCGAATGGGATCGAGCGTGTTGGGTTATGTGGTGCACCCCTGTAGGGAAGTTAATCTATTCGAATAGTCATGATCTTCGGTAACAGGACGACTTGGAGTTGTACCTTGACCTTATGACAACTAGAACCGGACACTTAATAAAACACACCCTTCCAAGTTCCACAGACAACCCGGTGATCTCTTTTCCACAGGGCGACGAGGGGAGGATCGCCGGGTAGGATTTATGCTATGCGATGCTACTGGAGATGCTACTTGGAGATGCTAGTTGGAGGACTTCAATCTACTCTCTTCTACATGCTGCAAGACGGAGGCTGCCAGAAGCATAGTCTTCGATAGGACTAGCTATCCCCCTCTTATTCTGGCATTCTGCAGTTCAGTCCACTGATATGGCCTCCTTACACATATACCCATGCATATGTAGTGTAGTTCCTTGCTTGCGAGTACTTTGGATGAGTACTAACGGTTGCTTTCTCCCCCGTTTTCCCCCTTCCCTTTCTTTCTGGTTGTCGCAACCAGATGCTGGAGTCCAGGAGCCAGACGCCACCCTCGACGACGACTCCTACTACACCGGAGGTGCCTACAACTACGTGTAGCCCGCTGACGACGACCAGGAGTAGTTTAGGAGGATCCCAGGCAGGAGGCCTGCGCCTCTTTCGATCTGTATCCCAGTTTGTGCTAGCCTTCTTAAGGCAAACTTGTTTAACTTATGTCTGTACTCAGATATTGTTGCTTCCGCTGACTCGTCTATGATCAAGCACTTGTATTCGAGCCCTCGACGCCCCTGGCTTGTAATATGTTGCTTGTATGACTTATTTATGTTTTTAGAGTTGTGTTGTGATATCTTCCCGTGAGTCCCTGATCTTGATCGTACACGTTTACGTGCATGATTAGTGTACAATTGAATCGGGGGCGTCACAAGTTGGTATCAGAGCCGATTGCCTGTAGGAATCCCCCTTCCAACTCCTTGGCCGAAGTCGAGTCTAGACTTTACAAAACTTTTACTAACATGGATGTGCGGCCCATGGGCCCACGTCGCCATTGGGTGGTACTAGGATCTTTTACTCCTCGACCTTTACTCTGGGACTTCGAACTCTCTTCTACTCGTTTTAAACGATTTTTACTAACTCTGACTCTAGGTTCTCGATAGTACTTTCTCCCGGAGAGCCTCTTCAGTCCGGATGATTACTTGGTGCACCGAAGGATTCTGAAGATACCTTCCGATATTCTCTTGAGACCTTGTGCCAATCGCCTTTGCTATTCCCCTTCCATCGTCAACCCTTATGGATAACTACTTGCAGTTGTTATTCTTACATTCATCCCCAGTTGGTCTTGTTATCACAAGATACCCCGAAATACTCATCGTTGTTTCGATAATCCTTTGAGCTTATTGCCTTGCTGTTCTTTGTCACCTGAATACCCCTACGGATAATTCTCGCACCTATCGAGTATCCGCTCATCCCCCCGTTGTTCATGTGTTTCACAATGGTCTTCGAAATACTATTCGATCCTCCAAAAATCCTTAGCAGCTTTATTGCTCTGCAAATACTTGTCTACTTGCATTATGGATGCTTCCCATATATCTGGCAATATTCACTAGTATCTTTTGACACCGTCATTCTGATCCTATTGATTCAGCATGTGTGCAAATGCACACAATCATCTATCAACCCTTCTAAATTATCTTTCGGGCTCAGACATCATTTTTGAACATGAGCTGGTTCTCGACCAAACTATTTGTCGTCAATTGTGCCTCTGGTATATCCAACTTATCCATCCTTGATCAGAGCGACTGCTTCTGATCCTTTGTTTTGGAAATCGAAATACCTTTGTTATCTAAGCATCGAATTATTCCAATGTTCTATAATATGATGCCCGTGCATTCTTCTTCCTCTAGTTGAGTACCGATGCTCACATCAGATCCCTTGTGGACCATCGGTTCCTTTGTTGGATTTTATCCGACAGTGTCCTTCATATTGAATAACCTTGAGAGCCTTTCCATGGGTATATAATGCCTTTGGTAAATTGTATCATCTGCTTTTGAACAATGCTCTACTTTCAAGCTTGTATTATTTACCCCGAAGTTTGTGGTATATGTTCGTAAGATGCCCTGATGGGTTGAACCTATGCCTTCCTTACTATGTGTGAACTCGGAAGTTTTCACGGGTCATACTCATCTAGTATTTCACCAGGTAAAACTTTCAACACTAATGCCATTATCAAAACGAGAAGTGAATGTAAGGTTATGCTTTGGAGAAGTGGGAGTCAACCTTGAACTTTGTGTTCATGCCCATGGACCCGAGGTGGAACTTATCATGGAAGCTTCTCGTAGTAATAATAATCCCCTTGTTATAACTTCTTCTCTTATCTATGCTTGGTCTTTTGCGACCGTGGTTTCGACCATATTGTTCTTCTTTGATCCCATTTCTTGGACAAGTTTAAGTGCTTGCCTTCTGCAAATGATTTCACTTGTCCAACCTCTATCCCGCTCTACCCTTGAGTATAAACTCTGGTATCTCAAGAATATCATGGAACTGCATAACTTATTATGAGTTCTTCATCAACTATTATTTCTCACTGATTCCAATTTTCTCGGGTTCTAGGTTGTCGTCAACCAAAAAACACTGATAAGTGAATCAATTCCGCACTTTGATTCAATAACTCTAAGTATTCTTCATTGCTTATGAGTTCATTAATCCTTCAAGTCATTGCAAGCCTGATCGGCTATATCATTATCGTGCAACTTGTTAACTGTGCTACCCGGCCCCTCTTTCCAGAGCACAGATTTAGATGGTAAGCTAATCTTACGTCGATCTTCCTCGTCATATCATTTCTCCTTGAACAACAAAATTGATTTCGAGTTTGTGTCGTAATCATGGTTCCAATAACCTTTTGCTTCATCATTCCTTTAACTTGATGTCATCGCCGATCGATTGCATCTTCATGGAGACTCTCGACAAAATTTGTTGTGATCATCATCAACATTTAAACTCCTTCCAGGATACCAATCGAATTCAGGATGTGAAATACCATCCTTGCCCTCGATGATTTGTGTTATCATCGACCATTTTATTGCCTTCCGCTCAACACAAACTTGTTCGTGTTTTGTGTTATACCTTGAGTTCCTTGCTATCCAGCATATGTGCTTCTTTACCTTGGAGTATTACCGTCTTTTATGTCAAGGATGTTGTGACGATTTCACCACCTCTTAAGAATTCTTGTTATTGTGATGCTTCTCGCCATCACCATTCTTTTCTTGGTCCCCGTGTTGAGTGAACTCTGTTGTGCGAATTCAAAACTTCTAGCAACCCTATTGCTTTGAAGTGAATGGCCGATAGTTTCATTCTGAGTCTTTTGGTTATCAAATTACCATTCTAACATTGATCTTGCTACTTAGTCCATACTTCTAGGTGCACTTTCGATCAATTTTTAGTTGTGGATGTTTTTCCTCGAGCATACATCATTGTATCATTTGATCTGACTAACGTTATCTCCTTGTTCACATAATTGAGGGAATCCATCTTTTTGGAAATCTCAATGAATTGTCGCTGCGTTCATCAACCACCTCCCCATTCTCTCCTGGGTTTAATGATGAACTCTTGTCTTGGAACTCGCTTCCATAGTTCATTTCCCGAGAATCTCACATTGTCATCTCGTCAATTGGTGTTGCACCTTCTCTTCTCAGGCATCCTAAGTCCGAGGTATCCTGACACTAATAAGATCTGAATCTCGGTCGGATATGACGGTTGGAACATATTTCCAAGAGTTATAACATTGGTCTTTATATGACCCGGTATGATGATGTCATGCCTAGCACACCTGGCCGGAGGACCTATTGTTATAGATTCCTTTTGGCAAGGTTAGTCATTCTTCCGTGAGGAAATTGTAAGATTTATTCTATAAGTTGTTTCTGATGGATCCTTTTTGTTTCCAAAGTCCGACCTTTGCTTGAAGACCATGTCAATGCTATCTCGAAGCATGTCTGTGGTACTCCGTTCATCAACAAGAACCTTTGAAGCACAATGCTAAATTCTCATTATCAATTATCCAAACATCGTTGTATGGGTAACGTCACGAAATTCCTCTCCCTTTACCTCAATGGTTCTCTACTTTCTATCCTGTCATGGATATCATGCCCCGCTTGACCTTGGGAAGGATATACCCCTGAAATGTATGTGTATACACATTTTTCTCCCCATTGTTCTGATTAAACCTGGTAATCACCTTTCCTTTCCATTGGTTTGCTTAACACTTCTTGTGATCTATATGATGTAAGCAGTATTATTCTCCTACTTATGTAACCACCTTGGTGTACAGTTCTGTCAGCAAGGCCCTGTTTCTACTGTTGATAACTTTCCAGTAACCGCCGATGGACGAGAACTTTTCCTATTGGTCCGCCTCGTTCAACGAGCGGGAAAATGGTTCTCTTCATCCCTCGCCCTTGGTACCGACGTGGTTACTGACATATAACTGATAGGCTAACCTATGACATGCCTTGCTTACATGATCGTGCAAGACGTCATTGCCCTTCCTACTTTTAACCCACATGGTGGGCCCATAACCCACAAGTTCCACAGGACCGAAACCTGACTCTCCTGTACACACCCTGTTGTCAAAGTTATTCCTCGAGCTTGACTTCGTATGTAATTCACGGGCCACATGCCTAGTAATCTGTTCTGGTATCAGACGCAATACTTACTCTTGCCGCTTTGAACCCCTTTCTCACTCTGGTTCAGACTTCGAGCAACTATCTATCCGCTGGGAACCTCTTATTGTACCTTCGTACCTTACTCGTTGTATTTTTATATGTTCAACTCGAGAGATAATCTTGTGCTCATTCATGGGTTAACCCCAGATTGTTTTCCCTCATAAGCATTCTGTCATAGCCGAGCTGCCCCTTTACCTATTCGTAAGTACGTTGGAGATTCCGAAGAAAGGATGACGACTTGATCATGGTGACTTGAAGCAGAGAAATGAAGACATCAACGAAAGGGATCAACCTCTTCGAAAGGGCAGCCAATACCGAGAAGACTCGTTAGGTTTTCGCTACCAACACTTTCCCCCCTTACTCCACCGCTTAAATCTCGGGACGAGATTTCTTGTAGTGGAGGAGAATTGTGACGCCCGGGTAATTAAGCTACAGTGATCCTCTGCTAGTGATGCCATGTCATCCCGATTACTTTTGCTAAATGACCGTTAGTTCAACCGCGTCAAATTCAAATTTAAAATTAATGTCGATAATAAAAGTTTTCAGAAATTGAAACAAAAATGTTCGGTGGTTGCCAAATATTACAAGGGTAATTATGGTGCAGCAAACACATTTTTATAAAATGTCTAAATAATTTTAAGTGATTTAAAACAGAAAAGAAAATAAATAAAAACAAAACAGAAAAACTAAAACCTAAAACTAGGAGAAAAGGAGAGAGAAAGACCCCCCCCCCCCGGGCCAGCAGACCCAGCGGGCCGGCCCATTCACCCACTTGGCCCAGCCGGCCGGCCCACTACCCCCTCCTTATCCACTCCCTCCCCCAAACCCTAACCGGCCACCACCCACTCCCCCCCCCCCACGACGCGCCTTTCCCCCCCGATCCAGATCAGATCGGGCTCGACGCCGCTCGACGCCACCCCGCCGCCACACGACGCCGCCCGGAGCTCGCCCCCCCCCCCCCACGCCAGGACGCCGCCGACCTCCTCGCCCTCGCTCTCCGGCCACCTCGACCGCACCACGCCTCGCCGCAGCCACCAGGAGCACCTCCGCCTCGACCTCCCCGTCGCCGGAGCCACCGCGCCGTCTCCATCGCCGGAGCATGCCGCCGTCGAGCCCTCCCCGAGCTGGCTTTAGCACAACTTCAGGGGCCCGGTGAGGCCCCGTCCACCCCTCCTCCGCTTCCCCTCTGTCCCGGGCCGCACCACCGTAGCTCACTAGCCGTCCTCGCCTCGCCCGCGCCTAACCCTGACCGCATCCGCTCCGGTTCCTGCTCGTCGCTCGCCCGCGTGCGAGGTCCTGCCTCGCCGGTGCTGCCCTGGCCTCGCCGACCCACGCGCCCGCCGCCCCCTCTCGCTCGTGCGTGCCACCACACCCTCCCGCTTCGCCGAGGCCTCCCTCTGCCGCGCACAGCTCGGCTCCCTGCGCCCGGCGCCTTGGCCTCGCCCTACCTCGCTCCGACACCGCCCGGTGCTCCTCCCAGCCCTTCGGCTACGGCCACTAGCGATCGGCCTCGCCGCACTCGCGGCCCCCTCGCTGGCCGTCGGCGCCTTGCCGATGCTGCGCCCAACTCCGGCGCCCCGCCGTGCCTCGGCGGCCATCGCCCGCTCACCCGGGTTCGCCCTGTTGGGCGCACCCGCACCTGCCAACACCCGTGCCCGCTAAGGCCCCTAGGGCCTATGACATGTGGGGTCCCAACCCCAGAACGTAAAAAAAGCAATAAAAATAAAAATATAATTAATTAATTAATTAATTAAGGAACTAATTAACTTAATTAATTTTGGTTAACTAAACTAAACAACTATTTAAACTAATTAAATATAGTTATCTAATTAACCTGGTTAGTCAATTAGCTAATTAATTATTCAATGACAGTGCCCCCCTAATTAGTACTAATTAGGTTAATTAATATGTCTAATTAAAATGTGTCACTGACCAGTGGGACCCACTGGTCAGGTTGACCAGTCAACCCTGTTGACTGCTGACCTCAGCATGACATCATGCTGATGTCATAAATACATTTTCGAATTAAATTAAATAATTAATTGAATTCCAGAAATTATTAAAATCTTTAGAAAATCATATCTTTTAATCCGTAACTCGGATTAAATTATTTTCAACATGAAAGTTGCTCAGCACGACGAGAAGATTTCGGATACGCAACCCGTTCGTCCACCACACATCCCTAGCATAGCAAACCTGCAACATTTCACCTCCGGTTCATTTGTCCGAAAACACGGAACATCGGGGATACTTTCCCGAATGTTTTCCCCCCTCACTGGTATCACCTCATACCGCGTTAGAACACGTTTAGCTGCTTGTTGTCCTGTTATGCACTTGCTTGCTATGTATTTACTGTTTCTTCCCCCTCTTCTCTCTGGTAGACCCTGTGACGATGCTGATGCCCCTGTGGTCGACTACGTCACCGACGACCCCCTCCTTGTCTGAGCAACCAGGCAAGCCCCCCCCCCTTGATCACCAGATATCGCCTATTCTCCTTTATACTGCTTGCATTAGAGTAGTGTAGCATGTTACTGCTTTCCGTTAATCCTATTCTGATGCATAGCCTGACATTGTTGCTACATCTGTTGATACCTTACCTGCAATCCTAAATACTTAGTATAGGATGCTAGTTTATCATCATTGGCCCTACATTCTTGTCAGTCTGCCTTGCTATACTATTGGGCTGTGGTCACTCAGGAGGTGATCACGGGTTTATGCTATACATACATACATACATACATACTATACAGATGGTGACTAAAGTCGGGTCAGCTCGATGAGTACCCGCAAGTGATTCTGATGAGGGGGCTGAAAGGACAGGTGGCTCCATCCCGGTACAGGTGGGCCTGGGTTCCCGACGGCCCCCGACTGTTACTTTGTGGCGGAGCGACAGGGCAGGTTGAGACCACCTAGGAGACAGGTGGGCCTGGCCCTGTTCGGCGTTCGCGGATACTTAACACGCTTAACGAGATCTTGGTATTTGATCTGAGTCTGGCCATTTGGTCTATTCGCACTAACCATCTACGCGGGAGTAGTTATGGGTATCCCGACGTCGTGGTATCAGCCGAAGCCTTCTAGACGTCAGCGACTGAGCGGCGCGCGCCGGATTGGAACGTAAGCCTGCTCTTGTATTAAGGGGGCTAGTTCTGCTTTCGGCCGCCCACGCAACGTGCAGGTGTGCAATGGGCGATGGGCCCAGACCCCTGCGCCATAGGAGTTAGACCGGCGTGCTGACCTCTCTGTTAGGCCTAGGTGGGGTTGCGACGTGTTGATCTTCCGAGGCCGGGCATGACCCAGGAAAGTGTGTCCGGCCGAATGGGATCGAGCGTGTTGGGTTATGTGGTGCACCCCTGCAGGGAAGTTAATCTATTCGAATAGTCATGATCTTCGGTAACAGGACGACTTGGAGTTGTACCTTGACCTTATGACAACTAGAACCGGATACTTAATAAAACACACCCTTCCAAGTTCCACAGACAACCCGGTGATCGCTTTTCCACAGGGTGACGAGGGGAGGATCGCCGGGTAGGATTTATGCTATGCGATGCTACTGGAGATGCTACTTGGAGATGCTACTTGGAGGACTTCAATCTACTCTCTTCTACATGCTGCAAGACGGAGGCTGCCAGAAGCGTAGTCTTCGATAGGACTAGCTATCCCCCTCTTATTCTGGCATTCTGCAGTTCAGTCCACTGATATGGCCTCCTTACACATATACCCATGCATATGTAGTGTAGTTCCTTGCTTGCGAGTACTTTGGATGAGTACTAACGGTTGCTTTCTCCCCCGTTTTCCCCCTTTCCTTTCTTTCTGGTTGTCGCAACCAGATGCTGGAGTCCAGGAGCCAGGCGCCACCCTCGACGACGACTCCTACTACACCGGAGCCCGCTGACGACGACCAGGAGTAGTTTAGGAGGATCCCAGGCAGGAGGCCTGCGCCTCTTTCGATCTGTATCCCAGTTTGTGCTAGCCTTCTTAAGGCAAACTTGTTTAACTTATGTCTGTACTCAGATATTGTTGTTTCCGCTGACTCGTCTATGATCGAGCACTTGTATTCGAGCCCTCGAGGCCCCTGGCTTGTAATATGTTGCTTGTATGACTTATTTATGTTTTTAGAGTTGTGTTGTGATATCTTCCCGTGAGTCCCTGATCTTGATCGTACACGTTTGCGTGCATGATTAGTGTACGATTGAATCGGGGGCGTCACACATGCAAAGAGTATATAGGCAGCGGAAAATAAAGCATGCAACTTGCAAGAATGTAAAGGGAAGGGTTTTGGAGGATTCAAACGCAGTTGGAGAAACGGATGTTTTTGGCGTGGTTCCGATAGGTGGTGCTATCGTACATCCACGTTGATGGAGACTTCAACCCACGAAGGGTAACGGTTGCGTGAGTCCACGCAGGGCTCCACCCAAGAAGGGTCCACGAAAAAGCAACCTTGTCTATCCCACCATGGTCGTCGCCCACGAAGGACTTGCCTCACTAGCGGTAGATCTTCACGAAGTAGGCGATCTCCTTGCCCTTACAAACTCCTTGGTTCAACTCCACAATCTTTGTCGGAGGCTCCCAAGTGACACCTAGCCAATCTAGGAGACACCACTCTCCAAGAAGTAACAAATGGTGCGTTGATGATGAACTCCTTGCTCTTGTGCTTTAAATGATAGTATCCCCAACACTCAACTCTCTCTCATAGGATTTGGATCTGGTGGACAGAAGATTTGAGTGGAAAGCAACTTGGGAAAGGCTAGAGATCAAGATTCATATGGTAGGAATGGAATATCTTGGCCTCAAAACATGAGTAGGTGGTTCTCTCTCAATACTGGTAAGTTGGAAGTGTAGGTTTGTTCTGATGGCTCTCTCCACGAATGAAGAGGAGGTGGAGGGGTATATATAGCCTCCACACAAAATCTAACCATTACACACAATTTACCAATCTCGGAGGGACCACCACCGTCTTGCCGCCGGGGAGCCGATTGCTTCCCATCCTCGCGCCCCCACCACACAGCCAGCCCCGACCAAAAAGCCGCCTCGCCGCCCGCCAGATCATGACTGGCATGCTCGTCGGACGCCGGCCCACTCATCGGACGCCAGCAGGGCTGCTAGCTGGTCCGTGCGCGCTGCGACTCCCTTCGCCGGTCGTCTCCTTCGTCGACGCCCGCAAGCTGTTCGACAGTTTGCCAAGGTACAAAAAACAGACTCCGCCGACAAGTTCTTTTTTCACAATTTCCTTTGCGACTCCGATGATTCGTCGTCCGATGACGAGGAGGAGATATTGGCTGCCGCATTGGTCCATCACCACCTCAACAGCCAGCAGCCATTGTTCGGTGGCTCCATTCTGGGCCACCTTCTGGCGTTGAATCATAACCGAGAGAGCGGGCATTTCCTTCTTTGGAAGGACTACTTTGATACAACAAACCCGTTGTCAGTGTCAAAACCGACGGATCTCGGGTAGGGGGTCCCAAGCAGTGTGTCTTAGGATCAATGGTAACAGGAGGCAAGGGACACGATGTTTACCCAGGTTCGGGCCCTCTCGATGGAGGTAAAACCCTACTCCTGCTTGATTAATATTGATGATATGGGTAGTACAAGAGTTGATCTACCACGAGATCAGAGAGGCTAAACCCTAGAAGCTAGCCTATGGTATGATTGTTGTTGTATGTCTATCGACTAGCCTGGCCCCGGTTTATATAATGCACCAGAGGCCTAGGATAACAAGAGTCCTAGCCGAATATGCCTGTGGGGGAGGAGTCCTTGTCTTGATCGCCAAGTCTTGTGGATTCTTCCTTGTATGCGGCAGCTGTCCGGACTAGCCCATGAGTATACGGCCATGGGGGTCCTCGGCCCAATCCAACTGACCGGGAGACGACGCGTTGAGTACCCCCTAGTCCAGGACACCGTCAGTAGCCCCCTGAACCGGTCTTCAAGTTAGGGACGCTCCTCGATTCTTCCAAACTATTCTTCATCTTCGGTTGTCGGTCTTGAAAACTGGTTCAACAAATCTTCTCATCTTCTATCTTGAGGATCGCCGAAATGCATTCGACGAGTTTACATGTCGGGTATCCTAGGAGCCCCTTTAAGTCTCCGGCCTTTATCAATGCCTTGTTATTTTTATGCCACACCTCGGGTTTGAAGTTGTTCCCGGGCGGCAGCGTCCTCTTGTGTCCGAGCTCCAACGCCGGACCACATTCGATGTATCTTTTGCAGCCGAGCACCAACGCCGGACCGCTTCCCAGCTCTAACGCCGAAATGTATCCGAGCTCCAACGCCGGACTATGTATCCGAGCTCCAACGCCGGACCGTATCCGAGCTCCAACGCCGGACTGTATCCGAGGTGTCGTAAATCACCTTGGTTCAAAGAAGTTTGAAGGAGTTTAGCCGAGCTTAATGCCGGAAATGCCCTCTATGGAGCCAGCCACTAGCGCCCGAGCTTTATGCGGGACTGCTTCCGAGGTGGTGCACCACCCCGAATGTGGGCCAATTTTTGTCAATATTTTTGATTTGGTGCAATTTATTTTGCCGAGATACATAGCCAGTAGCCCTCAAGGTGGGTATCGGTCTAAAACCCGAGATGCCCATGAAGGATGACATAAGACCGCTGATCCCCGTAGCTGCTGAGACTCAGGTTGATTTGCAAAATCGGTCTGAGGATCAAGTCCTAGCTCGGCAGAATACTTCAGGACACAAAAAGCGGTGTGCTCAGTCCTCGAGACTAAGGTTGGGTGCGGCCGACCAACCTGAGGATCAAAATCCCCTCGGAAACTGTATTGCACTTAAAATTTTCTACATAGAACAGGCAATGTAGTAGCCCCCGAGACACTGGTCGGGTGGCAACACCAGATCAGGGGATCGATGTGCCCTTTTAATATTTGTAAATAATAAGCCCGAAGCCCAGTAGCCCCCGAGCCTTAATGCGGGCACGGGAGGCCGAATTAAGGATCGATATCCATAGTAAAATCACAAATTATGTGTAATGACTCTATGTATCCAAGTACTTTACGTCATTAATGCTCGGATCCGCATTGTACAAAACTTTGTTGACCGACCATCGGCTTCCACCTCCTCGGCCAATAGCCGAGGAGTGTTTGTCCTACTTTATAAAGCCTTTATGAGGGCAAAGATTTACAACAAACAAGGCAATCTGGCCATACGGTTTTATAAACAAAGGTACGCGGAGAGACATGTTATATTACTGTTTAACAGAAGAAATGTCTTCCAAAGAAAATAGTCCCGCTATCGGTTCCTTTCTTTGGGTTGTCATGCTAAGCATGATCATGAAACCTCAGCTCCAATGTAAGAGCAAAATATCGAGGATTTAGTTTGGGAGGCCAGTTAATAGCCCCCGGTAGTGTTCGGCGACAGTCGAGGTCAAGCCGTAAACACTTCGGCCATTGTTATGAATGGCCCGTCGTTTAACGCCGTCATCGGATCGCCGACCAGTTTACGCTTATTGTGACAGTCAGTTTTCGGCTTTCTCCACTGAGGTGCTTAACCATGTGAGCTGGAAGCACAATCGCAGTGGTTCTCCCTTTGCACACCTAGCCGAACAAAGCGGAACATAGGAGGCAAGCGCAGGAGCCGGGCAACCCAACTATTGACCGAAGACACAATTCGAAACCGATGCATATATAGCAATATCCGAGAATGTTTTTGCCGAATCTCTAAAGGTGTCCGGCGTTGCACTGCGAGACTTGTGCTGAAAACACACAAATAGTTTAAAAGTGCCATGGGCTCGAAAAGCCAAAAAACTTATTCAAAAGGTTAATGTCCGAACTAGATCAAGTGTTCGGTGCCAATCCGAAAATTGGACTTTAGAAAAAAAAGGTGCTTCTGCCGTGCTTTAACATGACACATCCTATCTCAAAACTTCAAGCGGGTCAGCCTACGGCTTCAACCTCCTATCCCGAAGGCGGAGTACTTCTTACTAGGCCAGTTTAGCAAACTAAACTCTAGCGGCTTTGAGAGAGAAATTAGGCTCCCCGGCTAGTGACCGCACACTTGTGTCGAAAAAAGGAGTGATAAATAATAATAAAAACTTTGCAACGACTAAGAAGAAAAACACTTATCATAAAACGGCTCATATAAATTTAAGAGCCCCCAAGTGACTTGGGTAAAAGAATGATTGCATGTACCGAAGTACTTATATCATATCTATGTTCAACCGAACTTTAAACGCGTCTTAACCGACCGTCGGCTTCTCCCTCTTCGGTCAAGGACCGAAAAGTGTTATGTACTCCATCTGTCGAGAATATCGACGGTGTTTCCAATAACCAGGCAATCAGGCCATAAGGCTGTAACAGACAAAGCGCGCTCAGGGAACTTATGCTATATTACTGCGAAGTGTAAGAAGCATCTTCGAAGAAAATAGTACCCCCACCGATACCTTTCTTCGGTGCTCATTGTTATTATGAGACTTGTGCAATAGATTTTTTGTACTCATGAGTTCCGTTGTGTGCCGATCATGATTGAAAACAATAAGAGCGCTAGCTTTCGGCTTCACCCAGTCTGAGGTCCGGCTCGGGTGACCCGATCGTGACAATCGCAGAGGTGCTCCCTTTACTCCCTAGCCGAACAATCGGGAACGTAGGGGTAAGCACAGGAGCCAGGCAACCCAGCTTGCATATCACTTAAGTCAATATGGTGCATATTGTGGCGTAATACACGAACAAGGAACGAAGCCGTACAAGTATAATCATATGCAAGAGGAAAAAGCTTCATGAAGGAAGCCCCCAAGTAAATGGGGTATTTGAATTTGCGCGTCACAAACAAAGTTTGGACAAGGAAATTTTTACAAGCAACTTTTTTCCAAAAAAGTATAATGCTTGGCCGAGCCGAACACAAGTTAAAAATTTAAAACATTGAGCATGAAGACAACTTAGCTGGTTAATGTGTTCGGTATTGATGACGTGGTCCGAGCTTGATGCGGGACAAGGTTCCATCCCCGAGCCGGTCCCAAGGTGGCGGAGCAAAGAGCTCGGCACTCCGAAGTGGTGACATAGCACGGTCAATGCAAGACGGCAGGGTGATGCCGAAGTCCCCGGCATGGGGTAATGAAGTGTTGACGAAGCCCCCCTTCCAGCCGAGGTGACGCCAAAGGATATAGTCCGGCTGGATCATTTTCCTGTGCACAAAAAATAGTGCAAACCGGAGATAATAGTAATAATAAAAAAATCGTTGCATAACAAATAATTTATGCAAAGTGAGTAATAAAAGAAATATGGCCTGGCGCCGAAGTCAATGTCGATGCAGGGCGGCGGCGTGATGCGGTAAAGGCATGGCAAGGCATGAATTCACAGGTCGGTTCAAATTCTGGATGCAGCGTTCGCCGGACTATGTACGGAAACTGACCGAACCACCATGCGACCGTCGTTAATGAGGCCACCATTTGATAGACCTGCGTACATATGACGGACAAACCAGAGTAATAATTCATTTGGAAAAATGAACCCTAACAAGCAAAAAATACTAGGATTAATAGCACCTGGCTTATTTGTTGTAGCAATCCGAAAAAAGGTGATTCCCAAAATTGGGACTCGATCCGCACACCTATCGCCTGATGGGCGATAAAGCAATGGCATAGCGATGCTGGCAAAGGTTGGCTCGCCGAGGCAAAGCCCTCGGTCCAGATAACGTGACGGAGCTGGTCGGCCAGCGATGCCGAAGTCTCCGGAGTAGGTTCATAAAGAGATGATGAAGCCCCCGGTCCAGCGATGCAGGTTGTGACGTGGTCGATGCCGGCTTGATGAAATGACCGTGTGGCGATGCAGGTGTGCCCGCTCCATGTAATCCGTAGGGAGACGATGTCGGTGACGATTTATCCTTCGCGATGCCGAACTATTGTTCGGCTGGCCGAGATGATGATCCGAAGAAATTGAGCTCAGCTCAACAAAGCAACGACGTGTCTAACGCAGGTCGGCCGCCGTGGAGTGATGTTGTCGGGCTGGTTTGACACCGGCGCGACGGTGAAGTTCGTATTGCAAGAATACTTTTAATACTACTGGGATGTGTTTGACAATAAAACACAACACGCCATACGAAAACTTCATTCAAAAAGGATGTCCGAGATCCCGTTCATAAAGAAGATGAATTCGGGTTGGATTCGTTCTCGCGCAGAAAACAGATCCAAAAAGTGATGCACTAATCGGAAGTTTCCCGGAGTTTGGACGGTCGGATCGAGCTGAATTTTTGGCAGGTGGTAGATATGGGAATTCCGCAGAAAATCAACGGTTGGATCCTCCAAAGGACATCCGAGCTAGATGCTGGATACCACGCCCTAAACTCGTCCGGATTCTCGTCCAGATTCAACAGGGCTCCGGTATATCGGAGATTGCCGGAGATTCCTCCATCGGAACTCGACGAAATTTTTGCAGGGTTGTTGTAGACTTAATTCCGCATAATTCCACCGAAGTAATCGTTTAAGCGACACTCGAGGAGGCGGTGGCGGCGGATACAAGTTTGCTGTCCAGAAAAACAGCACGGTCGCCTGAGGGCAATGTTGACGTTGAGCCCCCGAGCTCCATGGATGACTCCTCCATGATCTTGATAGAGATCGGAGTTGGTGTTGATGAAGGCCTTCATCCGAACATGACGATCGGAGGTAGGGCGCAGTCCTCGGTCAAGCCAAGGTGACCAGTCGAGCTGGTGACGAAGAAGCCGACGTCGCAGTTGACCTGCAGTCGAGTCATTGATCCTTTCGCCGATCACACAGCAGAACTCTCAATGAAAGCACCAATGTCGATGTCAAAACCGGTGGATCTCGGGTAGGGGGTCCCAAGCAGTGCGTATTAGGATCAATGATAACAGGAGGCAAGGGACACGATGTTTACCCAGGTTCGGGCCCTCTCGATGGAGGTAAAACCCTACTCCTGCTTGATTAATATTGATGATATGGGTAGTACAAGAGTTGATCTACCACGAGATCAGAGAGACTAAACCCTAGAAGCTAGCCTATGGTATGATTGTTGTTGTATGTCTATCGACTAGCCTGGCCCCAGTTTATATAATGCACCAGAGGCCTAGGATAACAAGAGTCCTAGCCAAATACGCCGGTGGGGGAGGAGTCCTTGTCTTGATCGCCAAGTCTTGTGGATTCTTCCTTGTATGCGGCAGCTGTCCGGACTGGCCCATGAGTATACGGCCATGGGGGTCCTCGGTCCAATCCAACTGATCGGGAGACGACGCGTTGAGTACCCCCTAGTCCAGGACACCGTCACCCGTTGTTCAAACATCAAAAATTCCGCCGCCATTTCCGTATGAGTAGGCATCTTTTCAACCGTATTAGATAGGGGGTGCTCAGCTATGATGACTACTTCGAGTGCAAAGAGGATGCCGTTGGCAAGATTGGTTTCTCCTCCTATCAGAAATGCACTGCCGCCATCCGAATGCCTGCATACGGAGTGCCCGGTGATCTCATTGACGAGTACGTCTGTATGAGCGAGTCTACATGCCTAGAGTCCCTGTATAAGTTCTGCAAGGCTGTTATTGCTGTGTTTGGCCCTGAGTACTTGAGAGAGCCGACTGCTAAAGGTATAGCCCGTTTGTTGGCGATGAATGCCAGCAGGGGCTTCCCAGGGATGCTTGGTAGCATAGACTACATGCACTGGGAATGGCAGAACTACCCTTCTGCTTGGCAAGGGCAGTATAAGGGCCATGTCAGGGCTTGCACTGTCATACTAGAGGTCGTGGCATCTCAAGATCTCTGGATCTGGCACTCTTTCTTTGGCATGGCTGGATCACACAATGATATCAACATGCTTCAGCGCTCGCCGGTGTTTGCTAGGCTTGCCAAAGGCAATAGCCCACCGGTGAACTTTATTGTCAACGGCCACGACTACAACAAAGGATACTACCTGGGTGACGGTATCTATCCTCAGTGGACCACTATTGTCAAGACAATACCCAACCCTGTCGAAGAGAAGAGGAAAAGATTTGCCCAAGAGCAAGAGAGTGCTAGGAAGGATGTCGAGCGTGCCTTTGGTGTTTTGCAATATCGATGGGGCATCGTTCGGTATCCTGCTAATACCTGAAGCACGCAGAAACTATGGGAGGTGATGACTGCTTGTGTGATCATGCACAATATGATCGTAGAAGACGAGCGTCTAGAACGTCTATACGATCAAGGGTTTCGGTTTCAGGGTGAGAATGTTGTGCCTGGGCATGGAGGAGCGACAACGTTTGAACAGTTCACCCAATTTCATCATGACATGCGTGATTGAGAAACCCACATGCAACTGCAAAATGATTTGGTTGAGTATATGTGGGCTCATGTTGGCAACCAATATGTGACGCCCGGATAATTAGGCTATAGTAACCCCACATTAATGATGCCATGTCACCTCGGATTACTATTGATAATCTCACGTTAGTTCGAAACGATTCATATTCAAAATTTGAATTTAAGTTAAACAATTAAAGTTTTCAAAACTCAAAACTAAATTGTTCCTAAGGTGTCTAATAATCCTTAGTAAATATTGGTGGATAAATTATCTTTTAATAAAATATTTAAATGCACTAAAGTAATAGAAATGACAGCCAAAAACAATTAATTAGATGCCTTTTATAAAGTTATAATAATAAAACTAAATTAGTAGTGTGCCAAAATAATTGTGGCAGTGGACTAATTAGTAACACTAATTTAGGTGCTGACTGGGTATTTTATAAAACTAAAATAAAAGAAACTTTAAATGAAAACATTAAAGAAAATAAGTAAAAAAAGAAATAAAAAAAAGAAAAGCAAACCCCCTCGGGGCTCCGGCCCAGCAGGCCACCGGCCCAACTGGGCCACGACCTGCCAGGCCGGCCCAGCTCCCCCTTGGCCCAGCCGGCCACCCCACTTAATCCCCTCGGTCCATTGACCGAAACCCTAACCCCCACTGCTCCCCCGATCCCCCCACTCGCCTCTCCCTCTCCCCCTCCTCTCGATCCCATCTGGATCGAGGAGGGGCTCAACCTCGATGCGCCGACGGCGACCACGCACCGCCCCGCCGTTGCACAACCACCTCGACGCCGGAGCCTCGCCAGCCTACTTCCTCGTTCCTGACCTGGACGCGTCAACCCCGACCCCGTCGCCGCCGCCCGGAGCTTCTCCGCCGGACCTCCCTCACCGGACTGCCGCCGCCTCGCCATATCTTCCTCGTCGGACCTCCCCTAACTCCGTCGAGCACACTGCCCCGTTCCCTACTCCCCCTTGTGAGCCCCGACCTCTCCTCTCTCCCCCTCGCTCGCTCACCGCGCCGTCTGCGCTCCGGCACGCCGGCGCCTCGTCGGCGCCCGCACGCGCTCACCGTGCCCCGCGCGCCCTCTGCGCCGAGCCCCCCGCGCCCGAGTCATCCTCGCCATGCGCGGCCTCCCTGCTGCAGCCCTGCCGCGCGCTCATGCGCGCCCGCCCACACGGGGCCATGCTCGCCGCCGCTCGCTCACCGGCCGGCCCGTGCTGGCCTCGCCCACGCCGGCCTGGCGACCTGCCTGGTCCGCCGCCCACGCCCGCATGCCCCTGGGCGTGCGCCCGAACGGGGCGCGCCCGTTACCCGTCGCCCGCGCCCTGAATGGCCTCTGTGCCCCTGAACGGGGGGGGGGGCACGCCCCCCAGAACGTTTTAAAAAAATGAAAAAGAAAAAGAATTAAATATATATATATATAAATAGTTAATTAATTAATTAACTAAATTAATTAAGTTAATTAATCCTGCTTAATTAATCTAATTAACCTGTTAGTCTAACTAAACAGTAATTAGTTTAACTAAATCCTAATTAACCTAACAGAGCATGACAGGTGGGTCCCATTGGACCCACGCGTCAGTTTGACCCAGTCAACCCCTGTTGACTGCTGATGTCAGCATGACGTCATGCTGACGTCATAAATCCATTTTCCGAATTAATTAAATAATTAAATAAATTCCAGAAATTAATAAAATCTTTAGAAAATCGTATCTTTTAATCCGTAACTCGGATTAAAATATTTTCAACATGAAAATTGCTCAGAACGACGAGACGATTCCGGATACGCAACCCGTTCGTCCGCCACACACCCCTAACATATCAAACTCGCAACTTTCCCCCTCCGGCTCCTCTGCCCGAAAACACGGAACACCGGGAATACTTTCCCGGATGTTTTCCCCCTTCGCCGGCATCACCTCATACTGCGTTAGGACACAACTAGCTTCGCTCTTTATCGTGTCTTGTGTTGTCTTGCTTATGTTTGCACTGTATTTATTGTTTCTTCCCCCTCTTCTCTTCGGTAGACTACGAGACCGATGCTGCTGCTGCCCAGTTCAACTACGGAGTTGACGAACCCTCCTTCTTGTCTGAGCAACCAGGCAAGCCCCCCCCCCCCTTGATTACCAGATATCGCCTATTCTCCTCTATACTGCTTGCATTAGAGTAGTGTAGCATGTTACTGCTTTCGTTAATCCTATTCTGATGCATAGCCTGACATTGTCGCTACATCTGTTGATACCTTACCTGCAATCCTAAATGCTTAGTATAGGATGATAGTTTATCATCATTGGCCCTACATTCTTGTCAGTCTGCCTTGCTATACTATCGGGCCGTGATCACTTGGGAGGTGATCACGGGTATATACTATATATACATACATACTATACAGATGGTGACTAAAGTCGGGTCAGCTCATTGAGTACCCGCAAGTGATTCTGACGAGGGGGCTGAAAGGACAGGTGGCTCCATCCCGGTAGAGGTGGGCCTGGGTTCCCGACGGCCCCCGACTGTTACTTTGTGGCGGAGCGGCAGGGCAGGTTGAGACCACCTAGGAGACAGGTGGGCCTGGCCCTGTTCGGCGTTCGCCGATACTTAACACGCTTAACGAGATCTTGGTATTTGATCTGAGTCGGCTACGAGCCTATACGCACTAACCATCTACGCGGGAGTAGTTATGGGTATCCCGGCGTCGTGGTATCAGCCGAAGCACTTCAGACGTCAGCGACGGAGCGGCGCGCGCCGAATTGGACTGGAACGCCACTAGGCTAGGTCTGCTTTCGGCCGCCCTCGCAACGTGCAGGTGTGCTATGGGCGATGGGCCCAGACCCCTGTGCGCTTAGGTTTAGACCGGCGTGCTGGCCTCTCTGTTTTGCCTAGGTGGGGTTGCGACGTGTTGATCTTCCGAGGCCGGGCATGACCCAGGAAAGTGTGTCCGGCCAAATGGGATCAAGCGTGTTGGGCTATGTGGTGCACCCCTGCAGGGAAGTTAATCTATTCGAATAGCCGTGATCTTCGGTAACAGGACGACTTGGAGTTGTACCTTGACCTTATGACAACTAGAACCGGATACTTAATAAAACACACCCTTCCAAGTTCCACAGACAACCCGGTGATCGCTTTTCTACAGGGCGACGAGGAGAGGATCGCCGGGTAGGATTATGCTATGCGATGCGACTGGAGATGCGCTTGGAGATGCTACCTGGATATGCTACTTGGAGATGCTACTTGGAGGATTTCAATCTACTCTCTTCTACGTGCTGCGAGACGGAGGCTGCCAGAAGCGTAGTCTTCGATAGGACTAGCTATCCCCCTTTTATTCTGGCATTCTGCAGTTCAGTCCACCGATATGGCCTCCTTATACATATACCCATGCATATGTAGTGTAGTTCCTTGCTTGCGAGTACTTTGGATGAGTACTCACGGTTGCTTTCTCCCTCTTTTCCCCTTTCCCTTCTACCTGGTTGTCGCAACCAGAGGCTGGAGCCCTGGAGCCAGACGCCACCGCCGACGACGACCCCTACTACACTGGAGGTGCCTACTACTACGTGAAGGCCGCTGACGACGACCAGGAGTAGTTAGGAGGATCCCAGGCAGGAGGCCTGCGCCTCTTTCGATCTGTATCCCAGTTTGTGCTAGCCTTCTTAAGGCAAACTTGTTTAACTTATGTCTGTACTCAGATATTGTTGCTTCCGCTGACTCGTTTATGATCGAGCACTTGTATTCGAGCCCTCGAGGCCCCTGGCTTGTATTATGATGCTTGTATGACTTATTTTATTTGTAGAGTTGTGTTGTGATATCTTCCCGTGAGTCCCTGATCTTGATCGTACACATTTGCGTGCATGATTAGTGTACGATTGAATCGGGGGCGTCACACAATAGACGTATCTTCTTTTATTCGTTTGTAAAACTATGTGAGAACTATGTCAGACATTTTTATTTTTATTCGGCTTGTAAAACTATGCTATTTTCGGTACAAACTATATTATTTGATTCAAACTATGCAAATTCATCAATGGAAAATAGGGCGGCCAGTCGGCCATGCCGGCACATATGGGTCGGCGCGTTGGGCGCGCTGCCGACTCATATCTAAAACAGGGCGGACAGCTGACCCAACCGAACAAAATGCGGACGAAATCGCCGTCCGTTTGGGTTGCCCCGCTCTAAGAGCAACTCGAACGCGCCGACCCAAACAGACGACTCTTTTGTCCGCTTTTTTTCCATTTGGGTCGGCCGCCCGCCCTCTTTTAGATTTGGTTCGGCAGTGCGTCCAACGCGTCGACCCATTTCATGACCGCGCGCGCATAGATCATGCCAGCGGCCATGTCGTCACCCTGGTTTTGGCGCTCGAGCGCACGGGAAAGGTTCGCGCATGCGGGGGAAAATCGGCCTAGCGCATGCCGGTTTTGGCGCGCCGCGACCGGCGCTCGTTATAAGAAGGCGCTCCTTCACACTCTGCCCGCCTCCCACTCGTCTCGCCCCCTCTCACTAGCCTCGCCGCCTGTGCGCCACCATGTTGATGCGCCGCCTGGGCGCTTTGGATTTTCGTGGAGTCCGCGAGCGCCGCTCCGGCGCCTTCTCCTCTGAGATCTGGTTTGCCGAGAAATGCCTCATTCTCGGCACCTTCGACACAGCAGAGGAGGCGGCCCGCGCGTATGACGCGGCGGCGTGGCGCCTCCGGCGGCCTAGTCGGGAGATGAATTTTCCGGACGTGTCAACGAGCCAGCGGGCGCAGGATCTCGCGCCTCACCCGCGGCTTTTCACCGACGAAGAGCGTCATGACAACCGGAGGCGGCAGCGTCGCCTCGCCATCGCCGAGATGGACGTGAAAGCCATGGCGGTGTGGCGTGAACGCTTCCCGCAGGACATCGTCAACGAGCACGAGTTCTACAAGTAAAGGAGGATGGAGAGGGAGGCAAGGAGGACGGAGCGAGCCGCCTATCGTGAGGACAAGCGTGCACGGAAGTAGGCCGCTCAATTGAACATGATGCTAGGAGAAGCGTCGTCCTGGGACTCCGAGGACGAGCGGTATGATGACGCCTACATTCAGACGTCGGAGGAGGACATTACCGAGTCGGAGTCGGAAAACGATGAGTAGTTGACCTTTTCTTTTATCTGTCTATGCTAGGACTATCTATGTATCCTTTTTTCTATCGAAGAAATGGCCGCCGCGTCGGTGACGAAGCAGGCGGGCGAGAGTGTGTTGTTGGATGGGGAGAGGCCAATGTGTCACCGACCAGCGGGCCAGGGGAGGAGAGAGAGCGAGCGCGCGCGCGTCCGTCTTGTGTCCGTGCCGATGCAAATCCGGCTAAAAAATGAGCCGGAAATGGGTCGGCAGACGGACGAAAAGCGACGCGCGTCCCTTTGGGTCGGCGCGTTGGACCGTCTTTTGTGTCGGTGCCGACCCAAACGGACGACGGCGAACAAAATGGGTCGCCCCCATTGGAGTTGCTCTAACAGTTTACATATAGCGATCACTTCTTTTGATATTAGAGGTGGATTTCTGTTGACATTATTATTAGAAGTGGATTTCTACGCAAGCACCGCTGTCACCTTTCGCTTCACCTTCAGGAATATTGACTTTCTGGTTAATCAAAGACCAGGAAGCAAATTGTACAACACAGAAATGGATCTATAAACAGTGAAGTAAGTGCGATTGGCGATCAGAAGACCAATTATTTCCACAAACAACCTTTGCCATTCCCCTCTCCGCCGGGGCGCCATGGATCCGGACATCGTGTACAAGAGCGGCCGCGTCCAACGCTCTGGTCTAACGTCGCGGAAGAGCGCCGGCACCGACGCCACCACCTGTGTCGCCTCCAAGGACGTTGTCATCGACGCCGGCACAGGCCTCGACGCGCGGCTCTTTCTCCCCAAGAGCGTCCCGGAGTCCCAGAAGCTCCCCGTCCTCGTCTACTTCCACGGCGGCGCTTACGTCGCCGAGTCTGCCTTCTCCCTCAGGTACACCAGCTACGTCAACGCCCTTGTCGCCGCCGCCCGCGTCGTGGCCGTGTCGGTGGAGTACCGCCTCGCCCCCGAGCACCCGCTCCCCGCCGCCTACGACGACGCGTGGGCCGCACTCCGCTGGACAGCGACGAGCTGCTTTTCGGCGGGCCCGGAGACGGAGCCGTGGCTGGCCGACCACGGCGACCCCACGCGCATCTTCGTCGCCGGCAACAGCAGCGGCTGCAACATGGCGCACAACGTGGTGATGAGGGCCGGAAAGGAAGGGCTCCTGGGAGGCGCGCGGATCGAAGGGATGGTGCTGCTTCACCCGCTGTTCTTGGGCAAGGCTCCGGCGCCGTCGGAAGGCACGGACACCACGGAGACCGCCGAGAGGAACTGGCGGTTCGTCTGCGCTGGCAAGTATGGGCTCGACCACACGTTCTCCAACCCGCTCGTGATGCCGCCGGAGGAGTGGGCGGTGCTCGGCTGCCGACGGGCGCTGGTGACGGCGGCCGAACTCGACCCCTCCAGGGACAGGGCGCGCATGTACGTCGAGGCGCTCCGCCGCAGCGCGTGGGGCGGCGAGGAGGCCGTGCTGTACGAGACGGATGGCGAGGAGCACATGTATTATTTCTCCAGAGCCGCGAGATCCAACTCCGTCGTGGCGGAGAAGGCGGCGAAGGAAATGGCCATTGTTGTGTCCTTCATCAAGCGCGTTACATGCACCAGTCCATCGGATTGTAACATCAGATCTACGTTGCGCGCACCGATCAGGGCTCAGGCGCCGGTATGATGAACGCCACGACGCGAGCCATGAGCTCCTTGGCCTTGGCACAGTCCGGCTTCTTCAGGAAGAAGACGTGCCCCTCGCCTTCCGACTCGATCCACGCCACGCCCCCACGAGATACGCTCCCGCGCCACGCGCTCGTGGTCACCGCCGCGTAGTACGCTCGGTCCCTGGACGCCAGCCAGTCCTTCTCGCCGGCGCACACGAGCATCCGCCCGCACCGGAGATTCTCCATCCCCGGGGCCCCCGGCGCCATCGGGTTCATCCTCGGGTCGTCCGCGCCGCCCACCGCGCCGGGGCACGCGAACTCCCAGATCATGGCCATGTCCTTGGCCGTCGCCTCGGCCTCACCTTCGAGGAACGTGTTTCCTCCGAACCAAGGATGCAGAAGAATCGCGCCTTCTATTCTCGGCGCCGGCTGGAACGACGCTCTCATGAGGACGTTGTGCACCATGTTGCCGCCGGCGCTGTCGCCGGCGAGGAAGAGGCGCGCGCTGTCGCCGTGCTCGGCGAGCCACTCGTCCTGGGCCGAGGCGGCCCACGAAAGCGCTGCCCAGGCGTCGTCGTAGGCGGCGGGCACCGGATGCTCGGGCGCTAGGCGGTACTCGACGGAGACGGCGACGACGCCGGACGCGGCAGCGAGGGACGCGACGTAGTTGTGGTACTGCGGGGAGACGGCCGACTCGACGAGGAAGCCGCCACCGTGGAAGAAGACGAGGATCGGGAGCTTCTTGAAGGGATCTGGGCTGGTGGGGAGGAAGAGGCGGACGGACACGCCGGTGGCAGAGTCAAGGACCACGTCTTTGGACGTGACGCCGGTAGCCGGGTCTAGGCCGGTGGGCGCAGGCGCCGGGCGACAGAGGCGGTCCATCTTGCCGCTCCGGTATATGCGGTAGTCATCGCAGTCGAACACTACTTCGTCGGCGCCAGACTCCATGGCCGTAGCCGGCTAGCCGCGCACAGATCTGAAGGTATAGTTTGTTGAGTGGTTGGTGGCAGTGGCAGAGACTAGTGCTGGACTTGAAAGTGTGAAGACTTGAAAGTGTGAAAGTTGGAGCTGTAGTCTACTACGTCATGAGAAGTTGGTCTGGTTACAGCTTAGGGCGCGCTTGGAATCTCGTTTTGCTTAGCAATACACCTGTAAACAATACACCTTTCCGTCCGTCGTTTTGCTTTCGGCCGGAAATCACTACTGG
Source organism: Triticum aestivum (assembly GCF_018294505.1). NCBI lineage: Eukaryota > Viridiplantae > Streptophyta > Magnoliopsida > Poales > Poaceae > Triticum > Triticum aestivum. The sequence continues at coordinate 423,596,810 of NC_057807.1, forward strand.
CCCGATAAATTACACCTGTAAATTAAGGACGCGTCTAGGGAGCAGCCGTGTGCTCCCTAGCGTTTCCTGGCGGCCTGCCTTGATAGGCCCCGAAAAGGTAAGTTTCTGTCCCCCCTCGATTAGAAAGGGGACGTTCCCCCGCGATCACAACCTGCTCCACCACCCCGACTCACATGATTCTCTTCCATCCTACTTTTCTCCATCCCCACCTCTCCTCCCCTCCTATTCCCTTCCAGCCGTCCCAAAAGAGAGACATCTTCTTCTCCCCCAAGAAAGAGGCAAGGTTCATCCTGCTCAGATCTCAAAAGCTTCAAGCCTGCAATACGGACGGCGTCCATGAAACTGTTGATCTAAACACATCTAGAAGCAGCAGAAGCAGGCAAGTTCAGAGGTAAAAAGTTGTAGATCTGCTCACCTTCCCCAAGCCCCAGCCCTCTCCAGCATCTTCTATAGAAAAAAATGGCGCTGCTTCTTGATTTTCTCCATCTGTGTTTCGTCCTGTTTTCATATGAACGATTTTTAACCCTGTGTTGAATCATCTGCTAGTTCTAGCAAAAAACACATCTTGTTTGAGCAAAAAGATTGTAAGCATGTGTCAAGTAGAAAAAAAAGGATGAACATCATGGCTGATGGTTGATGGGTTGTAGAAAGTAACTTGCATCGTAACTTGTATGAAGTTAGGCAAAAAAAATATTGTCTGCAGCAACTTGCATTGTAAACCTAGGCAAAAAAATCATTGCTGGCATTATCAGCTTGTAAAAAAAATGAACACTAGGCAAGTAATACTGTGAAAAACATGCAACTCATGGCTGATGGAAAAGCAACTTGGAATAAAGAGGGTAAGCAAGAAAGCTATTGTGAAGAAGCAAGTGATGTATAAAAGCTAAAATCTACTACAAATGGTTTATCGTTGGTACTTTTATTCACCAGTGACAAAAAAGTGAGGTTTAATTTACCTTTCCAATAAGGTGTAGGTTGCATGATCCTACAACAGTTGTTGTTGTTGTGATCTTGCAATTGGCGGGGAACAATGCGGGTGGATGCAACATATATTGCTATTTTGATCCTGCAAAAAAGAAATGGCAAAAGAAATTTCCTATAGAACTACTATAAAATGGATGTATCAGTTGCAGCACGAAGAAACAATTCACGACCTCGACAAACAGATTGCTTGGAAAAGCGACTACACAAAGACAGTGATAACCAAAGTTGCTCCCAATACAAACTTTAAGAGAAAAACAAAGTACTGAACATAAAAAGGGACAAACATATGTTGCCCATGACTGCTGCTATTCTTAAGTTTTTTCTGACACAAAACATGCTGCTGCTCTCTCTGTTTTTGGTGTGAAATCCATGTTGAAAACACTCCAAAAAAATGTCTATTCTCTGGCATCTAGCTTGCTTCCCCCTTGAGATCCTTGAAAACCATGCATATGTATGAGTTGCCTGCATTTTAAAATGATAAAAGGTTAGTAAAAATTATGATACAATCAAAAAACAGATGCTCAAAAGAAGATGTTGTCTTATCATTCAGTTTGTGATTTTCAGCAACGACAAAAAATGTTCTGTGTTGAAGTCATTCTTACAACAACAAAAATATGCTATCTTATCATTCAGTTGTGATTGCCTGGGTTTAGTTTCTTACTTGCTTGACATCAAACTAACTAGCTTTGGTTTTTCTGGTTTAAATGTTGCACAGGCTATAAAAAAGATGATTGACCTAAATGAGGAACCAGATGATATGGATATTGGTGATCCAGTGAACTCTACACAACAGGCTGCTCAAAATCCTGAGTTAACCGGTGATTCTCCTACTCCTCATATAGTGCAAAATGCCACAGCTCCTGTGGCAAAAACAGTGGAGACAGATGAGCAAGCACCTGCAGCGCAAGAATCTGAGACTGATGGCCATACCCTTGATGGCACGGATGCCGCGGGTGATACAAGTGTGACTGTTGGTAATGGTTTGACAGGCTTTGGTGCTGAAAATGATGAAGATGCTTGGTCACAACCGAAGGAGCCTCATGTGGGCATGAGGTTTGACACTTTGGAAGGCGCAAAAGAGCACTACAATGCATATGCCTTACAGATTGGTTTTTCAATCAAAATGAATACTTCAAGAAAGGCTGTGAAAACTGGAGTGTTGATAAAACAATAGTTTGTTTGCAACAAGTTTCGAAAGCCTGAAGCTGATGATGGAGGGGCAGAAAAAATTCCTATGCTGGATGATATCGTTGAGCAAACAAAAGATGATGATGAAGACGAGGATATTGTCTTTCTTGATGATGATAATAAAACCAAAAAGAGGAGCAAGAAGCGGAAGAGAGATAAAATAGTGCAAACTGGTTGCAAAGCTAAGATGGTTGTCAAACTGATAGATGGCAGATGGGAAGTGATATATTTTGTTGGCGAGCACAACCATCCACTAGTTGACAAACCAAGTTTGACTAAGTACTTGAGATCGCACCAAGGTATCCCACCAGAAGAAAAGGCATTCCTTACCCACCTACATAACTGCAACTTGACAACAGGTCTATAACCATATTACCCTTCTCTCCGACAATTTTAACTGCCCAGACTTGCCCAAGTATTGTATCCATCTTGCTTGCAGCATGTGTGTGATTTGCCAGACTAAGCACACAAACATGCTTGTTTTTTATGAAAAAAAGTCTGCTACCCATTAAAACTTGCCTTGTTTTTAAGTAGTATTTGCCTGCTCTTGATCAGAAAACAAACGCGATGGGTCGTGCCTCTGTTGTCTTGTCTTTGTTGTGAAATGTGGTAGATGGACTTGCCTATAAATTGTCTGTTAGTTGCTCAATGTATATTTACTACCTGCCTACCTGCCTTTTGTGCAAATGCATGTTAGTACAAACCACAGCCCAAACATAAGTTTGTCTGACTGGTTTTATGAAGCTTGTTCTTCTATTTTTTTACCCACTGGTGGGTTGCCTGCATGTTTGTTGTGTTAGTTGCTTGTACATTAGGATGAAAATGCCTAAAATATCCACTTGAGTTGACTGTTCTTAGTTGTGTTAGTTGGTGAAAGAAATCAAAATTGTTTTTTTGTACTGTTCTTAGGTAACAAGGGTTTGACCACCATTTTGACTTCATTTTCACTCCATTGAATGCAGGGCTCATGATGCACATCATGTCAGACTTCTATGGGACAGAGCTAATTGTGCCTTATGGAACTAAGCACATTACGAACCTGAAGACGGTCTTGAACAAGGATGCTACAAGAGAAGGCGACATGATAGAGACAATAGCATATTTCAAAGATCAGCAAAGAGAAGATCCAGACTTTTTTTACAAGATAAAGTATGATGAAGAAGACAGAGTGGAGAATATTTTCTGGGTCGATGGTGCAGCAAGGAAGGCATACGTGGAAGCTTATCATGATTGCATCTCCTTTGACACAACATACATGACTAACATGTACAACATGCCCTTTGCGCCGTTTATTGGAATTAATAGACATGGGCAATCATTTATGTTGGGCTGTGGTTTCGTTAGGCAAGAGTTGGCTTCTAGTTTTGATTGGCTATTCGAAACCTTCCTTGAAGCAATGCATGGAGTAGCGCCAACCAACATCATAACCGACCAAGACATTGCAATGGCGCAGTCAATTAAGAAAATCTTCCCTACAAGTGTGCACCGCTGTTGTCGCTGGCATATTATGAAGAAAGCACAAGAGAAGCTTGGGACATTGTTGGGACGAAACCCTGGCTTGTCTAAAGATTTCAACAATTGTGTTGACTTTAGCTTTACACCACAGGAGTTTGAGGCAGGTTGGTGTGAGCTGATGATGAAGTATGAGGCTATGACTGACTCCCACTTTGAGAATCTATACAAGTACCGAGAAACATGGGTGCCCTGTTACTTCAAGCATCAATTCTTCCCTTTCTTGCAGTCAACACAACACAGTGAGGGGTTCAACGCTGTCCTTAAGCGTTATGTGAACCCACACAAGTCCATCTTGAACTTCGTGAAGCAATATCAGAAAATCCAAACACACATACTAGTTTGAGAGGGTGCGAAGGATTACAGGACATGACATTTGCAAAGTGAAATGTGGTCATCTTACCCAATTGAAAAGCAAGCCTACAATTCATACACTAGAGACTTGTACGAGAAATTCCGCGATGAATTTCAGTTGACTACAAGGTACAACGTGCGCCCCCACGGTGAACACTTGTATGAGCTTTACCCCAATCAAGAATGGGTTGCTAAGTATGGTTCTAGGAGCTATTTTGTGACTGTTGAAACTAGTGCTGGAGACTACAGATGTGAGTGTTGCAAGTTTCATAGGGATGGGATGCTTTGCTGCCATATATTGAAGGTTTTCAACCATCTTGGGGTTGATGAAATCCCAACGCAGTACATCAAAATAAGATGGACACCTCTAGCAATCACGGATGCACCGCCTGCTGTTGAGGATAAGCCTGATGAGTTGCCGGAACAATCGAAGAAAGAACTCCGTCATGCAAACTTGATGATGGACTTTGGTGGACTTGCTAAGGTTGCTAGTGCATCGGATGCTGCGACAAATATTGTAAAGAAGCATATGCGTGGAGCGCGTCACGAAATAAAGAATCTCAGCCTGTCAAGGAAAAAGAAAACAGCATCCCCTCCCAGTGGACCGACTGGTGGGCCACCGCCATCAGCTGGTGGTCCTGTGCCACCAATGACAAATGCTTCAGCGAGTAGTGGCAACGCACCACCACAAGCTGCGCAAGCCCCTGCTAGTGCTAGGCAGCGTCAAACTATTTCTGCCCAACAGCCAAAAAATGCAACATCACTACCTACAAACAGTATAGGGCAGGGTGTGCATCCACACACACCAGTTGGGGGTGCGCCAGTGCACAAGGGGTCTGCGGTGCCAAGCTCGTTCGCTGCAGGGCAACAGTTAGGATTTGTACCTCAGAGTATGGGATCTGCGCCACAAACCAGGGGGCCTGCACCACAACTATTGGCGACTCCGACCCTAAACAGTGGGCCTGGCCAAAAACTGAGGGGGGCTCCGCGACAACTGTTCAGACCTGGAACACTAACCATAGAGCCTGAACCAACAACGATGAGGGATCCCCAAACAACCTACTGGCCTGCACTACCACTTAGGGGGGATGCACCACCATCCATGGTTACTACACGAGCAGACATGAGTCGTCTTACAAATGCTGGCCTTGCAGCATTCCCTACAGATTCTGCAACAATTGCTTGTGCTTCTGGGTTGTATATAACTTCTACTACTGTGCAACAAGCACATGTTGCCCCAGTCTCATCTTCTTTGGCGCAACCTCCTGGTGGACATGCACGCCAACCACTCAACATGGAATCCCTACGTGCAGCTGTTGCAGCAGCGCAAGGTGGTTCTACTACACCTGACACCCGAGTTCCTAGAGACCCCCCAAAATCGACTACAAAAGGGAGAACGAAGTCGAAAAGGTTGCAATCAGCACTCGAGCTGCATCCGAAGAGGAAGAACAAGTGCAGTTACTGTGGGTCTTACAACCACAACAGTGCACTGTGCCCCACAAGATTGGCGTGATGAACACCACAGGAATGCGGAAACACAGATGGAGTTTCGATTATGAAAGACAAAAAAATGAGCAATTACTAGATGCCCGATGATATGTTTACCCTCATTTGAATTACTGTCTTTCATGCAAAAAAGACAACTTGCTTTTTAAGCCTGTAAGGTTCAAAAGTGCTCTGGATAACTATATTAGTACAATGGATTGCGTGATTATTATGTTTAGATTGCCTGGTACTACAGTTAAACAAATTGGTGTTAAATATGGGTGTTCCATGACTACATTTCACCGTGGAAAAAAGTAGGCAAATTCTGTTTTGGTGTTATTGCAAGTTACAGAATGGTTTCAGGCAACTCCTTGATTGTTCAAAAAATATGGGTGTTCCATGACTACATTTCACCATTGAAAGGTAGGCAAATTCTGTTTGGTGTTGTTGCAACTTACAGAGTGGTTTCAGGCAACTCCTTGAATGTTCAAAAAATTACATATGACTTCTAGAAAAAGGGCGATGATGAAAATATTATTCATGTAAAAATAATGCTGGCAAACTTCAGTTTGTACGCGAGCAAAAAGAAAAAGTCAGTAAAAAACATGAATGGAAAATAACTGACCTAATCTAACTTCAATACAGCTTCCCATGGAGCCTTGTTGCGCTTGGTGTTAACCCACGTGTTTGTCAACTGCTTCCTGATATTTTGAACATCCTCTACTGTAAATCTTGGAACGTTCCTTCCTTCCCACCCATTTGCAATTGAGAGAGCAAAAATGCCACAGTCATATCTATAGAGAATGTTTCAGGTCAGCTATGAAACAAGTATGAATTTGTTAGGAATTTGTTTTGCAGTTTGTCTGGGAATTGATGCTTACTTGTTAGTTTGTTTTGGCACATCAATGTTTCTTAGTGTGAAGTCATCTAATGAGATGTGAGACTTCGGATAGTGCTCTTCCCACAGAGCCCGAAAACTAGCAACCATAGTCCTTGCGCAGACATCTAGAGTCTTGTCCTGAAGTGTCCTCCATGAATCAAGCACCTCGAACCTTCGATCCCTTATATTCACGTTGAAGACCCAATAATGGTTGCCTGAAACCTTCTTTGACTTGTCGATATTCTCTAACACAATAAACATTATCTATGGGAAAAAGTGCAGAAAACAAAAGCTGAGGGTAAGAACATAGTCTGTAGGCAACTTGAAGAGATATGGAAAGCATGTAAAAGTTTTCTCATGCTATGAGGAAAAGCTAATTGTGATTCTGCACTCTGGCAACTTTCATGCATGTCCTGAAAACTAGTACTCTGCTATTCACATGCGGGTGGAAAAAAAGGAATGAGAGAAGAGTACTATAGTGGAAATTCGAGAAACATGGACTTACCATGTCTTTCCGGTCCAGGTGATTTGATTTCTTGAATCGGGAAATAATCTCTTGGCTGTTGATATCATTGGAGAGGAAAGTCATCTGCAGCATCCTTGTCTATAACACAAAAAGGGACAAGGTGGTTAGAAATGACCAAGTAGGAACCAAGTACAAAAAATGCAGAACCTGAAGTAATAATGACTCCTAGTCCTTTTTCTTACCGAGAACCTCAGGGGCATGACAACCTTCTTGGAGTCTGCAGGCAAATTCATCATTATGGACAGTATGCCAATTTCCATTACATGTGTCAAGACATATCCTTCTTTTTTCATAGAGTTTGCAAGCTCCCTCACTGACACATCATATCCATTGTAGTCAATTACCTTCGGGCTGCAATAAAAAACGAGAAACCGAAAAAGGACAACCATGAGAAAAAAGTAACCAAGTTGCCTGCTGCTGTACTTTTGATTGCCTAGAAATAGATCCTGTTTTGCCTAAGGAACATAAACTTGGGGTTGTAACAATTTGCAATGAATTCTTTCTACCTAAAAGTGCATGTCTAGTTAGCACCCAAGTTGCCTGCTGCTGTACTTTTGATTGCCTATAAATAGATCCTGTTTTGCCTAAGGAACATAAACTTGGGGTTGTGACAATTTGCAATGAATTCTTTCTACCTAAAAAGTGCATGTCTAGTTAGCATATATAAGGCATGGGAAAAATGTGTTAATGCCTGAAAGTGCATTCTGGTTAGCATGTATTCCTCATGGGGTGATTTTTTGCCTGCTTGTTTTACTTCTGTTTGCCTATGAATTCAGCCTGAATTGCCTGAATGGTGCATTTTAATTGCCTAGAAAAACATGTAAAAAATGCCTCATAAAAAATTTCATACCTAGTATCTACATCTGGTGATTCTTCTTCATTCAATATCCCGTGCAGAATAACCGATGCATACAGCCTGCTTGCTTCAGGTTTGCATATGTACACTTTCCTCTCATTATAGTCCAAGAATGGTGACCTCTTGCAAGGAGGTGGCTTGATAATCCTTCTCTCAAATTGTTGTGGGACCATCTTTCCTGAGCTGCTGCTGCTATAAATATTACTGCCTGATCCCACTACTACTTGGTTGTGAGTAACTTTTTCAGGTGTCTGGTAAATGTTCCCAACTATGCCTTCAAGATCCACAACATGATCGTCATCAATTATTTCAATGAGTGGCTCCTTGGGTACTTGATACTGCAGGGACTCATTCTCACACTTCATAGCCTGTTCTTCTGCATGTGCATACCCTTCATCTATGCCTTCAAGATTACCAACTTTTTCATCTTCAATAATTTCAATGACTGGCTCCTTGGTTACTTGGCACTGCGATGACTCATGGTCAGCCAATGCATTTTCTCTGGCATCTCGATCTGCTCCATCATCTACATGTGCTGTAGGAAAATCGTATTTGAAAATATCAAAACTTGGAGCTGGGCAGTATTCACTAACAAAGACATTTGAGCTTTCACTTATGCTATGCTGAAACTGTTGTCCATCCATCTCTGCTGGAATATGAATTGCTGACTTGCTTTGCAGATCGTTGGTAGATGGGGGAACGCACCTTGCCAAGAGCTCACTGACATCTAGCACATTTATTTCCAGTGGACTGACCGCCTTGTTAGCATAACTAAATTTGATATCCTTCAGCTGCGGATGGGGAGGTGATTGGGCAACTGTAGGAATAAAAGCAGGCAACTTGCCCTGAACTTTTAGCAACTTTGCTTCCGAACTTGGTTTAATGTTGCCGCCGATGACATCTTCCATCCCTCCAACCCCTGTGATTGACACTGTAGGTATGTTCTCCTGACCTGCATATAATGGTACAGCCTGTTGTGATGCTTTGTAATGAAACAATTTGCCCCTCTGGATGTCATTGGCTGATTGCATCCCATTCCCTAGAACAAGATTTTGTGCTTGACCATTTAGACTGCTTAGTGGTTGCCTCCCACTACGGTTTGTACTAGGGACTGCTCTGCTTACTTGCAATGATGCATCCTGTTTCATTTGAGTTGCTCCTCCTGCTGTGGGTTGAATTGATGCATGTGCAATACTTGCCTGAAAATCAGATGAACTTGCTTCCTCCCTAGGATGACTTGCTAGAATTTGTGAGGCACTTGGTTCTTGTTTTGAAACAGTCCCTGGTGAAACTGCAACATTTGCATCTTTGCCACTGGTGAGATCTGCATGTCGTGCTGTTGAGCTTGATGCTGTATTGGTTTCAAGCTGGTTCTTGTCAGTGCTAGAACTTGCCTCTTTTGCATGATGTAATGCCTGATATTGCAACTGAAAAGGCCCAGATTTCTTCATGGCTGACTTTGTTTCCTTTCCACCTTGCAGTTCTTGAACATTTTGGGCACGCATAGCTCGCAGTTCCTCCATTGTCTCTGTCACCACCGTTGGCTCTGATACAAAACTCACACTCTTTTTCTTCTTTGGTGTTGGAAGTGGTGGTACACCAACTTCCTTGGGTTCATGTGGAGCCCCTATCTCCCTCATGATTTTCTTGCGAATCCACTTGGGGCAGACATCCTCAAGATTGAATGCCATCCCCAGTTCCATTTCTTCTTTTCTCAATAGCTCTTGGAACATTTTGCTCGCTAGCACTGCAATAGGCTGCTCGTCGAGATTCAACATTTCTTTCACTTCAAACATGCGGATGCGTGGCATTTTGCAGTAACTTTCCTCGCCCATCATAACAACATCTCTCACAGAGATGCTAACTGCCTCATCAAGCCCCTTTGGCTTCATATCCTTTTTCTCTTCGAGTAAATATTGAAGTGTGGATTGCTCGTCATCAGTCTCTGTTTCCTCACCTGCAGAATCCTCGTTCCCTCCATTGTTTCTGCCATTGCCACTGTTGCCACCAGAATTGTTGTCATCCTGGTCTTCCTCATCACCCTGCATATCATCGTCCCCCGTGTCTTTGTCATTGTCGTTGTCATTGTCTTCGCTTTCTTCATCATCATCGTCTTCCTTTTCTTCATCCTCATCTTTTTTTTCTTCCTCCTCCTCTTCGTCCTCCTTATCCTCCTTGCTTTCATCCATTACTGCTCCCCTCTCCTGAAAAGTTGCTTCTCCCTCCTCGTTGTCGTTGCATCCAGCTTTTTGAACTACAAAGTCGTCACCATCATCATTGCTTGAGTGGCCGTCGTTGTCACTTTCATCACCCCCTCTGTCCCAGTCACTTTCGTCACTGCCACTTGCATCTTCCTCACTGTCAGTTTTGAACGAGTCTTCTTCACTCGATAAGCTTTCTCTCATAGCTGGAGCTTGTTTGGATCTCCTAGTAGGTTCTTGCCTCCTCTTTTCCACATGAACAGCCTCTGACCTGCTTGTCCCCTCTTGCGCATCATCTATCCCCCCAATACCAGAAACAAGCTTCCGAACTGCATGTGAAATAGTTGAACACATTTCGTGCACCATACGTGTCAGCTTCTTTTGTTTCTGCAAACAACAGGAAAGTAGAAAAAATGGATGAACATGATAAGTCTTGACAATATGTTGGTTTGAGATTAAAAATGGAAAAACTAGTGAGCATAACAGGCACTTGATAACTTACATTTTCGTCATATGACTCAGGTAATCTTGCTGCTACAAATTTTGTGACGTGGTCCATGCTACCAAACAAGCTATCATCCGCACACCGTGAGAACTCAGTCTTCAGCTGCTCGTTGGGTTGGCAAAAAAACAATAAAGGATGGGATAAAAGGAATTAGTGAATTCTGGCACTGGCTTGACAACAGAAAAAAAGAAACCGTAAAATGCTCGTGAGAGTGCTTTGATTTAACTGCCATTTTTAGTTAGAAAACTAGCCTATCATGTTGCCAAGTTTACAGAAAAACAAATGCATGCTTTAACCCAAGTCAAGCACTGTGGCATCATTGTTGCCTAAATTTCCTTATCATGTGTGGATGGGGTTTCTAGCATGTAGAATCGCTTAGTTTTTCAGTATATAACTTAGCAGGACTATATCAATTATAGGAAACCATCAAGTTGCCATAAAAAACTATGAGCTTGCTAATGTTTAGTGTGCAACTTGCTATGGTGAAATTATTGGATTTGCCTATTTTTTCTTAAAAAATTTAAACATCAGCTGCTATAACTGCCCTAGCAAAAATCCTACCTGTTGCAGGCAGTTGCAAACAAGGGTAAACAAAATGAGTAGAAAACTACAAAGTTGGTTCATGAAGTACTTTTGAACTTGCTACTGTCCAATATACAAATTGCTACGGGCAATGTGTTGGACTTGCCTACTTGTTGACAAAATCTTATACATCAGCTACAAATAGTGAAAAGATAACAAAAAAAATGACCACAAAAAACTTTGTACTTGTTTGGACCTTATAATTCAATTGCCTCCTCTATGAGAAGCTAGATTTGCCTAACCTTATGCCTTTTAAAGCAAATAAAATTCAATTACTGAATACAGATGTGATGACAAAAAATAGCTTACCCGCAGTTTCCCATATTCCCCGGGAGCTTTCCTGTCCTTCTTGATAACTCTTGCCATCAAATCTGAATTCCAAACTGAAACCCTTGGTACCAAGCTGGCAATTGGTTCATCAACATCCAAAGAGTCTAGATACAGCAACTGAGTTCCGGATAAGAAAAACATAAAGTTTGAGTTATGATATGATTTTTAAGAAAACATAGAGCACATAGGAAACATACAGATTCAAAAGGTAGGTGGACTTACTACGAGGTGGAAAACACAGCAACAAATGGCCTTCTTGGCACGACCTGATTTGAATGCTAGCTTTAGTTGATCAACCACAAACTGGCATATGTTGGTTTCAGTTATTCCATTTACATCCATGACCACAAGGAAGCTTTTTGGTGAAATGCTTAAACTTGTAGATGGTGCAAGGAAGCAAGAGAAGACAAGAGACAACCATGCGCGTAGGAAGTCGTCATCGTGAGCTCCTGCCATATCTCTGATCATCTTGCACCATGCTGTGAGAGATGGTGAATTCTTTGAAGTGATATTGTAAATCCTGAACATTGCCTTTGTGATCCCAGGGCGGTTTTCGTAATAGACTTTTCTCCCCCTATTTGGCAAACCCCATATCCTCCGAACACTCGCAGCATCTACTGGAATCTTCCCCCTCTCTGGAATAACTATCTGTGACATCTCTGGATCATAATGCTTCATTATCCATTGACTAAGATCGCCAGGCATGCTGTTCGCTGCAAGGTCCATCAGGCCTCCAAACTCTTTTCCAATAATAACACCTTTTTGATTAGAAACCAACTCTTTATTCAATTTGAACAGCCTTGCAGGCGATGCCCTATTCCTACGACCCTATGGGAAAATAGTTTGAAAAACAGAAGAAACAAAAATCAACAAAAATGGAATATGCAAAGCAATTTAGACACCACTACTAGGCAATTGTTTCAATAAGGTGAAGAAGAAAATACCTCGTTTCCTCCGGTTTTCTGCCGCTTTGGATTTGGTGGCTTATCCACACCACCGCTTTTGTCACTCACATTTTCAGCATCTCCGGGAAGACTCTCATTGCTCACAATATCATTAGGGCGCTTCCCTCGGCAGATAATTGCCTTACTCCTCTGGCGCTTGTACCCAACTAACGGTTCACTGCTTTGAGCCTGAGAAATGAAGATAAACACATAAATAACAATCCATAACATGAAGTTATGAAAAAATAAACCAAGAATGAAGATAAGGAAAAAGGTAGAATGTTTCGAAAATGATTTAATGAATTCTGCACACCTCCATCCTACGGGCTTCAGTTGCATGAGATGCGCCATCAACAGGATCCAATGCAGGGGGGCATCCTGTATGCCTTTTTTGCTTGCCCCCGACATGTTTTCGTGCTGCACGTAAAAAAGAACATCATCACACATGAAAAAAAGGAGTAAAAAAACTGCAAATTGCCTAGTGTTCAGCCTAGTCATGTAAACACAGAATGACACACATAAATGCATAATCACATTAAAAAACAAAACTAAAAAACTAATGCAAAAGTGTCAGGCAAACTCATACAGAAAGAAAACATGACATGCTGGCAAAACGGGTAGTCATATAAGGCAACTAGAACTAAAACTAAAGCTGAATTTATTTCTGTTTTGCTATATAAAGTTGGACTAAAGTGTAAAGAAAAACTGAAGCACATCAGACACACTGTTTTTTCAGATCAAGCAACTTGCACCAATGTCGTTTAAAAATTGACACCAATAAACTAGTTCCCTCTATTCTACATCTACCCATGGCCTTATCGCGGGTTGCTTGATCTGAAAGTATTGTTCACACATATAAGAGATAGGAACATATGGACAGACAACATACTACAATGACCCTAATTCAGGTTTTGATACCAACATACAGGTTTTTTCCTGATGCCCAATACTTCATTGAGCAACTTCTGGCAACATATTGAGCAAGTCATTCACCGCAGTGAAGCAAAAAATGAACAAAAAACTACAGAACTTCTGTATGGGCAACTTCAGGAAACATATTGAGCAAGTCGCTCGCAAAACTAGAGCAACTTGACAAAAAAAAGGGGACAAACTACAGAGTTTCAGTGTGGGCAACTTCAGGAAACATATTGAGCAAGTCGCTCTCAACACTATGGCAACAGTACAGCAACACTATAGAAAATGTGAACAAAAACTAAACTACCTTTGTGATAAGCATCCCAAACAACACTTCCCCTTCAACCCAGCATCCCAAAAAACATCCGACAAATTGGCTTCAAACCACCTACATCCAACCAGTAGTGGAATCACCTTGCCAAACAATCCCAAACGTCCACTATCTACTCGTCAACTATCTACTCGTCAATTCGAGACAAGGGCAACAAGCGCAAACGAAAAACGAGGCCAGATCTCCTTACCAAACGATTGCGAAGCAGGGAGATGGTCGTCCTATACGCGACCCTGACCTCTGCGCGAACGGCACGGCGCTCGCAGCGGCCGTTCCTCCCCTGTCGACGACTTGTACTCCGACGACCGTGAGCGGCGCCGCAGCACAGCCTACTTCTCCTCTTCCGGGAACAGGGAACGCAACAGAAGCACCTGGTGCCCGTGCGCCGCTGGCTACCTCCCCCTTGCCGGTAAACTCAGCCCGCACCTGGAGGCCGCACGCGCCGCTGGCTATCGTCCCCCTCGCCAGGAACCGCCGCCCGCACCTGGTCGCCGCGCGCCGCTGGCTACCTCTCCTTCGCCGTGAATGGCCGCCCGCAACTGGCCGTCGCGCGACGCTGGCTACCTCCCCTTCGCCGTGAATAGCTCCACCCCGGCGGGACGAACGGTGGCGGATTTGGGGCAGGGGCAGGAGAGATTGCGGGATTTGGGGCGGAGTGGGTGAACAGTTTCGAAAATGAGGGGAGACGGACGCGAGAGGAGAGGAAGTGGTGGGACCCGGAACCGATGCTCCCACCCAACGGCCGACGGGCTGACCAAGTGAAACGCGCGAGCGAGGAAAAACAGACAGCGGCGCACCTGGTGGGCGTGATCGCGATCGGACGGCGCATAGACGTGTGCGCTCGAGTGCGCTAACGAGCACAACTGCACTTTTTAGGATTTAGGGTAAATTAAATATCGGTGTATTCAAATACTCTCTTCGTCACAGTTTAGAAGGCATAGTTAAATTTACGTGCATTTCCAAAATAGACAAGGTTTAGGGTGCATTGCATTTATTTCTAGTAGCTAAGACTAGTCATAGTGGGGAGGAACTTTGAGCAGTAACATACACGTTATCCTATGCTATGTTACCATCACTATAATGGGGAGGAACATCATGCAAACATCTATTTATTAGCTTATATACTCATACTGTCTTGGAATATGTGATGTTCCGGTAACTAGCTATGTTACCACCCCTCCCTCTTTCCTCATTAAATGTTTGCCACATCAGCTTTTTGTCCTACGTGGCATTGATGTTACTACTAAGTTCCTCCCCACTATGACTAGCCTAAGTAGTACTCCCATATACTATTCCTATATGCATGCGTAGTGTGAATGCTATTTTTTAGCCCATCTCACAGCCAATAGATAACCACCTAGGTCCCAGAGAATTTCCAAGTGTGCCTTCTAAACCGTGACGGAGGGAGTACACCCAATCCAAGCGCGCCATTACGTGACACAAAATGATGTCTGATACTCAATACTCAGCGATCGGCCCGGGAGCAAAACCTAGCGGCGTCGCCACCAGCCCCCATCCCATCCCTCCCATCCCTCGCTGCCGCCGGAGGGCGCCGCCGGGCAAAGCCCATGGGGCGTGGGCGGCGGCGGGGACCTTCTTCCCTCTCGCAAGGCACGTGGGCGGCGCAGACCGACCCTGCCAAGCAGAGGAGCGTGTCTCGGGTGTCGTCGGGTTCCGACGGCTGCTGGATATGGAGGGTGCGACTCGGGCTTCGTCGGGGTTCGGCGGATGGGGGCGGAGCGGTTTGTGACGGTTTTCGTCCAGTTCTCCGTTAATTAACCCAGTAATTCTCTTCTGCTTAATTAATGAATGAGTCAATTAAAAAAAACGATGTATAATCTCGGAGCACAAATTTTGAGACTCTGTAAATCGATACTCCAAGAAAACTTAAAACTCCAGGTAGGCGCCATGACCTATTTATTCACCCAGTAAACGAACAAGCAGTCATGCAGAGCAAGTTCGTCTATCAGGCGCCGCCTATGAACGCGACGACGCGGTCCATGAGCTGCTTGGCGTTCTCGCATCCGGGCTTCTCGAGGAAGAACACATGACCCTCCCCATCGGACCCGTGCCAGGCCGCGGTGCCGCCCCACCCGCTGCAGGCCACGGCGTCGTGGTACGCGCGGTCGCGCGCGGCGAGCCCGTCCGCCAGCCCCGCGGTCACGAGCATCCTCACGCAGCCGAGCCTCTCCAGCGCCGGCGCGCCCGGCGCCAGCGGGTTCATCCTCGGGTCGTCCGCGCCGCCCACCGCGCCTGGGCACGCGTAGGACCAGAGCATCCCGGTGACCATGGGCGCGGCCGGGTGCTCCCCCTCCACCGGCTTGCTCCCGCCGAACCACGGGTGCAGCAGTATCGCGCCCTCGACCCTAGGGCTGCCGTCGTTGGAGGCAGCCCTCATGAGCATGTCGTGGACGATGTTGGCCCCCGCGCTGTCGCCGGCGAGGAACAGGCGGGCCGTGTCGCCGTGCTCGCGGATCCAGTCGTCCTGCGCCGACGCCGCCCACTGAAGCGCGGCCCAGGAGTCGTCGTAGGCTGCGGGGAGAGGGTGCTCCGGGGCCAGGCGGTAGTCGACGGACACCGCGAGGACGCCGGCCGCCGCGGCGAGGGCGTTCACGTAGTTGTGGTACGTGGAGGAGTCGGCCGATTCGATGAGGAAGGAGCCGCCGTGGAAGTAGACGAGGACCGGGAGCTTTGTGGAGGGGTCCTGGAGCTTGGGAAGGTAGAGGCGCACGGAGAGGCCGGTCTCCGCGTCGAGGACGACGTCCTTGGAGGTGACGCCGGTGGCCTCGTCGACGCCGGCGGGGAGGATGGGAGGCCGGTTAAGGCGCTCTATCCTGCCGCTCTTGTAGAAGCGGAAGTGCGCCGGTGCCTCGAACACCACCGTGTCGGCGTCGGCGTCCATGACCGTGGAGAGTGGAGAAGGTGTTTGCCTTGAGGCTTGGCCTTGGTGTTGTGACTATCAGCTTCGCGAGATCTGTCAGATTTAAATGGCGATAAGGTGCCAAGTCAGCAGCGAACTGAGGAGTGCGCATGGCCACACGTAATTTCTGGCCTGGATCCATTGCCACGAGAATGCAACGATCGGATAATGCATCAATCGAGGCAGTTGATTGTACGATCCGACGGCAATGTATACTCACTCTTTCCTCTTCAAAATAAGAAAAATAGAACCAATATCAGCAAATTAATACTAATTGGCTCGTGTGTGAAACAATCCAATCTAATAATTGTTGAACATAAGAGATTACAAAGTTTGGACGGATTTTACAGTAAAATCACACATGCTTATATACACGCACATAACCTCATTTTTGTAATTGCAATCATGTATAGTTTAGGACTTGAATCCTAGTGGACTGGTTTCATCACAAGAAACACAATCATACCCTTAGTTTGTTGTCAATTTGCTTTTAATCGAATCAAGTAAGCATCAACCCGTCATCACTAAAGTAACAAGGCATCATAGTGTCAAAAAAGGTAACAAGACATCATGAAAAGAAAACACGAGGAATGTTTCTTACCGGCTTGACTTGCACATGATTCAAACAAAGTTCTGGGATAAATAAAATTGAAAGATTTCCACCACCTCAACCTCTAGCGCGACAAAAACATCCCCAATTAATAAAATGAATATCTAGTTAGAGAGCAATATCCACAATTTGTTCAACCTGGCAATGGAGAGTATACTCACAATTTTTCTCTTCATAAAAATATCGAAAAAGGCTTCCGCCTCGCTTTATAAATAAAGCCATAACTATTATAGATGAAACGTCTGCAGCGTCGTCGTCCTCGGCCTGACAAGATCAAGCACGGCATTTACACCCCCTCTGCCGCTCACCAACCAACCCGGGAGAGCATCACTGCACAGATAACCACACCCGATGCAACTTGGCTAAAGAATACCTCCCGCAGCCTACCCGTATGACACCGATCCCAGCAGCCCCCTGATCCTGGGATGACCTCGCACACCAAGCCGACTATAGTCTAAAAGAGGCCAAGGTCCCATCAAGGTGAGTTGTCAACGACAAGAAGCTCCTAGGGGAACCTTGGTACCGAATTCGGATGAGCACCACTGAAGAAGCGTCGTGGACGAATGACACAGCAACGGGAAGGATGTCGAATGATCTCGGGAGGATGGATGGGAAGCAACGCCTCCGAGGAGGGGAAGGACATCTGTAGACGTCATCGTTGCCAGCAACGATAGAGGCCTTGCGCAACTTTCGCTGAACCGTCCTCCCCAGGGCACTGCAACGAGACCATTATGTCGAGAAAGAACGAGTCCACAGCGCGACGCCCTGAGAACACCGCTTGTCCATGACCAGCCATTCAGCCAAAGCCGTCTCGGGCCCCAGAATGGCGACGAAACCACGACCGGATGAGCGGATTCCGGCTACCCTGACCCTTTGGTCACGGCCAATCGCCTCGCACACGACCCCAAGCTGCAAAGAACTGGGCAGTTGGCCCTCCGACAGCAAGTCCCCGTCACATGTCCAACAAAGGTGGACACCGGCGCCCAGACCGAGCCCACCTTGGGAAGATGGTGGCGGCCACAGGGCCACGAGCCCATGTGAAAGGATCGATATAGTTGACTAGAGAGGGGGAGGGTGAATAAGCAACTAACACTTTTTAACTTTTCTTTACCAAATTAAACTTTGCATCAAAGTAGGTTGTCTAGATATGCAACTAGATGAGCAACCTATATGATGCAACAACAACAAGCACACAAGCAAGCAAGGGATACAACACAAATAAGCTTGCACAAGTAAAGGCACGAGATAACCAAGAGTGGAGCCGGTGAAGACAAGGATGTGTTACCGAAGTTCGTTCCTTTTGAGGGGAAGTACGTGATATGTCTCCGTCGTATCTATAATTTTTGATTGTTCGATACCAATATTCATCAACTTTCATATACTTTTGGCAACTTTTTATACTATTTTTGGGACTAACATATTGATCCAGTGCCCAATGCCAGTTCCTGTCTGTTGCATGTTTTATATTTCGCAGAAAACCAATATCAAACAGAATCCAAACGGGATAAAAACGGACGGAGAATTATTTTGGAATATTTGGGATTTTCCGGAGGAAGAATCAACGCGAAACAGTGTCCGAGGTGGCCACAACACAGGAGGGCGCGCCCACCCCCCGGTTGCGCCCTGGACTCTTGTGGGCCACCCGTAAGGCGGTTGATGCCCTTCTTTTGCCGCAAGAAAGCTAATTTTACGAGAAAAATCTGGGCGAAAGATTCACCCCAATTGGAGTTACGGATCTCCAGATATAAAGGAAATGGTGAAGGGGAAGAAACAGAGAACGCAGAAACAGAGAGATAGATCCAATCTCGGAGGGGCTCTCGCCCCTCCCAAGCCATGGGAGCCAAGGACCAGAGGGGAAACCCTTCTCCCATCTAGGGAGGAGGTCAAGGAAGAAGAAGAAGAAGGGGGCCTCTCTCCCCCTTGCTTCCGGTGGCGCCGGAGCGCTGCCGGGGGCCATCATCATCACCGCGATCTTCACCAACACCGCCGTCATCTTCACCAACATCTCCATCACCTCCCCCTTCTATATACAGTGGTCCACTCTCCCGCAACCCGATGTACCCTCTACTTGAACATGGTGCTTTATGCTTCATATTATTTTCCAATTATGTGTTGCCATCCTATGATGTCTGAGTAGATTTTCGTTGTCCTATTGGTGGTTGATGAATTACTATGATTGATTTAATTTGCTTGTGGTTATGTTGCTGTCCTTTGGTGCCTATCATATGAGCGCGCGCGTGGATCACACTATAGGGTTAGTTGTATGTTGATAGGACTATGTATTGGAGGGCAAGAGTGACAGAAGCTTCAGCCTAGCATAGAAATTGATACATACGGGATTGAAGGGGGACCAATATATCTTAATGCTATGGTTGGGTTTTACCTTAATGAACGTTAGTAGTTGCGGACTGCTTGCTGATAGTTCCAATCATAAGTGCATAGAATTCCAAGTCAAGGATGACATGCTAGCAGTGGCCTCTTCCACATAAAACTTGCTATCGGTCTAGTAAAGTAGTCAATTGCTTAGGGACAATTCCACCACTCCAACCACCACTTTCCCACACTCGCTTTATTTACTTTATTGCATATTTATATAAACAGCCCCTACTTTTTACGCGTTCTTTATTATCTTGCAAACCTATCCTATCACACCTACAAAGTACTTCTAGTTTCATACTTGTTCTAGGTAAAGCGAACGTCAAGCGTGCGTAGAGTCGTATCAGTGGCCGATAGGACTTGAGACAGTATTTGTTCTACCGTTATCTCCTCATTGGGTTCGACACTCTTACTTATCGAAAGAGGCTACAACTATCCCGTATACTTGCGGGTTATCAAGACCTTTTTCTGACGCCGTTGCCGGGGAGTCATAGCGTGGGGTGAATATTCTCGTGTGTGCTTGTTTCCTTTATCACTAAGTAATTTTTATTTTCTGTTCTTAGTTGTTCTCTATCTTTAGTTATGGATATGGAACACAAAATACCAAAAAAATTAGATGTACTTGCTACTCATGTAGATGGGGTAACTCCTAAAACCTCCGATTCTCATTATGTGAAAGATATTATGTACTACTTTGATAATCCTGAGAAAACCCCATTCAACTTTATAATGGGAGACACGTTGGATCAACGTGAATACTTTAGGGATTATTGCTCGACACAAAAAGGGAAACTATTATGGAATCAATTTATTATGTTGCATTGGTATGCCCGGGATCTATGCTTGAGATATGATATTACTTGTTGCTCTAGGATGAAGGCACCACACCTTCCCTTTTCATGCAAAATTTAATGATAATGAAACCTTAGCTTCTTATGCTAATGGTATATATGATTACTATGGTATTGAACAAATAGAAGAATTTGTTGCTTTTAAGGCTGCTTATGAAATTGAATCTTTGTTTGAAAAGTATGAAGCTTTTGATGATGATGGTGTTTATAGGCCGGAAAATCTTGCTATACTTAGATATTGCTATGAAAATTATGAATACAATTACTATATTAATGCATTTATGAAGAAAGTCAACTCTGTCCAAGAAGAGACTAATATTTTGCAGGAAGCTATGGAAGAAGAAATTCATGAAACAGTGAGCTCATTGGATGAAAAAGATGATGAGGAGAGCGAAGAACAAAAGGAGGAAGAGCGGATTAGCTACCCGTGCCCACCTTCTAATGAGAGTAACCCTCCAACTCATACATTATTTAATTCCCCTTTGTGCTTACCGAAGGATGATTGCTATGATCCCTTGAAATTGTTTGAAATATCCCTTTTTGATGATGCTTGCTATGCTTGTGGCCAAGATGCCAATATGAATTATGCTTATGGAGATGAACTTGCTATAGTTCCTTATGTTAAACATGAAATTGTTGCTATTGCACCCACACATGATAGTCCTATTATCTTTTTGAATTCTCCCTACTACACTTTATCGGAGAAGTTTGTGCTTATTAAGGATTATATTGATGGGTTGCCTTTTACCATTGCACATGATGATTTTGATAGATATAATATGCATGTGATTACTGCTTCTACTTGCAATTATTATGAGAGGGGAACTACATCTCCGCCTCTTTATGTTTCCAATACGATAGAATTGCAAGAAACTGTTTATATTATGCATTGGCCTTTAATTTGTGTGCATGAATTGTTGTTTTATGACATGCCGATGCATAGGAAGAGAGTTAGACTTCGTTGTTGCATGATATATGTTACTTTGTGCTCACTACTAAATTACAAATCATTGTTAATTAAAATTGGCTTTGATATACCTTGAGATCCGGGTGGATTCATTACTTGAGCACTAAATGCCTAGCTTAATGGCTTTAAAAAAAGCGCTGCCAGGGAGACAACCCAGAAGTTTTAGAGAGTCATTTATTCCTGTTGAGTGCTTTTATATAGTTTAAAAACAAAAAAATAAAGAGGGGAACACAAAAACTTTTCAAAAAGGAAAGTGAAAGTGAGAGAGACAAGCATTGTTGAAGTGGGGGAGCTCCTTGAACTTCGTTCATGCTCACGGAAACTTTGTGAATCTTGATTACAGAAAGTTTTCATCAAAAATAATTATCCCCTTGTACAATTCCATTGTATTATAAAAATAATGTGCCAAGGTTTGCCTTTAGGATGTTTACAATGCTTGTTGGTTTGTACGGTGCAGGACAGAAACTTTAGCTGTAGTGCACGATTTTACATTTTTATCTGGAACGTCAATTGATTCTGATTCATTTTGCACTATCTTTCTATACAACTTGTTTATTTTTTATATTTTTTGTAGAATTTTGGGGGTACCAGAAGTATGGTGGATGTTCAGATTTCTACAGACTGTTCTATTTTTGATAGATTCTGTTTTTGATGCATAGTTTGCTTGTTTTGATGAATCTATCAATTTGTATCAGTGGATTAAGCCATGGAAAAGCTATATTACAGTAGACACAATGCAAAAACAAAATATGAATTAGTTTTCAACAATACTTAGAGTGGTGATTTTCTTTATTATACTAACGGATATTACCGAGTTTTCTGTTGAAGTTTTGTGTGGATGTAGTGTCTAATCGAGGATGTCTCAATATGAGGAAAAGGAAGAGAGGCAAGAGCTCAAGCTTGGGGATTCCCGAGGCACCCCAAGTAAATATTCATGGATACTCAAGCCTCTAAGCTTGGGGATGCCCCGGAAGGCATCCCCTCTTTCTTCAACAAGTATCGATATGTTTTCGAATTCGTTTCGTTCATGCATTATGTGCAAGTCATGGAGCGTCTTTTGCATTTAGTTTTCATTTTTCTTTTATGCGCCATGCTGGTATGAGATAGTCTTTGGTTGATTTATAGAATGCTCATTGCACTTCACTTAAATCTTTTGAGTATGGCTTTATAGAATGCTGTTGGAAATATGCCCTAGAGGCAATAATAAAAGGATTATTATTATATTTCCTTGTTCATGATAATTGTCTTTTATTCATGCTATAATTGTATTATCCGGAAATTGTAATACACGTGTGAATACATAGACCACAATACGTCCCTAGTAAGCCTCTAGTTGACTAGCTCATTGGTCAACAGATAGTCATGATTTCCTGACTATGGACATTAGAAGTCGTTGACAACGGGATCACATCATTAGGAGAATGATGTGATGGACAAGACCCAATCCTAAGCATAGCACAAAGATCGTGTAGTTCATTTTGCTAGAGCTTTTCCAATGTCAAGTATCTCTTCCTTAGACCATGAGATCGTGTAACTCCTGGATACCGTAGGAGTGCTTTGGGTGTACCAAACGTCACAATGTAACTGGGTGACTATAAAGGTGCACTACAGGTATCTCCGAAAGTGTCTGTTGGGTTGACACAAATCGAGACTGGGATTTGTCACTCCGTGTTGCGGAGAGGTATCACTGGGCCCACTCGGTAGTGCATCATCATAATGAGCTCAAAGTGACCAAGTGTCTGGTCACGGGATCATGCATTACGGTACGAGTAAAGTGACTTGCCGGTAACGAGACTGAACGAGGTATTGGGATACCGACGATCGAGTCTCGGGCAAGTAACATACCGTCAGACAAAGGGAATAGTATACGGGGTTGCTTGAACCCTCGACATCGTGGTTCATCCAATGAGATCATCGAGGAGTATGTGGGAACCAACATGGGTATCCAGATCCCGCTGTTGGTTATTGACCAGAGAGCCGTCTCGGTCATGTCTGCATGTCTCCCAAACCCGTAGGGTCTACACACTTAAGGTTCGGTGACGCTAGGGGTTGTATGAATATGAGTATGCAGGAAACCGGATGTTTTTTGGAGTCCCGGATGAGATCCCGGACGTCACGAGGAGTTCCGGAATGGTCCGGAGGTAAAGGAAACTATATAGGAAGTGCTGTTTCGGCCATCGGGAAAGTTTTGGGGTCACCCGGTATTGTACCGGGACCACCGGAAGGGTCCCGGGGGTCCACCGGGTGGGGCCACCTATCCCGGAGAGCCTCGTGGGCTGAAGTGGGAGGGTAACCAGCTCCTAGTGGACTGGTGCGCCCCCTCCCCCTTGGGCCCCCCCTGCGCCTAGGGTTGGAAACCCTAGGTGGGGGGGGGGGCGCACCACTTGCCTTGGGGGGCACTCCACCCCCCTTGGCCGCCGCCCCCTTGGGAGATTGATCTCCCAGGGCCGGCGCCCCCCTGGGGGCCTATATAAAGGAGGGGGGAGGGAGGGCAGCCGCACCCCAAGTCTTGGCGCCTCCCTCCCCCTGCTACACCTCGTCCTCCTCCCGCAGCAGCTTGGCGAAGCCCTGCCGGAGTTCTGCTGCATCCACCACCACGCCGTCGTGCTGCTGGATCATCATCAACCTCTCCTTCCCCCTTGCTGGATCAAGACGGAGGAGACGTGACGCTGACTGTACGTGTGTTGAACGTGGAGGTGCCATCCGTTCGGCGCTAGGATCTCCGGTGATAGGATCACGACGAGAATGACTACTTCAACCCCGTTCTATTGAACACTTCCGCACGTGATCTACAAAGTGGTATGTAGATGCAATCTCTCTCCCATGACTCGTTGCTTAGATGAACTCATAGATGGATCTTGGTGAAACTGTAGGAAAATTTTTAATTTTCTGCAACGTTCCCCAACAGTGGCATCATGAGCTAGGTCTATGCGTAGTTCTCTATTGCACGAGTAGAACACAAATTTGTTGTGGGCGTAGATCTTGTCAACTTGCTTGCCGCTACTAGTCTTTTCTTGCTTCAGCGGTATTGTGGGATGAAGCGGCCCGGACCGACCTTACATGTACGCATACGTGAGACAGGTTCCACCGACTGACATGCACTAGTTGCATAAGGTGGCTAGCGGGTGTCTGTCTCTCCTACTTTAGTTGGAGCGGATTAGATGAAAAGGGTCCTTATGAAGGGTAAATAGAAGTTGACAAAAATCACATTGTGGTTATTCGTAGGTAAGAAAACGTTCTTGCTAGAACCCAATTGCAGCCACGTAAAAGATGCAACAACAATTAGAGGACGTCTAACTTGTTTTTGCACCAATTGTCATGTGATGTGATATGGCCAGAAGTTGTGATGAATGATGAATGATATATTGTGATGTATGAGATCATGTTCTTGTAATAGGAATCACGACTTGCATGTCGATGAGTATGACAACCGGCAGGAGCCATAGGAGTTGTCTTTATTTTTTGTATGACCTGCGTGTCATTGAAGAACGCCATGTAAATTACTTTACTTTATTGCTAAATGCGTTAGCCATAGAAGTAGAAGTAGTCGTTGGCGTGAAAACTTCATGAAGACACAATGATGGAGATCATGATGATGGAGATCATGGTGTCATGCCGGTGACGAAGATGATCATGGAGCCCCGAAGATGGAGATCGAAGGAGCTATATGATATTGGCCATATCATGTCACTACTATATAATTGCATGTGATGTTTATTATGTTTTATGCATCTTGTTTACTTAGAACGACGGTAGTAAATAAGATGATCCCTTATAAAAAAATTCAAGAAAGTGTTCCCCCTAACTGTGCACCGTTGCTAAAGTTCGTCGTTTCGAAGCACCACGTGATGATCGGGTGTGATAGATCCTTACGTTCACATACAACGGGTGTAAGACAGATTTACACACGCAGGAGCACTTAGGGTTAACTTGACGAGCCTAGCATGTACAGACATGGCCTCGGAACACAAGGGACCGAAAGGTCGAACATGAGTCGTATGGAAGATACGATCAACATGGAGATGTTCACCGATGATGACTAGTCCGTCTCACGTGATGATCGGACACGGCCTAGTCGACTCGGATCATGTAACACTTAGATAACTAGAGGGATGTCTAATCTGAGTGGGAGTTCATTAAATAATTTGATTAGATGAACTTAATTATCATGAACTTAGTCTAAAACTTTTGCAAAATATGTCTTGTAGATCAAATGGCCAACGCTCATGTCAACATGAACTTCAACGCGTTCCTTGATGAAACACAAGTCTGAAACCTTTGAAAAGTTCAAGGAATTTCAGAATGAAGTAGAGAATCAACGTGACCAAAAGATAAAGTTCTTACGATCGGATCATGGAGGAGAATATTTAAGTCACGAATTTGGTACACACTTAAGAAAATGTGGAATCGTTTCACAACTCACGCCGCCTGGAACACCTTGGCGTAACGGTGTGTCCGAACGTCGTAATCGCACTCTATTGGATATGGTGCGATCTATGATGTCTCTTACCGATTTACCGCTATCATTTTGGGGATACGCTCTAGAGACAGCTACATTCACTTCAAATAGGGCACCGTCTAAATCCGTTGAGACGACACCGTATGAATTATGGTTTGGGAAGAAACCTAAGCTGTCATTTCTGAAAGTTTGGGGATGCGATGGTTATGTCAAGAAACTTCAACCTAAAAAGCTCGAACCCAAGTCGGAAAAAATGCGTCTTCAGAGGATACCCCAAAGAAACCATTGGGTATACCTTCTACCTTAGATCCGAAGGCAAGATCTTTGTTGCCAAGAACATATCCTTTCTGGAAAAAGAGTTTCTCTCGAAAGGAGTAAGTGGGAGGAAAGTAGAACTCGATGAAGTACTACCTCTTGAACCGGAAAGTAGTGCAGCTCAAGAAAATGTTCCTGTGGTGCCTACATCGACTGGAGAGGAAATTAATGATGATGATCAAGGTACTTCTGATCAAGTTGCTACTGAACTTCGTAGGTCCACAAGGACACGTTCCACACCAGAGTGGTATGGCAACCCTGTCCTGGAAATCATGTTGTTAGACAACGGTGAACCTTCGAACTATGAAGAAGCGATGGCGGGCCCAGATTCCAACAAATGGCTAGAAGCCATGCAATCCGAGATAGAATCCATGTATGAAAACAAAGTATAGACTTTGACTGACTTGCCCGATGATCGGCGAGCGATAGAAAACAAATGGATCTTTAAGAAGAAGACGGATGCGGATGGTAATGTCACCATTTATAAAGCTCGACTTGTCGCTAAGGGTTATCGGCAAGTTCAAGGGATTGACCACGATGAGACTTTCTCTCCCATAGTGAAGCTTAAGTCCGTCCGAATCATGTTAGCAATTGCTGCATACTATGAATATGAGATATGGCAGATGGACGTCAAAACGGCATTCCTTAACGGCTATCTTAAGGAGGAGCTGTATATGATGCAGCCGGAAGGTTTTGTCGATCCTAAGAATTGTAACAAAGTGTGCAAGCTCCAGCGATCCATTTATGGGTTGGTGCAAGCATCTCGGAGTTGGAACATTCGCTTTGATGACATGATCAAAGCGTTTGGGTTTATGCAGACTTATGGAGAAGCCTGCGTTTACAAGAAAGTGAGTGGGAGCTCTGTAGCATTTCTCATATTATATGTAGATGACATACTTTTGATGGGAAATGATATAGAATTCTTGGACAGCATTAAGGCCTACTTAAATAAGTGTTTTTCAATGAAGGACCTTGGAGAAGCTGCATATATATTAGGCATCAAGATCTATAGGGATAGATCGAGATGCCTCATAGGTCTTTCACAAAGCACATACCTTGATAAGATTTTGAAGAAGTTCAAAATGGATCAATCCAAGAAAGGGTTCTTGCCTGTATTGCAAGGTGTGAGATTGAGCTTGGCTCAATTCCCGACCACGGCAAAAGATAAAGAAGAGATGAGCGTCATCCCCTATGCCTCAGCCATAGGATCTATTATGTATGCCATGCTGTGTACCAGACCTGATGTAAACCTTGCCGTAAGTTTGGTAGGAAGGTACCAAAGTAATCCCGGCAAGGTACACTGGACAGCGGTCAAGAATATCCTGAAGTACCTGAAAAGGACAAAGGACATGTTTCTCGTTTATGGAGGTGACGAAGAGCTCGTCGTAAAGGGTTACGTCGACGCTAGCTTCGACACAGATCTGGACGACTCTAAGTCACAAACCGGATACGTGTATATGTTGAATGGTGGAGCAGTAAGCTGGTGCAGCTGCAAGCAGAGCGTCGTGGCGGGATCTACATGTGAAGCGGAGTACATGGCAGCCTCGGAGGCAGCGCATGAAGCAATTTGGGTGAAGGAGTTCATCACCGACCTAGAAGTCATACCCAATGCTTTGGGGCCGATCAAACTCTTCTGTGACAACACTGGAGCTATTGCCCTTGCCAAGGAGCCCAGGTTTCACAAGAAGACCAGGCACATCAAGCGTCGCTTCAACTCCATCCGTGAAAATGTTCAAGATGGAGACAGAGATATTTGCAAAGTACATACGGATCTGAATGTCGCAGATCCGTTGACTAAACCTCTCTCGCGAGCAAAACATGATCAACACCAGAACTCTATGGGTGTTCGATTCATCACAATGTAACTAGATTATTGACTCTAGTGCAAGTGGGAGACTGTTGGAAATACGCCCTAGAGGCAATAATAAAAGGATTGTTATTATATTTCCTTGTTCATGATAATTGTCTTTTATTCATGCTATAATTGTATTATCCGGAAATCGTAATACACGTGTGAATACATAGACCACAATACGTCCCTAGTAAGCCTCTAGTTGACTAGCTCATTGGTCAACAAATAGTCATGATTTCCTGACTATGGACATTAGAAGTCGTTGACAACGGGATCACATCATTAGGAGAATGATGTGATGGACAAGACCCAATCCTAAGCATAGCACAAAGATCGTGTAGTTCGTTTTGCTAGAGCTTTTCCAATGTCAAGTATCTCTTCCTTAGACCATGAGATCGTGTAACTCCCGGATACCGTAGGAGTGCTTTGGGTGTACCAAACGTCACAATGTAACTGGGTGACTATAAAGGTGCACTACAGGTATCTCCGAAAGTGTCTGTTGGGTTGACACAAATCGAGACTGGGATTTGTCACTCCGTGTTGCGGAGAGGTATCACTGGGCCCACTCGGTAGTGCATCATCATAATGAGCTCAAAGTGACCAAGTGTCTGGTCACGGGATCATGCATTACGGTACGAGTAAAGTGACTTTCCGGTAACGAGACCGAACGAGGTATTGGGATACCGATGATCGAGTCTCGGGCAAGTAACATACCGTCTGACAAAGGGAATAGTATACGGGGTTGCTTGAACCCTCGACACCGTGGTTCATCCGATGAGATCATCGAGGAGTATGTGGGAACCAACATGGGTATCCAGATCCCGCTGTTGGTTATTGACCGGAGAGCCGTCTCGGTCATGTCTGCGTGTCTCCCGAACCCGTAGGGTCTACACACTTAAGGTTCGGTGACGCTAGGGTTGTATGAATATGAGTATGCAGCAAACCGAATGTTGTTCGGAGTCCCGGATGAGATCCCGGACGTCACGAGGAGTTCCGGAATGGTCCGGAGGTAAAGAAAACTATATAGGAAGTGCTATTTCGGCCATCGGGAAAGTTTCGGGGTCACCCGGTATTGTACCGGGACCACCGAAAAGGTCCCGGGGGTCCACCGGGTGGGGCCACCTATCCCGGAGGGCCCCGTGGGCTGAAGTGGGAGGGGAACCAGCCCCTAGTGGACTGGTGTGCCCCCCTTGGCCCCCCCTGCGCCTAGGGTTGGAAACCCTAGGTGGGGGGGGGGGGCGCACCACTTGCCTTGGGGGGCACTCCACCCCCCTTGGCCGCCGCCCCCTTGGGAGATTGATATCCCAGGGCCGGCGCCCCCCCCTGGGGGCCTATATAAAGGAGGGGGGAGGGAGGGCAGCCGCACCCCAAGTCTTGGCGCCTCCCTTCGCCTGCTACACCTCGTCCTCCTCCCGCAGCAGCTTGGCGAAGCCCTGCGGGAGTTCTGCTGCATCCACCACCACGCCATCGTGCTGCTGGATCATCATCAACCTCTCCTTCCCCCTTGCTGGATCAAGACGGAGGAGACATCACGCTGACCGTACGTGTGTTGAACGCGGAGGTGCCGTCCGTTCGGCGCTAGGATCTCCGGTGATAGGATCACGACGAGAACGACTACTTCAACCCCGTTCTTTTGAACGCTTCCGCACGCGATCTACAAAGTGGTATGTAGATGCAATCTCTCTCCCATGACTCGTTGCTTAGATGAACTCATAGATGGATCTTGGTGAAACCGTAGGAAAATTTTTAATGTTCTGCAATGTTCCCCAACAAATGCTTCATGTGCTTCACTTATATCATTTGAAGTTTGGATTGCCTGTTTCTTTTCATATAGACAACCGCCATTTGTAGAATGCTCTTTTGCTTCACTTATATTTGTTAGAGCGTGGGCATATCTTTTGTAGAATGAATTAAACTCTCTTGCTTCACTTATATCCTTTTAGAGAGATGACAAGAATTGGTCATTCACATGGTTAGTCATAAATATTACATAAACTTGTAAGATCACTGAATATGATATGTTTGATTCCTTGCAATAGTTTTGTGATATAAAGGTGGTGATATTAGAGTTGTGCTAGTTGAGTAATTGTGAAATTGAGAAATACTTGTGTTGAGGTTTGCAAGTCCCGTAGCATGCACGTATGGTGAACCATTATGTAACGAAGTTGGAGCATGAGGTGCTCTTTGATTGCTTTCCTTATGAGTGGCAGTCGGGGACGAGCGATGGTCTTTTCCTACCAATCTATCCCTCTAGGGTCATGCGTAGTAGTTTTGCAATAAGTATATGAGTTCTTTATGACTAATGTGAGTCCATAGATTATACACACTTTTACCTTTCCATCATTGCTAGCCTCTTCGGTACCGTGCATTGCTCTTTCTCACCTCAAGAGTCGGTGCAAACTTCGCCGGTGCATCCAAACCCCGTGATATGATACGCTCTATCACACATAAGCCTCATTATATCTTCCTCAAAACAGCCACTATACCTACCTATTATGGCATTTCCATAGCCATTCCGAGATATATTGCCATGCAACTTCCATCATCATCATATACATGACTTGAGCATTTATTGTCATATTGCTTTGCATGATCGTAAGATAGCTAGCATGATGTTTTCATGGCTTGTCCGTTTTTTGATGTCATTGCTACACTAGATCATTGCACATCCCGGTACACTGCCGGAAGCATTCATATAGAGTCATATCTTTGTTCGAGATATCGAGTTGTAATATTGAGTTGTAAGTAAATAAAAGTGTGATGATGATCCTTCTTTGTAATCGAGTCCGTGAGCTATATAATAAAGATTAGTGTTGAGCCAAGGGCTTGAGTATTTTGCCATGATCTTGGGTGATTAGAAGAAAAAGAATAAAAAGAATCAAGAGTTCATATTGATCTTATTGAAAGTAATGACTTCACATAGAAAGAGTATGATGATTTAAAGTTGTTGGGAGTTGGCAAAAATAGCTTTGGTCATCGTTGCAATTAATAGGAAGTAATAAGTAATGAGAGGTTTCACATATAGATATATTATCATTGACATCTTTTATGATTGGGAGCACTCATTAAAATACGACATGCTAAAGAGTTGATGTTGGACAAGGAACACAACATAATGAGTTATGTTCTCTTACATCTGAGATAAAGTATGTTGTCATGGTTCCTCTACCGTGTTGAGTTTGTCTTTCCCCCTCATGCTAGCCAATCTTCAGCACTAAGTAGAAATACTACTTGTGCTTCCAAATACCCTTAAACCAGTTTTGCCATGAGAGTCCACCATATCTACCTATGGATTGAGTAAGATCCTTCAAGTAAGTTGTCATCGGTGCAAGCAATAAAAATTGCTCTCTAAATATGCATGACTTATTAGTGCAGAGAAATAAGCTTTATACGAACTTGTTGTGGACGCAATAAAAGCGACGGACTGCATAATAAAGGTTCACATGCAAGGGGCGATATAAAGTGATGTTCTTTTGCATTAAGATTTTGTGCATCAACCCTAAACGCGCATGACAACCTCTGCTTCCCTCTGCGAAGGGCCTATCTTTTATTATTATCCTCTACCTTATGCAAGAGTCACGGTGATCTTCACCCTTCCTTTTTCAGTTTATCCTTTGGCAAGCTCAGCATGTTGGAAAGAACATGATATATATATATATATATATATATATATATATATATATATATATATATATATATATATAATTGGATGTGGGGGAGCGTGAATTATTATTTTTGACATTACCCTTGAGGTAAAAGGTTGTGGGGCAAAAAAACTATAAGCCCCTATCTTTCTCTGTGTCCGATTAAAACTCTGTAACCACAAGTATCGCGTGAGTGTTAGCAGTTATGAAGGACTAAGTGATAGTTGAGTATGTCGACTTGCTTTTAAGCTCCGACATATACTCTTTCTGATGTTATGATAAATTGCAATTGCTTCAATGACTGAGATTATAATTGTTGGTGCCCAATAAAGTTTTGATTCATATTTTGGCTTTGTGAAAAGATCATCACTAGAACATAAGTAATCATATGACAAAATTTATATATGTTGTTGTTATGAAGTAATCGTGATGCCTTCATGTCCGTATTTTATTTTTGTCGACACCTCTACCTCTAAACATGAGGACATATTTATTGTTATCAGCTTTTTGCTTGAGGACAAGCGAGGTCTAAGCTTGGGGGAGTTGATACGTCCATTTTGCATCATGTTTTTATGTCAATATTTATTGCATTATGGGCTGTTATTTCACGTTATGTCACAATACTTATGGCTATTCTCTCTTATTTTACAAGGTTTACATGAAGAGGGAGAATGCCGGCAGCTGGAATTCTGGGCTGGAAAAGGAGCAAATATTGAAGGACTATTTTGCGCAACTCCAAAAGTCCTGAAATTCCATGGAATACCTTGGAATAAATAAAGAAAAATCATCGCCAAAGATGAAGGCCAGGGGTCCCACACCCTGCTCACGAGGGTGGGGACGCGCCCCCCTACCTCGTGGGCCCCCTAGTGGCTCTCCGACGTCCATCTTCTCCCATATGAAGTCTTTCAATGAGAAAAAATAGAAGAGAACCGTTCGGGATGAGACTCCGCCGCCACGAGGCGGAACCTTGGCGGAATCAATCTAGGGCTCCGGCAGAGCTGTTCTGCCAGGGACACTTCCCTCCAGGAGGGGCAAATCATCACCATCGTCATCACCAACGCTCCTCTCATCAGGAGAGGGCAATCTCCATCAACATCTTCACCAGCACCATCTCATCTCCAAACCCTAGTTCATCTCTTGTATCCAATTCTTGTCTCCAAGTCCGGGATTGGTGCTAGTAGGTTGCTAGTAGTGTTGATTACTCCTTGTAGTTGATGCTAGTTGGTTTATTTGCTGGAAGATCATATGTTCAGATCCTTTATGCACAATATTACCTCTCTGATTATGAACATGAATATGCTTCGTGAGTAGTTACTTTTGTTCCTGAGGACAAGGGAGAAGTCTTGCTATTAGTAGTCATGTGAATTTGGTAATCGTTCGATATTTTGATAAGATGTATGTTGTCTAACCTCTAGTGGTGTTATGTGAACGTCGACTACATAACACTTCACCATTATTTGGGCCTAGAGGAAGGCATTGGGAGGTAATAAGTAGATGATGGGTTGCTAGAGTGACAGAAGCTTAAACCCTAGTTTATGCGTTGCTTCGTAAGGGGCTGATTTGGATCCATATGTTTCATGCTATGGTTAGGTTTACCTTAATACTTTTGTTATAGTTGCGGATGCTTGCAATAGAGGTTAATCATAAGTGGGATGCTTGTCCAAGTAAGGGCAGTACCCAAGCACCGGTCCACCCACATATCAAATTATCAAAG
Organism: Triticum aestivum; assembly: GCF_018294505.1. Lineage (NCBI taxonomy): Eukaryota > Viridiplantae > Streptophyta > Magnoliopsida > Poales > Poaceae > Triticum > Triticum aestivum. The sequence continues at coordinate 423,630,111 of NC_057807.1, forward strand.
TACCGAGTGCGAATCATATGAGCGTGATGAAAACTAGCTTGACGATATTCCCATGTGTCCTTGGGAGCGCTTTTCCTATTATAAGAGTTTGTCCAGGCTTGTCCTTTGCTACAAAAAGGATTGGGCCACCTTGCTGCACTTCATTTACTTTTGTTACTTGTTGCTCATTACAATTTATCCTATCACAAAACTATCTGTTACCACTTATTTCAGTACTTGCAGAGAATACCTTGCTGAAAACCACTTATCATTTCCTTCTGCTCCTCGTTGGGTTCGACACTCTTACTTATCGAAAGGACTACGATAGATCCCCTATACTTGTGGGTCATCACAACCCACTATAAGAGAATCACGAACGTATTGCAACAACCTACAGTGGGAATCCCTCACGCTTGTGCGACACGGAGGGCACAATAGGACAGCAACAAAACCACAAGCAAATTAAACCAACCATAGCAATTCACCAATTACCGATAGGACAACAAAAATCTACTCAGACATCATAGGATGGCAACACATAATTGGATTATAATATGAAGCATAAAGCACCATGTTCAAGTAGAGGGTACAGTGGGTTGCGAGAGAGTGGAGCGCTGAATATAGATGGGGGAAGGTGATGGAGATGTTAGTGAAGATGATGGAGGTGTTGGTGTAGATCGCGGTGATGATGATGGCCCCCGGCGGTGTTCCGGCGCCACCGGAAGCAAGGGGGGAAGAACCCCCCTTCTTCTTCTTCTTCTTCCTTGACCTTCTCCCTAGATGGGAGAAGGGTTTCCCCTCTGGTCCATGGTCTCCATGGCGTGGGAGGGGCGAGAGCCCCTCCGAGATTGGATCCGTAACTCTGATTGGATTGAAACCTTCACCAACATTTTTTTTTCCAAAAATTAGCCTTCTTGTGGCAAAAGAAGAGCATCAACCGCCTTACGGGGTGCTCACGAGGGTCAGGGGCGACCCCCTGCCACGTGGCCCCTTCGGGCATCGTCTCATGTTGATTTTTCTTCCCAAAAATCATAAATATTCCAAAAATATTCTCCGTCCGTTTTTATCCCGATTGAACTTGTTTGATATGAGGTTTCTGCGAAACATGAAACATGCAACATACAGGAACTAGCACTGGGCACTGGATCAATATGTTAGTCCCAAAAATAATATAAAAATTTGCCAAAAGTATATGAAAGGTGTAGAATATTGGCATGGAACAATCAAAGATTATAGATACGACAGAGATGTGTAAGTGCATCTAGTGCCCCTTAGTGATATTGGTGTATTGAAGACTTATAGGTTAAGGGACTAATGTGTTTGTGAGTGTACACAGGTCTATAAGTCTATGAGGAGTTTGATATTTACAGGGAAAGTCGACCCCTAAAAATGAATATCTTCGATTGAAGATTTTGGTATTTCTGAAGACTTTCATGAAGACTTTGAAAGTGAAGAAATTGGTGTTACCATGAAGACTTGATATTCATGCGAGGAATATGAAGCTTGAAGACTTTTGTTTCCATAGTTTTGTTTTTCTCTTTCTTGAGTCATAGGAAACATCGTACTGTTAAAGGGGGTCGAGGAAATACTAAGGAAAAATTTCCATGTGATGCTCAACTCAAAATCCTACACCTACTAAACCCTTCGAGTGAAGCCTTTGGAAATCTCATACAGTTCAGTAAATTTCTTCAGTGACAGAGACGAAGTTCTTCTGGTCGCTGAGGAATTTGTTCTGACTGAGGAGTTAGGAATTCGCCAGTGCGGATTGCCTACACAGTGAGGAACATGATAGCCCTGAGGAATTTGATAGTCAAATTTCCGACCATTGTTGTGCTACGCGCCAGTTGTCCCAAAATATCTTATCCACCTAACGGTCATATCAGACAAGGGCATTTATGTCTTATCATGTCGGACTGCTCCCTAGGCTATAAATAGCCGCCCCCTACAACCACTAGCTGGTTGGCTGCTCCGAGAGAACTTGACACTTGTCATTTGAGAGCAACCCATCCTCCGAGGACTTTGAGCGAAAATCACCGAGTGAGGAAAAGCCCAAACCCAAACACCTACAAACCCCAAAGTGATTGAGCATCACAGAAGAGATTGATCCTGCATGGATCCGGCGCTTGTTACCTTTGAAGACTGTGCTTCTTCCAGACGGTTAGACGTCATGGTCTAGAGCATCCAAGAGGAATTGTGGATCACCGAGTGACCGAGTCTGTGAAGGTTTGGAAGTCACCTGAAGACTTACCACGAGTGATTGGACGAGGTCTGTGTGACCTTAGTTCAAGGAGAATACGGTGAGGACTTGGTGTCCTGAGCTGCGTGCTCAGCGACTGGGTGTCCGGGACTGTGTGTTCCTCGAGTTTAAATACTCAGCCGCTCCAACCAGACATACAACTGAGACAGCAGTTGGAACTGGTCTACCAAATCATTGTCTTCACCAACCTTACTGGTTCTATTTCCTCAACTCTTTCATTTCCTCATTACTGTGTTGAGTGATTGTTCGTATCTGTGTTTGAAGACTTTGACTGAGGACTTTCTCAATTTCCTCAGTTCAATTTCTTCAGTCTGTTTGTCTTCATCTTGTGTTATCCTGTGTTTACGCTTCCTGTACTCTGTGCTTGTCTTCATTTCATCATGATGACTATGTCTGTATCCTGTTATGCTTACTTCTGAGTACTTATTCCGCTGCTAGTAGTTCTTCGCTAAGGAATTTCCTCACCGGCAATTTCCTCAGTGAAGAATTCATAAAAATCGCCTATTCACCCCCCTCTAGTCAATATAATGCACTTTCAATTGGTATTAGAGCAAGGTACTCCCTTGTTTTGTGTGATTTTGGTTTAACCACCTGGAGTTCTAGTTATGTCGACCGCAGGTATGATCAAGGTCTCCGCTGGGTGTCCTACCTTCGATGGCACGGACTACCCCTACTGGAAGAATAAGATGCGAATGCATCTTGAAGCAATTGACAACGATCTCTGGTACGTTGTGGAAAATGGTGTTCCCTCAATCACACCTTCTCTAAAAGCTGCTGATGTGAAGAGATTCAAGCAACTCGATTCTCAAGCGAAGAATATCATATGTGGTCATCTGAGTAAAGGGCAGTATGGTAGAGTGAGTGCTTTGGAAACTGCTAAGCTTATCTGGGATAGGCTCTCCAAAGTAAACGAAGGAGTCTCAACTCAACGTGACTCTCGTGTTGACGTTCTTCGCAATCTCTTCAACCGCTTCAAAAGACTCGATAATGAAAATGTTCAGCAAACCTTCGATCGCCTCACTGACATCTCAAATGAGCTTCAAGCGCTTGGCGCCACTGACATCACCGACCATGAGGTGGTGAAGAAATTGCTGAGATCGCTAGATTCCTCATTTGATACTCTGGCACTGATGATTCAAGAGCGAGCTAATTACAAGTCACTGGATCCCGCTGATATCCTCGAGAGGCTAAATACTCATGAGTTCTAGCTTGCTAAAAAGAGAGATCTGTATGGTTCAAGCTATGGCAAAACACGTGCCCTGAAGGCCAAGGCTGTGTCTGAATCTGAATGTGAAGACTCGGGTAGTAGCCTCGGTGATCCTGAAGAATTGAGCCAGGAGCTAGCACTGCTCGTGATGAAGTTCCAGAAGTTCTCAAGACGTGGTCACTTTGGAAAATCCTCAAGAAGCAGTGATTCCTCATCAAGTGACTATAAGAGAAGACTTTGCCACAAATGCAAGAAACCTGGTCACTATATTCAGGATTGTCCTCAATGGGAAAAGGAATTAAAGAAGAAGAAATACAAGGATTACAGTTCTGATGACGCTAAGAAGAAGAAGAAATCTTCATCATCAAAATCCTCAAAGTCTTCATCTCACAAGAAGAGCAGGTCCAAGAAGGCTCGGGCATTCATTGGCAAGGAAATGGACTCTGAAGCTGAATCTGAGGAACATGAGGAAGAGGAGGTATCCGAGGAGTCTGAGTCAGGTGTGGCAAGTCTAGCTCTTGCTACCGCATTTTTCAGCAAGTCTATCTTCAACTCTGAAGAAAATGGCAACACCAACAATGTTGATGAAGACAATGATGACTACGCTCCCACCTATTTCTTCATGGCAAAGGGTGCCAAGGTAACAAAATACCCCTCCTCCGAATCTAGTGAGGATGAATCTGATGAAAATCTTAAGCCTAGTTACTCTAAACTTCCTAAGATTGCTGTGAAACAACAAAAGGCTATTGAAAAACTTCAAAACAAGCTAGACAAAAGTGATGATATGTTGGGTGATGAAATGGACCGCACTAAAGACTTAACTGAAAATCTTCAGAGACTTCAGTCTAAGTTTGAAAACCTTCAAAGTCATCATAACACTCTCTTATCTGATCACGAGAAACTTTCTCTTGAACTTCTTCAAAGAAAGCAAGATCTTGAGAAGCTAAGAGTAAGTTATGAAGATTTTCAGAAGGATCGTGATTCGTTACTTGCTCAACAAATCAGCGCTACTCAAGAAGAATTTGTTCCTCCATGCTTAAAGTGCATTGAACGTGAATCTGCAAATTCTTCACCTGAATGTTCAAATGCTTCAACTGTTACAAATTCTTCACCTGCCTCTGCTATCACTAATTCCTCATCTGAGGACATTGCTAGTATCACTGACGATGCAGGGCTGAAGGAATTGTACACGACAGGCTTGTACAAAAGCCTCAAAGGGCATCAGATTCTTTGTGATGTGCTCAAAAAGCAGATCCTCAACAGAAACCCTAGGAAAGAGGGTATTGCCTTTGAGAGGAAACTCAATGCTGATGGAACATATTGGAAGCCTGAGCAGTACCCCAAAACCTCATGGGTTGCTGCAAAGGGACCTCCAGTTGATCCATCTAACTTATCTGGCTTTACATGTGAATCTCCTCATTCTTCTGATGAGTCATTTGACTCCAACTATAAACTGTTCAAAAATCATAATGGTGAAGTATTTTCTAGATATGTTGGCACTAACTGCAGGAACGGTTCCCCTATGAAGAAAATCTGGGTTCCCAAAAGTTATGTTGAAAGTCTTCAGGTGAATGTCCTCATGACACCACCTGTGAAGAATAGGAACCCCAGATCAAACTCTTCATATGGACCTAATTCTTCATATGGATCCAAGTCCTCATACGGACAAAACTCCTCACGTGGATCAATTCCTCAAATGGATCAAAGTCCTCATATGACTATCATCGTGCTAACAATTCTGTTTCGCAGGGTAGAGCTAAGGGATATGAATATGCACATTATTCTTCAAATCATTATGTTCATAAGTCCTCGAAAAATTTCTCTGCTTATTCATATGCTTACCCTAACCCCTCTTATGTGAAATGAAATGGATTGGCTTCTATGCCACTGAGGGAGTCCCAGATTAGGGGGTGTCCGGATAGCCGGACTACCATCACCGGCCGAACTATCATCGGCCGGACTATCATCATCATCGACCGGACTCCAAGACTATGAAGATACAAGATTGAAGACTTCGTCCCGTGTCCGGATGGGACTTTCCTTGGCGTGGAAGGCAAGATTGGCGATACGGATACGTGGATCTCCTACTATTGTAACCGACTCTATGTAACCCTAGCCCTCTCCGGTGTCTATATAAACTGGATGGCTCTAGTCCGTAGAACAACAACAACAACAACCATTACAATCATACCATAGGCTAGCTTCTAGGGTTTAGCCTCCTTGATCTCGTGGTAGATCCACTCTTGTAAACATCCACAATATCAATATCAATCAAGCAGGACGTAGGGTTTTACCTCCATCAAGAGGGCCCGAACCTGGGTAAAACATCGTGTCCCTTGTCTCCTGTTACCATCCGCCTAGACGCACAGTTCGGGACCCCCTACCTGAGATCCGCCGGTTTTGACACCGATATTGGTGCTTTCATTGAGAGTTCCTCTGTGTCGTCACCGATAGGCTTGATGGCCTCTTCAATCGACAACGACGCAGTCCTGGGTGAGACTTTTCTCCCCGGACAGATCTTCGTATTCGGCGGCTTCGCACTGCGGGCCAACTCACTTGGCCATCTGGAGCAGATCGAAAGCTACGCCCCTGGCCGTCAGGTCAGGTTTGGAAGCCTAAACTTCACGGCCGATATCCGCGGGGACTTGATCTTCGATGGATCTGAGCCACAGCCGAGCGTGCCGCGCTGTCACGATGGGCACGACCTAACTCTGCCGCCGGACAGCACCTTGGAGGCCGCACACGAATCCGCTCCGACCCATAGTCCGGAGCCGATCGCTCAGATCGAGGACGGATGGCTGGACACCGCCTCGGGAGCTGCAACTTCTACGGCGATGGAGCCGAACACTTACCTTGTCCCGCATAAAGCTCATGACTCCGAGGTGCCGGACTCTCTGCCGGACTCCGAACCTCCTGCGCCCCTGCCAGTCGAATCCGACTGGGCGCCGATCATGGAATTCACCGCTGCGGACATCTTTCAGCACTCACCCTTCGGCGATATCTTAAATTCGCTGAAGCATCTCTCGCTATCCGGAGAGCCCTGGCCGAACTACGGCCAGGATGGTTGGGACGCGGACGACGAAGAAATTCAGAGCCCACCCACCACCCACTTCGTAGCCACCGTCGACGATCTAACCGACGTACTCGACTACGACTCCGAAGACATCGACGGTATGGACGACGATGCCGGAGACTATCAAGAACCAGTGCCTACAGGACACTGGAAGACCACCTCGTCATACGACATATATATGGTGGACACCCCAAAAGATGGGGACGGCGAAGAAGCAACGGAGGCCGATTCCTTAAAGAAACAGCCCAAGCGCCGACATCAGCGGCGCCGCTCTAAATCCCGCCACAGCAAGAATAGAGATTCCGGCACAGGAGATAATAACACCCCAGAAAGTGCCGAAGACAACCCCCTCCAGCACGATCCAGCGCAGGAGGAGGCAGAAGCAAGCCCTCACGAGAGGGCGGCAGACGAAGAGGTCGAGGATGATAATTACTTACCTCCCTCCGGAGACGAGGCAAGCCTCGACGACGACGAATTCGTCGTGCCTGAGGATCCCGTCGAACAAGAGCGTTTCAGACGCAGGCTAATGGCCACGGCAAACAGCCTAAAGAAAAAGCAGCAACAGCTTCAAGCTGATCAAGACCTACTGGCCGACAGATGGACCGAGGTCCTCGCGGCCGAAGAGTATGAACTCGAACGCCCCTCCAAAAGTTACCCAAAACGCAAGTTGCTCCCCCGACTAGAGGAGGAAGCGTACAAACCTGCATCACCAGCGCACAATACGGCAGACCGACCACCTCGTGGCCGCGACAGAGAGGCGTGCAAGCCCTCCACCAAAACCGTACCCCGGCATCGCTCAAAAAGCATGAAGCCACGGGGGAACGCGCCGGACTTGCGGGATATATTGGAGGACAAGGCAAGACAATCCAGATCTATCTATGGATCACGTGGGCGCCCCAAGACCCACGACGAATACCGTCGCGCCGGATACAACTACTCCGGCCGGGCCGAACACAGCAGACAACGCTCTCTCGAGCTACGTCGCGATATTGCTCAATACAGAGGCGCCGCGCACCCACTATGCTTCACTGACGAAGTAATGGATCATCAAATCCCTGAAGGGTTTAAACCCGTTAATATCGAATCCTACGATGGCACAACAGACCCCGCGGTTTGGATTGAGGATTATCTCCTCCATATACATATGGCCCGCGGCGACGATCTTCACGCCATCAAATATCTCCCGCTCAAGCTTAAAGGACCAGCTCGGCATTGGCTTAACAGCCTGCCCGCAGAGTCAATTGGATGCTGGGAAGACCTGGAAGCCGCATTCCTCGACAACTTCCAGGGCACGTATGTGCGACCACCGGACGCAGATGACCTAAGCCACATAATCCAGCAGCCAGACGAATCGGCCAGGCAATTCTGGACACGGTTCTTAACAAAGAAAAATCAAATCGTCGACTGTCCGGATGCAGAGGCCCTCGCTGCCTTCAAACATAACATCCGCGACGAGTGGCTGGCCCGGCACCTAGGACAGGAAAAGCCGAAATCCATGGCAGCCCTCACATCACTCATGACCCGCTTCTGTGCGGGAGAGGATAGCTGGCTAGCTCGCAGCAACAACCTCAGCAAAAACGCTGGCAGTCCGGATACCAAGGACCGCAATGGCAGGTCGCGTCGAAACAAAAACAAACGCCGCATTAACGGCGACAGCAATGAGGATACGGCAGTCAACGCCGGATTCCGAGGCTCCAAGCCCGGTCAACGGAAGAAGCCATTCAAAAGAACCACTCCGGGCCCGTCCAATTTGGACCGAATACTCGACCGCTCCTGTCAAATACATGGAACCCCCGAAAAGCCAGCTAACCACACCAACAGAGATTGTTGGGTATTCAAGCAGGCAGGCAAATTAATCGCCGAAAACAATGACAAGGGGCTACACAGCGATGACGAGGAAGAGACCCGGCCGCCGAACAACAGAGGACAAAAGGGATTCCCCCCTCAAGTTCGGACGGTAAACATGATATACGCAACGCATATACCCAAGAGGGAGCGGAAGCGTGCACTAAGGGACGTATACGCGATGGAGCCAGTCGCCCCAAAATTCAACCCATGGTCCTCTTGCCCGATCACTTTCGATCGAAGAGACCATCCGACCAGTATCCGCCATGGCGGATTCGCCGCATTGGTTTTAGACCCAATCGTCGATGGATTTCACCTCACGAGAGTCCTGATGGACGGCGGCAGTAGCCTGAACCTGCTTTATCAGGATACAGTGCGCAAGATGGGCATAGACCCTTCAAGGATTAAACCTACAAAGACAACCTTCAAAGGCGTCATACCAGGTGTCGAGGCCAGTTGTACAGGCTCAGTTACACTGGAAGTGGTCTTCGGATCCCCGGATAATTTCCGAAGCGAGGAGTTAATCTTCGACATAGTCCCATTCCGCAGTGGCTATCACGCTCTGCTCGGACGAACCGCGTTCGCAAAATTCAACGCGGTGCCGCATTATGCATACCTTAAGCTCAAGATGCCAGGCCCTCGTGGAGTCATCACGGTCAATGGAAACACGGAACGCTCCCTCCGAACGGAGGAACATACAGCGGCTCTCGCGGCAGAAGTACAGAGCAGCCTTTTAAGGCAATTTTCGAGTCCGGCCGTTAAACGACCGGACACGGCCAAACGCGCCCGGAGCAACATCAACCAAGACCACCTGGCACGTTCCGAGCACGCGTAGCAATGCGGCCTCAACCCCAGCCCTCGCACAATTGTAAGACAAACTCTCCGCGTACATAATTACGCCCTGGAGATACCATGGGCATAGGGGGAGAGGCACAACCACAACAGACCCAGAGTGCGGTTCGACCACACCAGGGGCTCCCAAGTGTGTCGCTCTTTTTATCTTTTATTTCTCTCTTTTTTATACAGAACTCTGTCCGGCGGCGAACCTGCCGAACTCATGATGCAACAGCCAGGGAGGGACAAAGGCTGCGACGAACACTCAGGTGGTCTCCATTACGAGCATTAAATTTGTTAAATACACCATTCCGCGGCCTACCCCTGGAGGGAGACGCCTTTAATTCGTCCAATCCCTTGCTTTCCGCACTATTTGTATCATTCCGCACTCATAGCAAATCTTCTCGAATAAAATGCAGCACTTTTTGCCCATAATTGCATTACCTTATATATATATGTTCATTTACGACATGTTGCATCCGTACATTTTGGTACGGCCAAATACACCAGGGGCTTATGTTCCCCGCATTATGGTGTGATAAAGTCCGCACACTTTCACAAGTGCGGCACCCTGAACTTATAGCATTATATGAATCGGCTCCGAATCATGTCTTGGGTCAATAGTTGGGTTTGCCCGGCTCCCATGTTTGGCACCTTACGTTCCGTTCTATCGGCTAAGGTAGCACTGGGAGAACCACTGCGATTGTGCCCCGGTTGAGCCGGGTTAACGCCTCAGTGGAGAAAGCTAAAAATGACTGTCATGATAAGCCGAGTGACTGGTCGCTGTTCGAGAGGTCCTTTCGGGTCCTTAAAGACCTACGCCGCTTCGAGCGAAGTACCGGATAATGTCCGACGAAGGCGTGGATAGCGCCCCGAATTCGGTCTTCCGAATACTAGGGGCTTCGCCGAAATTTAAAATTATAGAATTCTATGGCTAAGTGAGAGTGTTCAAGCACTATAAGTCCGGTTGCCTTGTTCGTTGTGTTGAGCGCCTCCCTAGATGGACCCAAAAATGGGAACAAGAGTGCTCAAGTTTATCCCGAACACCCCAGCACTCGTGGCATGGGGGCTGAAGCCGACGACTTGCCATCTCTCAGATTTAATAAACGGCCGCACAGAAGGTAATATTTTAAATTAACAAGCGTTGCTTAGCGCATATGAACAAAGTTTTCAGCGCACAGGATAACACATTGCGAATTTACTCAATAATTACATCCCTGGGGCACTCATCCGCAATCTTGCGGGCACCCTTCAGGACAGTCTTATAGTACATCTCGGGCGTACGATATTCCTTGCCCGCTGGTGGCGCGTCAGTGATTAGCTTCTCCGCATCCAGCTTGCCCCAATGCACCTTTGCGCGGGCAAGGGCCCGACGAGCACCTTCAATACAGGCGGAGCGCTTGATAACCTCCACCCAGGGGCACGCATCCACCAACCGTCGCACGAGGCCGAAGTAGCTCCCAGGCATGGCCTCTCCAGGCCACAGCCGGACTATGAGGCCCTTCATGGCCTGCTCGGCCACCTTGTGGAGCTCGACCAGCTGCTTCAGCTGGTCGCTAGGGGGCACCGGATGGCCGGCCTCAGCATACTGAGACCAGAAGACCTTCTCCGTTGAGCTCCCCTCCTCGGCTCGGTAGAATGCGGCGGCATCAGACACGCTGCGAGGCAGATCTGCAAACGCCCCTGGAGAGCTCCGAATTCGGGTAAGTAACACGTAATTTACATTCACATGCTTGCTTTGCATGAAAAATGCCTTACCCGCCGCTATCTTCCTCACCAACTCAATCTCCTGAAGGGACTTATGGGCATCGGCCTTGGCAGTTTTGGCACTTTCGAGAGCCGAGGCAAGCTCGGACTCTCGAGTCTTTGAGTCACGCTCCAAACTCTCATGCTTTTCCATGAGAGCCTGGAGCTCTTGCCGAACCACCGCCACCCGCGCCTCCTGCTTTTCTCGCTCTGCCCGTTCCGCGGCCGCATTGCGTTCGGCCGCGGACACGGCCTCCTTCAGGGTCGCCACCTCGTTCGTGGCCCCTGCAGTACCCATGTTATCCTTGTTATTTTTTGTTGCAACCTAAATCCTTTTCTGTAAGGTACAAGTTCAAAGTGGTGTTACTCACCTTCTTTGTCCTGGAGCTGCTTCTTGGCGCGGCCGAGCTCTTGCTCGGACCGCTCGAGCTCCTGCTTCAAAGCACCGACCTCCGCAGTCAGTGCGGCAGAGGTCAGCAGCGCAGCCTGCAACCCATATTGACATAATTTTTTAGCAACCCTGCGTATATCTTTTTTTTTCAGATCCTCAGTCCGGCTTTTCTTTCCGAACACCGAACCGAGCATCAGGGGCTACTGTCTATGCGGTATTACATTGCATATTTTTAACTTCTTACCTCAAAGCCTGATAGAAGGCTACTGCAGGCTTCGGTCAGCCCGCTCTTGGCAAGCTGTACCTTCTGAATCACCGCACTCATAATAGTGCGGTGTTCTTCCTCGATGGAAGCGCTCTGAGCGCCTCCAACAAATTGTCCGGCGCCTCCGGTTGGACGGAAGCTGCCGGCGTCACGGTCTTGCCCTTCGTGCGAAGGGGCCGCCGGCCGGACTCCGGAACCACTGCGGGTTCTGATGTGGAGTCCGGCGCAAAGTCCGGGAGGCCGCCTTGTGGCGCCTCCGGAGCCTCCCCCTGATGGGTCCCTTCTTGGGATCCCACCTCGGCGTCCTCGGTGTCGCGAGGGGTGGAGGCGGTCGGGATGGAGTCTACATCCGACGGAGCCAACGACCCGCTCGATGAAGCGGGGAGATCATCATTGGCCGGACTACAGGCAGCATGCGGCATCAGAATGACACTATGTGACACAGAAAAAGAAATTATAAATCATTCAGGAATCCGGATACTTACGATCTCGCCGGAGGCCTGGCCCTTGAAGGCCATTCTTCCTCGCCAACGTTGATGTTGGCGGAGCTGTCCGGGGGAATAGTCCTTCCCCTCTTGGACCCTTCGGCCTCCCCTGTTGGGGAAGCCTTCCTCTTCCTCTCTCCCTCCTCTGGGAGAGAGTCCTCTTTCTCCTCCTCGTTTTCGGGGGAGGAGTCCGCCCCGGAGTCGTCGGACACCTGAAAACGGGAACTCTTTCGAGCACCCGTGGCCTCCTTCTTGGCCTTCTTCTCCGGCACCACGTGCGGTGCCGGAACCAGCAGCCTCGCTAGATGGGCGTCTACTGGGTTTTCTGGCATAGGAGCCGGGCAGATAATCTGCTCCGCCTTCCTCATCCAGTCCTGTCAAAGGAAAAGGGGAAATTAAAACCCGCATAGAGTCAAACTATGAAAAGCAAGTGTCCCGTAAAGGGGTAGAATCACTTACCTCGTCGGCTTGGCGCTGCGAGCGAAATCCGCGATCTTCAGTCGCGGATGCGGGGGCTTCGGCGCCCTTAAACAGCACCCTCCAGGCGCCTTCGTACGTCGTGTCGAAGAGCCCGCTCAGCGCCTGGTGCTGTTCCGGATTGAACTCCCACAGATTGAATGCCCGCTCCTGGCATGGGAGAATCCGGCGGACGAGCATGACTTGGACCACGTTAACCAGCCTGAGCTTCTTCACCAGCTTCTGGATACAGGCTTGGAGTCCCGTCAGCTCCTCCGAACTACCCCACAGCAAGCCCTTCTCTTTCCAGGAGGTGAGCTGCGTGGGGATACCAGATCTGAACTCGGGGGCCGCCGCCCACGTAGGGTCGCGCGGCTCGGTGATATAGAACCACCCCGATTGCCACCCCTTGACGGATTCCACGAAGGCCCCTTCGAACCAAAGGACATTGGGCATCTTGCCCAACATGGCGCCTCCGCACTCCGCTTGAGTGCCCTTCACTACCTTCGGCTTGACATTGAAGGTCTTGAGCCACAAGCCGAAGTGGGGCTGGATGCAGAGGAAGGCCTCGCACACGACGATAAACGCCGAGATGTTGAGGATGAAGTTCGGCGCCAGATCATGGAAATCCAGGCCGTAGTAGAACATGAGCCCCCGGACAAAGGGGTGAAGTGGAAAGCCCAGTCCGCGGAGGAAGTGGGGAAGAAAAACGACCCTCTCATGGGGCCTGGGGGTGGGGATGAGCTGCCCCTCGTCGGGCAGCCGGTGCGCGATGTCGCCGGACAGGTAGCCGGCGCTGCGCAGTCTTTCGATGTGCTCCTCCGTAACGGAGGAGGTCATCCACTTGCCTCCCGCTCCAGACATGACTGGGGAAGGTTGAGACGAGATGTGCGGGCTTGGGCGCTGGAGCTCGAGTGCGCGGAGATGGATAAGCAAAGGAGGAAGAAGGCGTAGGTGAAAAGGTGAATCCTTATCCCTTATATGGGCGGGCGAAGTCTACGCGTCCCCCACCGGCCTGGTAAAACTCGCTTATCCCCCAAGCGTCACCATCAATGGCGCGGTTGGGTTACCCACGTCCGTATTGATGAGAATCCCGGATTAAGGGGGAACACGATCTCTGCTTCGACAAGACGTGCCAAGGAAACCGCTTCGCTAAATGCGCTGAGGTGGTAGAGTAAAAAACGATTCAAGTAATGGCTTGGTAGTGGCGTGACGTCATGCCGCAAAAAACGTCAGCAGATTGAACTTGTGTATATATTATTCTCTCTACGGTGGAATGTGGAATTTATTTTGCAGAGCCGGACACTATCCTGGTGTTCACAATCTTCTATCATTCGGAGGAGGAACCCGCCTTGCAATGCCAAGCAATATACGCGCCGGACTTATCGTCATTGAAGCCTGGTTCAGGGGCTACTGAGGGAGTCCTGGATTAGGGGGTGTCCGGATAGCCGGACTACCATCATCAGCCGAACTATCATCGGCCGGACTATCATCATCATCGACCGGACTCCAAGACTATGAAGATACAAGATTGAAGACTTCGTCCCGTGTCCGGATGGGACTTTCCTTGGCGTGGAAGGCAAGCTTGGCGATACGGATACGTAGATCTCCTACCATTGTAACCAACTCTATGTAACCCTAGCCCTCTCCGGTGTCTATATAAACCGGATGGCTCTAGTCCGTAGAACAACAACAACAACCATTACAATCATACCATAGGCTAGCTTCTAGGGTTTAGCCTCCTTGATCTCGTGGTAGATCCACTCTTGTAAACATCCACAATATCAATATCAATCAAGCAGGACGTAGGGTTTTACCTCCATCAAGAGGGCCCGAACCTGGGTAAAACATCGTGTCCCTTGTCTCCTGTTACCATCCGCCTAGACGCACAGTTCGAGACCCCCTACCCGAGATCCGCCGGTTTTGACACCGACAGCCACCATTCTCATATGGTGCTCGCAGAGTGATGAACTCTTTGCCACCCTTTCATATGTGGGTGGTGAAGAAAAAGAACTAATCCCTTATGCAGGGTCAGGTCTCCAGACGTGCCTTAACGTCTGAAGAATTTGCTGGGGCCTGACAAAAATGCCTGAAAGGACGCAGGCGAATCATGATGAAATGAACTTTCATTTCACACGTCCTCATACTTGTCAGGACCCCGATCCTAAGTCACACCGATCTAGCATGTAACACATCATATCCCTTTGCGGCCTCACGCACGGTATTCCCACGGGTGCCACCTTACCTGGCCCGGGACCGTTTGCGCCTTTTGGCTCACGTATATGATAGTGCCGCTAGCATCCATATGACAAAGAACCCGGGCTGACATGGCTTGTCGTGAACCCAAAGTGGCACTAACTTACAGGGACAGGCATACAAGACCCAGCAACGAACGTGTCGGTCATCAGCGAGTGAATCCAGGCTGTAGCAACTGGGCTAGCAGGACTCCAGTAAACCGGGCTGTAGCAGGCTAACAGGACTCCGGTAGACACCACGTGACATTTCCCCGAAGGGACAGACACAGGAACGAAGAAGGACACATGCCGGCCAGCCTAAGTGTTTCGGAGCAGTAGAAAGCTACCATGGCTCAGTGGAAACACAAGGAGACATTTCCCGGTAAGAGAGGCTACTAAGGATAAACAACTAGATAGTCAGATCCCACACATACCAAGCATTTCAATAACATACACACAATATGCTCGATATGTGCAAATACAACATGGCGTCACAACATGACTCTATAACTCAAGCATTTATTCAATAGGCTCCGAGGAGCGAGATATTACAATCATGGGTCTCATGACCCAACATTCAGAGCAAACAAGTCAAGCACAAGCGGAAGCTTAACATGTCTGAGTACAGACATCTACAAAAGAAAAAGGCTGAGAAGCCTGACTATCTATCAGATCCTGCCGAGGGCACAAGATCGTAGCTGAGGTAACAAGCTAAACGTCGAAGTCCACGTGGTACTACTAGCGAGACTGAAGTCTCTCTACAAAAACATAAATTAAGCAACGTGAGTACAAATGTACCCAGCAAGACTTACATCAGATCTAACAACATATGCATCATTATCAACAAGGGGATGGTGGGGTTTAACTGCAGCAAGCCAGCTTTGACTCGGTGGCTATCCTGAACAACGACTGCAAGTAACTCTTTTGAGGTGGTGCACACGAGTCCACATATTCACCATATCAATACACCACTATGGATCCGCTCCCGTCTCCCTACGAGAACGCCATCCATAGCACTCACGCTTATCTTGCGTATTTTAGAGTATCCACTTTCACTTGTCTATGAACTGTACAGGCAACCCAGAAGTCGTTTTCCGCGGACACGGCTATTCGAATAGATCATATTAACCCTGCAGGGGTGTACTTCTTCACACACGCTCTCACCACTTACCGCCGTTTACACGACATGTACTCGGCAACCTTCAAGCGGAAGCCCAGCGAGGGTGTCGGCCACGACCTGACTAACCACACAAGTCTCTCGTCCAGGTTTATCGCCTCCTCGGGTTCCATACGCAAGGAGATCCAGCCGGGGTGTCGCTCACGGCCCCAAACGATGTGAGCATGGTTCCCAAGCCCACCTCGACGGGTGGATCTACGCTTGGTACACCGTGCCACGGTGCCTAGTCTTTCCCAAGCCCACCTGTACCGGGTGCCACTTGGTAGACTACTAACACTACCTACAAACACCAGAAACTAGTTGCAACTCCTGGACAGAGATCAAGTTGATTAATAAGTCGAGAGAGTCAATTAAGGATCCCAATGTGTGGTAGTAGCTGTTCATGGATCACAAACACAGAACTCAGTTCCTGAGGACAGCTGCAATGAGATAACCCACCATGTACTCCTACATGGCCTCTCACCGCTACCTTTACCAAATCGTGTTCACACACTTAGCTCACACACAGCAGGACATGTTTACACACCTCCGATTCATCCCCGATGAATCAGACCTGACTCAACTCTAAGCAGTAGCAGGCATGACAAACAAGCATGAATGAGTAGGCACATCAGGGCTCAAACAACTCCTACTCATGCTAGTGGGTTTCATCTATTTACTGTGGCAATGACAGGTCATGCAGAGGAAAGGGGTTCAACTACCGCAGCAAGTAACAGATGAATTGTTGTTGTCAAATGCAGTAAAAGAGAGCAGGAGCGAGAGAGTGGGATTTTATCGGAATGAACAAGGGGGTTTTGCTTGCCTGGCACTTCTGAAGATAGTATAGCTCTTCATCGGTGTCATCGAGCTCATCGTCAGAACACGTCTACTGAGAGGGGACAAATACCGGCATCACAGAAGGAAAACACAATCAATGCAATGCTCAATATGATGCATGATCATGACATGTCAATATGCTGTGATTTGAGCTAATGCAACTAGCAGCAGGTTAAATGGAGTTGGTTTGAACCCTGGGTTCAAATTCAAACTCCACATGTTATTATTTAAATGCCATTCATATGATTTGTCCTAAACAGCAGCTATAAGTTGTTCTAACATGCATGAAAATGGTACAGATGGATAGAGTGGATTTTTCTGATCATTTTTCATATATAATTTATCTCATTTGGAGTTACGGTTGAATTTCTATGATTTTTACAAGTTTTAAACATTTTCTGGAATTCCTGAATTAACAAAAACACCAGAAAAGCTTTATGATGTCAGCACTACATCATGCTGACCTCAGCAAGTCAACACGATCAGCCACCGTCAAACCTGATGCGTGGGTCCCGCATGTCAGTGTAACAAGGCAGGAGCAGAGGCTGACCAGTGGGGCCAGGTCAAAGCTGACTGGGTCGGTCAAATCTGACAGCCTTGGCCCACTGGAGTTAATCTAATCCTAGTCAGGAACTAATCCAGGTTAATTAAGAGCTGTGGGGCCCGTCTGTAAGTGAGCTAGGGGTTAGTTAGTGGCGCTATTAGCGGGTGGTTAGCCGCTAATGACGTGCCACGTCAGCTTCGCTGGAGTATGGCCGGCGGCGACATCTAAACACGGCGGAGGGACACTGGAGGGGCTCGGGTTTCGCCTACAGTGCACCGTTTGGTGCGCCCTTCGGCTCTACGGATAGCTGGGACTCGCGCGCATCCAACACAACTAGCGGCAGCAGCCGGGGTGGACCGAGCTCGCCGGAAACGAGCTCGCAGCGGCGGCCGGAGTTCGGGCATCGACCGAGTCGACACCACAGAGCACGTTTGGAGCAGCGGTTGGGTGTTTTGAGCTCCTGGAGACGCGCTGAGCGCGTTGCTATGCTCGTGTGTGAGCGGAAGAGCTCAGGAGCACGGGCCTGCCGGCCATGGCGGACGGCGGTGCGGGAGCTCGCGGAGTACTGCGCTATGACACGCGGACGACGAGGGAAGAAGGGGGAAAGGGACCAGGGCTCACGGCGAGGTGAAGGGTGCAGACGGAGGGCTGGGGACGACCCGGTTGGCGCGAATCGGCGCCGGCGATCTCCGTGGCCCGAGGTAGAAGACGACGACGTCGAGGGCATTGTGGTGCTTCCCAGCTCACGTAGCTCGGTGGAGTTGACGAGGGCGGCGTGGCGGATCTCTCGAGCACGTTGGATGGGAGAGGGAGGGCCGGTGGCTGTGGCAACAGCAAGCGGCGGCAACGGCTGCGCTCGGGTGAGCTCGGGGGAGAGAGCCAGGGGAGGGGAGAGAGAGCAGCGAGTGAGGGAGAGGGGACAGGGGCTTCGGGCGTCTCCGTGGCGCTGGTAGAAGGCCCGGGGCTCCCAGGTGGAAGCAGGAGGTGGCTGAGGGCTCTCGGGCGCGCGCCACGCCTCGCCTCTGCCTTCTGGCAGAGGTGGGAGATGACTGGCAATGGGGCCAGTGGGCTGGGCTGTGCTGGGCCGAACCAGTAGGCGCCAGGTAAGTGGGCTGGCAGGTATGGTTCCTGCTCTTTCTGTTTCAGTTTTCTTTTTCTAATTTTTGCGGTTTGTTTCTGGTTTAGTTTTAGTCCCAAACCAACTCTATAAATCCTGAAAATATTTGTGGGCAGCAACTGAGTTATTTCAGAGGCCCTCATCTGTTTTCAGAATTTTCGAAGCATTTAAACTTATTTATAGAATTTAAATGCCCCAAATCAAATACATATGATTTAATTCAAAAATCCAGGATGACCTAAAAATATGTCCATCATTGTTGGCAGAGGTTTTCACCTTTATCAAAAATGATGAACATTTTCAAAGGGCATTTTGGATTCATTGAAAATGATTTTTATTTGAACCTAGTTGAATTCTTTCTGATGCTAGGGTTTGATCAATCCCCATTTCAATTTAAATAGAATTTAAACATGATGCAACAAGATGCAAACACCATGCAGAACCAGAAGCTAGGGATGTGACAATACTGAAATATCTGTTTTACTGCTTGATGAAATTCATCTGATGAACTTTATATCATATTCTTCACTGATGAAGTATACGAGATCATAAGTTGTACTAATTCATCAGCAGGATGATCAGCCCAAAGCCAACGAGTGGGTTCTAGACAGTGGATGTACAAATAACATGACGGGTGACAAGAGTCTATTGATGGATGCTCCTTTATCACCGTCACATCTGAAGCATATCATCTTCGCTGACAAAGGAAAAAGTCAGGTATTGCGTCTAGGTAAGGTTGCGATCTCAAAGGATCGACACATGGACAAAGTCATGCTTGTCGAGTACTTAGGATACAACCTCATGTTTGTCTCAATGCTTTGTGATCTCGATATGGTTGTTGTCTTTGGAAGATATTGTTGTGTTGTGATCATGGAAGCTGACCATTCCAAAGTCTTCGAAGGCTTTAGGAGAGGAGATCTGTATATTGTTGATTTCTCTACAGGACCACAACCAGCCATGTGCTTACTTGCAAAAGCTTCAGAAGGTTGGCTATGGCATCGATGACTTGGTCATGCTGTCATGAGGAATCTGAACACGCTTGCGAAGAAGAAGCATGTCATTGGCATTGAGAATGTCAAATTCCTCAAGGATCACTTATGCGGAGCTTGTGAAGCTGGAAAGATGACAAAGGCCAAGCATCCAGCGAAGACTATCATGACCACTACTCGTCCACTAATCATTATTCTCCTGTTTCAAATGATGCATCCCTATATGGCTTTGTTATTGTTGATGACTATTCTCGTTACACATGGGTACACATTGTCACTTACAAACATGAAGTGCAGGAAATCTTCAAACAATTTTCCTCGAGGGCTTCAACCAACTTTGGTGTGAAGATCAAGCACATCAGAACTGACAATGGAACCGAGTTCAAGAATTCCGGTCTTGATGGCTATCTTGATGAACTTGGTATTACTCATGAGTTATCTGCTCCTTATACTCCTTAGTAGAATGGCGTCGTGGAGCGCAAGAACAGAACCCTCGCTGAAATGGCTTGCACTATGCTTGATGAATACAAAACGCCTCGTCGTTTTTGGATTGATGCAATTGATACTGCGTGCCACATCATCAATCGGGTATATCTTCACAAATTCTTCAAGAAGACTGCCTATGAACTCTTCACTGACAAGAAACTCAATGTGAGTTATTTCAAAGTCTTCGGTGCTAAATGTTGGATTAGAGATCCTCATCACAATGCTAAATTTGCACCGAAAGCACATGAAGGTTTTATGCTTGGTTATGGAAAGGACTCGCACACCTACAAAGTCTTCAACAACGTTCTTCACAAGGTTGTTGAAACTGTAGATGTGCGGTTCGATGAAACTAATGGCTCGCAAAGAGAGCACCTACCTTCTGTGATAGATGAACCAGCACCTGAGGATTCTATCAAGTTCAAGGCTACTGAGGATGTGATTCCTACCTAAGAATTCATTCCAGAACGTGAAGAAAACCGAGCTAGTGCACCTGATGAAAATCCTGAAGAAAATGGTGCTGAAGAAAATGCTGATCAAATTCCTCAATGACAACCAGCTCATCCTCGCATTGCAAAAGAAGTGCAAGTTGAAAAGATCATCGATGACATTCGAGCGCCAGGTCCTCTCACACGCTCAAAAGCTTCACATTTATCTAACTTTTGTGGGCACTATGCTTTCGTCTCTATTACAGAGCCCACTAAGGTGGATGAAGCATTTCTGGAGCCTGAGTGGATTCAGGCCATGCAAGAAGAATTACATCAGTTCGAGCTCAACAATGTTTGGGAACTGGTCAAACGTCTAGATCCTTGCAAGCATAATATCATCGGCACAAAGTGGATCTACCGCAACTAGCAAGATGAAAATGGCCTTGTGGTGAGGAATAAGGCATGACTTGTAGCTCAAGGCTACAAACAGGTTGAAGGAATTGATTTTGATGAAACTTTTGCACCTGTTGCTAGACTTGAGGCTATTCGCATATTACTTGCATATGCTAACCATCATAATATTATCTTACAATAAATGGATGTGAAAAGTGCATTCCACAATGGTAAGCTTGAGGAAGAAGTATATGTTGCTCAACCCCTAGGTTTTGAAGATCCAAAGAATCCTGACAAAGTCTTCAGACTCAACAAGGCCCTGTATGGCCTCAAGCAGGCCCCTCGGGCATGGTATGACACTTTGAAGGAATTCTTCATGAAGAATGGCTTCACACCCGGTTCACTCGACCCTACTCTTTTTACTAAATCTTATGATGGTGAACTCTTTGTGTGCCAAATATACGTTGATGATATTATCTTTGGCTGTACTGACCAACGTTATAATGATGAATTTGCCTATATGATGAGTGAAGAATATCAAATGTCTATGATGGGAGAGTTGAAATTCTTTTTAGGTCTTCAAATTCGTCAACAACACAATGGCATATTCATATCTCAGGAGAAATACCTCAAGGAAGTTGTGAGGAAATTCGGCATGCAAGACTGCAAAGGCATCAAAATTCCTATGCCCACAAATGGCCATCTATGCACTGATGAAAATGGTATTGACTTTGATCACAAGGTATACCGCTCCATGATTAGTTCGTTATTGTACTTATGTGCATCTAGGCCAGATATAATGCTTAGTGTTTGCATGTGTGCCCGATTTCAAGCTGCACCGAAGGAATCACACCATAAGGCTGTGAAGCATATTCTTCGATATCTAGCTCACACACCAACACTAGGATTATGGTACCCCAAGGGCTCTACTTTTGATCTCATTGGATATTCTGACTCTGACTATGCTGGTGATCGTTGGACCGCAAGTCAACATCTAGTACTTGTCATTTCCTCGGACGATCTTTGGTCTGTTGGTCCTCGAAGAAACAGGACTGCGTATCACTGTCTACTGCAGAGGCTGAGTACATTGCTGATGGTTCTTGCTGTGCTCAACTGCTATGGATGAAGCAAACCCTCAAGGACTACGGCATCAACGTGAAGAATGTGCCTCTCCTCTATGACAATGAGAGTGCCATCAAGATTGCTCACAACCCAGTTCAACACTCGAAGACAAAGCACATTCAGATTCGTCATCATTTTCTTCGTGATCATGTGTTGAAGGGCGACATCTCCATCGAGCACGTGAAGACTGAAGAACAGCTAGCCGATATCTTCACAAAGCCCTTGGATGAGAAGAGATTTAGCAAGTTGCGGTGTGAGCTAAATATCCTAGAATCTTCGAATGTTCTCTGAAAAGGACACACATCCTAACACTTATGCAAAATTGATGACTTAGATGTGCAACACATGAAGAAACGTGTTTCTTCAATCAATGAAGAATAACACTCTAAGTGTGAAGAAATTAATGAAGAATTTGATTCTCAGAACCCTACGACAATTGTACGCAGTGTCTGAAATCATCATTCTTATACGGTGGGTCACGCCACCACCAAAGTTGAAAATCTTCAGTTTTGAAATTCCTCAGTTTTTGAAATTCTTCAGTTTTTGAAATTCTTCAACTTTGCAAAATCTTCAATGTTTCCGTCGTTTTTCTTCATTGGCTATATATATATATATATATATATATATATATATATATGAGTTTATGTCCTATACAGCTAATTCCTCAAGTTGCAGTTTCTGCTAAGTGAATGTGATCGGACCCTGCCCCCTCTATGCTATACTCAACCCAATCTATTCACAAATTCTTCATGTGCTTTCTATTTGAAACTCGTTCAAAATCTTCAATGTGTCCTTGACAGCTGAAGAATTTGCGAACGAAACTTTAAAATTAATTTTATCCAAATTTTTGGTTTTACCGCTCAATCCGTTCCGGATCCAACGATAGACTTATCTATTCACCCATGATCTAACACGATCTCCACTTCTCAGTACGTGGGTGACACATGTCAAGCGAAGGAGAAGGGTCAGGGGCATGTTCGTCCTAAATCTTCGGGCAAACAGTTTTTCACTACCACTATAAATACCCCCTCTCCCCTTCCTCACTTCCTTTACTCCGCTCGACCGCTCTCTCTCTCTCGCTCGAGCTCCTCAAACCCTAGCGCCGCCGCTACTTCATTGTTGCCAGTGAGGAAGAGCTTCACTGCCTCGACCTTGTCGCCGTCGTACTCGCGCCGACCGTGGAAATCTTCACTCCGCCGCCGCCGTAGCTGTCTTCCTCCGCCAAGTTAGGGTGTGGAAGATCTACACCGACGAACTTCACTGTTCCTCTTCACAGTTCATCGTGTTCTTCATCCAGGGTAATTAAAAGTTACTTTTACTACCCCTGTTGATTCGAAATTTCACAACAAAATCTTCAAAGGTGTTTTATTCTTCAAATCCTCACACACAAAACACCTCACTAGTCATCTGTTCTTGATTCGTTTCTCTAAGCATCATTTTTCTTCAAGATTCCTCAATTGTGTAGATCCTCGATCTATACAACTTTGGAACCTAAGACAAAGAACGCTTAGTGAAATTCTTTAAGATTCATCTGGTCAAATTCCTCAAACTTGTTCTTTCTAAAAAACCTTTTGAGAAGCATATGACCTCTCCAAATTCCTCGAAACTATACTCTGTTCACAGGTACTCATGTCCACTGCTGAATCAGTGAGGAAATTCAATGAAGACTCTGCTGCTGCTACTGCCACTGAGGCCTCTGTCAAGCCAAGAAAATCAATGGCAAAGAAGCCTGCTCACAAGCCAAGTGCTTCACCAACTATGCCCTCACGGCAAGGTTCCTCAACAATGCCCTCACGGCCAGAATCTTTAAACCCCTCACGGCCAGATTCTTCAAAGCCCTCACGGCCAGTTCCAACTACTGCTACTCCTCCAAAGTCCTCAGCTGCTCCGGCAAAGTCCTCAACACGTATACATCTGGCCACGTGCCAAAGGACAACATGCATCTCTATTGCCTCTGGTGCCTCAACAAGTTCCTCAGCTGCACCAAAACCTTCATCAGGCCCCACTCTGCTGAAGACTAAGGCAACGGCTGGTCGAGGTCCTCGGCCAAGTCCGAAGAAATAGGTTGCCTTCCAAGTGCCATCTGACGATGAAGCTGATGATGATGAACTTGCAGAAATCATCAGAAACCGACAAGAAAGGGACGCTAGAGCCAAAGGCACAAATGTGCCACTGCTTTTGGATCCAAGGGTGATCCTTGATTACATTGATCTCTGGCACAAGGATCCAAATACTCCTTTGCTTGATTTCATGTTGACTCCTGGTCAAAGTCACATGCTGACCCATTTCATCACTAAAGAGAAATGGAAATTTGAGAAGGCCAGGAAGATCAAGAAGACTCAGTTCAGAAAGGAGAAGTTCCTGAAGAATAACGTTGTCAATATGACACCTGATGAACTCCTCAAGATCCAAGCTGAAATCAAAACCCTCAATGATGATTTCAATGCTTACTGTGCTGATTGGCAAGGAGCCAAAGTCAGGTTTGTGAAACTGACTGAGAAATTCACAAATGTTGCAGCCCCATCGCAACAAGAAATTCCTCATGCTGAAGCGTCTACTCAGCCAACTGAAGAACATGCCAGCACCACTGATGTCATTCAGGCTGCTGAAGAAAATGCTAGTTCCAGGGCTGATGACTCCATTCCAGCCGCTGAAGAAATGTCAGGGCATCCATTAGTGGTGCGCCAGAAGAAATTGAAGAAGTCAGGGCAACTGCATCAGTTGCACCTGAGGAAATTCAAACAAATTCCTCTGTTCCATCTGCGCCTACCCCAACTCCAGTTCTTCCATGTGCACTCGATGTGAAGAAGACCAAGGCTGTAGAGCGAGCTGCAGTGAAGAAAAGGAAAGCATCCTGTGCTTCAGAATCTTCAGCTCCAAAGAAGATGAAGCCTCTGACAAGCTCTATTGAAAATCCAATTGATGCTGTTCCGATTTCCACAATGCCATCAAAGGACCTTGTTCCTTTTGATGAGGAATATGTGATCCCTAGCGGATCTAATGAAGAACCTCAATCTACTGCTTCGTCAGAGCAGGTTGATGGAGAAATTGAAGTGGATACGATCCCTTCAACGCCTGTTGCTTCCTCACCAATGCCTCAGTTCACAGCTGAAGAGGCTGGTGTTGAAGAACTTGAAGATGAAGACGTGGATATTGGCTGCACAACGCCCGTGATGAATGATGACTTTTGGGAAAGTCAGCACCCCAATACTCCACTCTTTAGCCCACTTCAACAAATACCTCAGTCCCCTGCACCAACTGTTCAAATGGGCTCTGAAGAAACTCATCCCACCTCGTCTACGCATGAAGACATTACAGCCGCTAGTGCTGGAGAAGCTGTTGTTCTTGAACCTTTGAACACGCAGACTGCCACTGAAGAGGAACCAGAAATTCCTCAGCCTGAAGAACCTGAGATTGCGATTCCAGAGGTTGTGATACAACTCACTGACACTCCCGTGCCCAAGCCAACGGATCCATTCTCAAAGAAGCAAAAGTTCAAGGCTGAAGATTTCTTTAGCGAGCATGTGTTCTTCACTGACTACAACCCCTATGACTCTACTCGCATAAGGAAGAGGCGCTTCTGGACTGCTAGTCAAGCAAATTTCTATTCCTCAGTACTGTTCAACAAAGACAAAGTCTTCGATCATGAACGTATTCCTCATGTAGACATGGAGTCTCTGCCGTGCTTCGAACCATTTCTCAGTGTTCTTCACGATGCTGTATTGCTAAATTTCTGCACTGACATCTGTGACTGGAATGAAGAACTCATTCATCAATTCTATGCAACGCTGCACATCACAGGAAACTCTGAAGATGTGAATTCATGGGTGCTGGACTGGATGTCTGAAAATACTCACTACAAGGCACCAGCAACTGAATTGCTTCGTGCCCTCCCACTCATTCCTCCCCTTGACGGTGCTCGTTGCGTCTACAGTGAACCTGAACTTTCAAATCATTTCATGCAAGTGCTGATGAAGCCTTTGAAGCCAGGGCAGGCTCCTCGAACCAAATTCCTCGTCAAGGAATTACTATATGTGCCTCGGACTGTCTATCGCATTCTGACAAAGGCAATGAGTCCTATCAAAGGCCACGACTCAAATGATGAAGAGGTTGTTGGCATCATGAAGAACATGCTTTTCAATATCATTCATGGCGTTCCTGTCAACTTTCATGATTTCTTCATGAGGACTCTGGCAAATATTGCTATGTCACCATTTGAGCTGAAGCCTTATGCACCATGGATTATGAGATTCATCAGGACAAGGGCTTCACTAAATTACAAAGCTGACACTTTGAACCATGGCAGCTACTTGCCTCCGATTGAAGTCCTCAAACGGACATATTCCTCAGCTAATGACAAAGGCAAGGCAACTGCTATGATAGATGAAGACATTCATCCATTGGATGGTCAATTTCGCAAGGCTGCATCCTACTCCACCAATGATGACTCTGCCACACATGACTCTGCCGCCAAGCAAAATCCTCAAGCCACAACATCCAGGGTGATGACTGATCATGACTTACTCCTCAGTCTTCATTAGAAGGTTGATCGCAATCATAAATGGGTCAAGTGTCAGTTTGGTTCAATTCTTCACAACATGACCTCAACACACAATGCAGTGAAGAAAAACCAATACTACCTCCATGAAACCCTCAACCGTACCTGGGCTGTTCTATCTCATGTCTACAGCGCTGTAGATCTGAAGAATATGGGTCTCAAGGAAGAATTTGACTGGTCTGCACCTCCACCGAAGAAATTCAAGAAGGTCAAAGTTCCTTCCTTGGTGGCGAGCTCCTATTCTTCATCGCGTGAGACTGATGAAAATGAAGATTTGGACGACACTGTGGTAGGCCCTACTATGACTACCGACCCCACCAACGCTGGTGCTCCTCCATCAACTTGATATTCTTCAGGGGCATTAGTCCTTAGTTTCGATCCTTTTGGTCATTCGATGACAAAGGGGGAGAAATTTGAGTTAGTCTTCAAGCGGGTCTATTATATGGGCGTTTTTGCTAAGTTACAACTCTCATTCTCCTGAAACTTTATTGGATCGAGTTGTAATATTAAACCTGATGGTGCTCTGATACTTTTGATACACTGTGCTCTGATACTCTTGATGCGTTATTCTGCATGCTTGTTCCTCATTAATATTATTGCACCCATGCTGAATTTCATCAGGCACCATATTCCATCATGCATTTCAAATTCTTCATATTATATGTCAAATGCATGTATGAATTACAAGATATAGGGGGAGATCTCCATGATTCAACTCTTCAAGTGTGCATTGCTTCAAAAGCAAATTCCTCACTATGCACATCTTTAGGGGGAGTTCTTCTATATCTTGCAATCAAATTCCTCAATATCAGTACTTACACTTCACATGTTTATCCCCGTTGAAAACTTAACCTATATTGTCATCAATCACCAAAAAGGGGGAGATTTTAAGTGCATCTAGTGCCCCTTAGTGATTTTGGTGTATTGAAGACTTATAGGTTAAGGGACTAATGTGTTTGTGAGTGTACACAGGTCTATAAGTCTATGAGGAGTTTGATATTTACAGGGAAAGTCGACTCCTAAAAATGAATATCTTCGACTGAAGATTTTGGTATTTCTGAAGACTTTCATGAAGACTTTGAAAGTGAAGAAATTGGTGTTACCGTGAAGACTTGATATTCATGCGAGGAATATGAAGCTTGAAGAATTTCGTTTGCATAGTTTTGTTTTTCTCTTTCTTGAGTCATAGGAAACACCGTACTGTTAGAGGGGGTCGAGGAAATACTAAGGAAAAATTTCCATGTGATGCTCAGCTCAAAATCCAACACCTACCAAACCCTACGAGTGAAGCCTTTGGAAATCTCATGCAGTTCAGTAAATTTCTTCAGTGACAGAGACGAAGTTCTTCTGGTCGCTGAGGAATTTGTTCTGACTGAGGAGTTAGGAATTCCAGTGCGGATTGCCTACACAGTGAGGAACATGATAGCCCTGAGGAATTTGATAGTCAAATTTCCGACCGTTGCTGTGCTACGCGCGAGCTGTCCCAAAATATCTTATCCACCTAACGGTCATATCAGACAAGGGCATTTATGTCTTATCATGTCAGGATGCTCCCTAGGCTATAAATAGCCGCCCCCTACAACCACTAGCTGGTTGGCTGCTCCGAGAGAACTTGACACTTGTCATTTGAGAGCAACCCATCCTCCGAGAACTTTGAGCGAAAATCATCGAGTGAGGAAAATCCCAAACCCAAACACCTACAAAGCCCAAAGTGATTGAGCATCACTGAAGAGATTGATCCTGCGTGGATCCGAAGCTTGTTACCTTTGAAGACTGTGCTTCTTCCAGACGGTTAGGCGTCATGGTCTAGAGCATCCAAGAGGAATTGTGGATCGCCGAGTGACCGAGTCTGTGAAGGTTTGGAAGTCGCCTGAAGACTTACCACGAGTGATTGTATGAGGTCTGTGTGACCTTAGTTCAAGGAGAATACGGTGAGGACTTGGTGTCCTGAGCTGCGTGCTCAGCGACAGGGTGTCCGGGACTGTGTGTCCTCGAGTTTAAATACTCAGCCGCTCCAACCAGATGTACAACTGAGACAGCAGGTGGAACTGGTCTACCAAATCATTGTCTTCACCAACCTTACTGGTTCTATTTCCTCAACTCTTTCATTTCCTCATTACTGTGTTGAGTGATTGTTCATATCTGTGTTTGAAGACTTTGACTGAAGACTTTCTCAATTTCCTCAGTTCAATTTCTTCAGTCTGTTTGTCTTCATCTTGTGTTATCCTGTGTTTATGCTTCCTGTACTCTGTGCTTGTCTTGATTTCATCATGATGACTATGTTTGTATCCTGTTATGCTTACTTCTGAGTACTTATTCCGCTGCTAGTAGTTCTTCGCTAAGGAATTTCCTCACCGGCAATTTCCTCAGTGAAGAATTCATAAAAATCGCCTATTCACCCCCCCTCTAGTCGATATAATGCACTTTCAAGATGTATAAAGAACCACCGATCATCACCGACCGATGCGGAGTATCATGTCTCCATTAGACCACAGGTACCCAATACATTCCATGTGTCTCTCTCTATCCCACTGAAATAGGCTTCGACTCTCCGAATTCTTACGTCGTAGCCCTTCCATCATCACAGAGTGAAGTCTTCCACGAGACCCCAACTCCACCTTCAACATGACTCATGTAGCTGGCTGATATCTACTACACAACCTTCTTCTTGTAGACGTTGTTGGGCCTCCAAGTGCAGAGGTTTGTAGGACAGTAGCAAATTTCCCTCAAGTGGATGACCTAAGGTTTATCAATCCGTGGGAGGCGTAGGATGAAGATGGTCTCTCTCAAACAACCCCGCAACCAAATAACAAAGAGTCTCTTGCGTCCCCAACACACCCAATACAATGGAAAATTGTATAGGTGCACTAGTTCGGCGAAGAGATGGTGATACAAGTGCAATACGGATAGTAGATATGGGTATTTGTAATCTGAAATTACAAAAACAACAAGGTAGCAAGCGATAAAAGTGAGCATAAATGGTATTGCAATGCTAGGAAACAAGGCCTAGGGTTCATACTTTCACTAGTGCAAGTTCTCTCAACAATAATAACATAACCGGATCATATAACTATCCCTCAACATGCAACAAAGAGTCACTCCAAAGCCACTAATAGAGGAGAACAAACGAAGAGATTATGGCAGGGTACTAAACCACCTCAAAGTTATCCTTTCTTTTCTATCTATTCAAGAGTCCGTAGTAAAATAACATGAAGCTATTCTTTCTGTTCAATCTATCACAGAGTTCATACTAGAATAACACCTTAAGACACAAATCAACCAAAACCCTAATGTCACCTAGATACTCCATTGTCACCTCAAGTATCTGTGGGCATGATTATACAATATGCATCACACAATCTCAGATTCATCTATTCAACCAACAAAAAGTACTTCAAAGAGTAACCCAAAGTTTCTACCAGAGAGTCAAGACGAAAACGTGTGCCAACCCCTATGCATAAGTTCATGGGCGGAACCCGCAAGTTGATCACCAAAACATACATCAAGTGGATCACGTGATATCCCATTGTCACCACAGATAAGCACAGCAAGACATACATCAAGTGTTCTCAAATCCTTAAAGACTCAATCTGATAAGATAACTTCAAAGGGAAAACTCAATCCATTACAAGAGAGTAGAGGGGGAGAAACATCATAAGTAATAGCAAAGCTCGCGATACATCAAGATCGTGCAAAGTCAAGAACACGAGAGAGAGAGAGAGAGAGATCAAACACATAGCTACTGGTACATACCCTCAGCCTCGAGGGTGAACTACTCCCTCCTCATCATGGAGAGCGCCGGGATGATGAAGATGGCCACCGGTGAGGGATACCCCCTCTGGCAGGGTGTCGGAACAGGCTCCCAAGAGGTTTTTGGTGGCTATAGAGGCTTGCGGCGGCGGAACTCCCGATCTATTGTGTTATTCGATGGTTTTAGGGTATATGGGAATATATAGGTGAAAGAAGTCGGTCGGCGGAGCCACGAGGGGCCCACGAGAGTGGAGGGAGCCCCCAGGGGGGCGCGCGTATAGGACCTTGAAGTATGTCTAGAGGGGGGGTGATTAGACTACTTGACCACTTAAAAACTTAAACTTTTCCCAATTTTAGAGTTCGGCAGATTTTAACAATCTTTGGACAAATCAAGCAATCAACACACAAATCAAGCAAGCATGCAAAGAGTATATAGGCAGCAGAAATTAAAGCATGCAACTTGCAAGAAAGTAAAGGGAAGGGTTTGGAGGATTCAAACGCAGTTGGAGACACAGATGTTCTTGGCGTGGTTCTGATAGGTGGTGCTATCGTACATCCACGTTGATGGAGACTTCCACCCACGAAGGGTAACGGTTGCGCGATCCCACGGAGGGCTCCACCCAAGAAGGGTCCACGAAGAAGCAACCTTGTCTATCCCACCATGGCCGTCGCCCATGAAGGACTTGCCTCACTAGCGGTAGATCTTCACGAAGTAGGCGATCTCCTTGCCCTTACAAACTCCTTGGTTCAACTCCACAATCTTTGTCGGAGGCTCCCAAGTGACACCTAGCCAATCTAGGAGACACCACTCTCCAAGAAGTAACAAATGGTGCGTTGATGATGAACTCCTTGCTCTTGTGCTTCAAATGATAGTCTCCCCAACACTCAACTCTCTCTCATAGGATTTGGATCTGGTGGAAAGAAGATTTGAGTGGAAAGCAACTTGGGGAAGGCTAGAGATCAAGATTCATATGGTAGGAATGGAATATCTTGGCCTCAACACATGAGTAGGTGGTTCTCTCTCAGAACTGGTAAGTTGGAAGTGTAGGTTTGTTCTGATGGCTCTCTCCACGAATGAAGAGGAGGTGGAGGGGTATATATAGCCTCCACACAAAATCTAACCGTTACACACAATTTACCAATCTCGGTGGGACCGAATCAACAAACTCGGTCAGACCGATTTAGTAAACCTAGTGACCGTTAGGATTTTCGGTGGGACCGAAATGCAACTCGGTAGGACCGATATGGTTAGGGTTAGGGCATAACGTAATCTCGGTGAGACCGATTACACAAACTCGGTGAGACCGATTTTGGTAATTAGCTAACCAGAGAGTTGGTCAGGTAAACTCGGTGGGACCGATTTGCTCTTTTCGGTGAGACCGAAATGTTACAAAAGGGAAACAGAGAGTTTACATTGCAATCTCGGTGGGACCGATCGCTCACTTCGGTTAGACCGAAACGTTACGAAGGGAAACAGAGAGATTACAATCCCATCTCGGTGAGACCGAGATCCCTATCGGTGAGACCGATTTGCCTAGGGTTTGTGGCAGTGGCTATGACATCTGAACTCGGTGGCGCCGGATAGAAAGAATCGGTGTGACCGATTTTGGCTTTAGGTTTAGGTCATATGAGGATGTGAGAAAGTAGTTGAGGGTTTTGGAGCATATCACTAAGCACATGAAGCAAGAGGCTCATTAAGCAACACCTCATCCCTCCTTGATAGTATTGGCTTTTCCTATAGACTCAATGTGATCTTGGATCACTGAAATATAAAATGTAGAGTCTTGAGCTTTTGAGCTTGAGCCAATCCTTTGTCCTTGATATTTTGAGGGATCCACTTTCATCATCCATGCCATGCCATTCATTGAGCTTTCCTGAAATATATGTCTTGGAATAGCATTAGCTCAATGAGCTATATGTTGTTATGAATTACCAAAACCACCTAGGGATAGTTGCACTTTCAATCTCCCCCTTTTTGGTAATTGATGACAACATATAGATCAAAGCTTCGACAATAAATTTAAGATTGAAAAACATCGTCGCTTTGAGAAGTATGTGATAAGCAAGAGCTCCCCCTAAATTTGTGCATAGTTTAAGATTTGCTTTGGACTGCAAATGCACAAGGAATTAGGCTCATGGGTTACTCTTCCATGTCACATACATCTTGGTGGAGCGCTCAAAATAATAAAGATTGAATACATGCACTCATCACCAAGCAAAGTGAATGATCATATAAGGATAGGTAAGATAATAACATATAATCAAGCATAAGTGTAGCTTATGATCAAACACATGATCATCAATGTCTCACAGGTAATGCATAGTATCTCAAGCAATCAAAAGCAAACAAGTTCAACCAAGAAGACAAGAGAGAACAAAAAACAGCAAATCTCTCTCTCGAAGCCTATGATCTATACATTTTTCTCCCCCTTTGGCAACAAGTTACCAAAAAGTTCATAGAAAATGCATAGGACTATATCGTCTCTCAGGCTTGGTCTTCGGTTGGTGGTGTAGAGATGGCTCCTTGGACGAAGACTTCAGTTGATGTAGACGGAGCTGGAGGAGTTGGTGCTGGAGCTGGTTGCCCTGGAGCTGTAGGAGCTGTAGCTGGTGCAGATGATGTGGCTCTTGTGTCTGTTACAGGCACTGCAGCTGACCTCTGAGCTCTAGGCACTCTGGCAAATGCATCTGTGGTTGTCTTGCCCTTCCTCTCCTGCATGTCATCCTGCAGCTGTTCCACAACTGACTGAATCTCAGTTACTTTGACATCAAGATCATAGAATTTTTGTTCCATGATTCTTTCCAGGCTCTCCTGGTTTTGAGTTAGGGTGGCCAACCCCTTCTCAATCCTCAGTGTTGATGCTATCAAGTAACCAAGCTGCTCCTGTTTGTTCTTCAAGAAATACTCAGATGCCTCCTCTTGAGTTGGCATCTTGGCAGCCTTCTCTTTCCTTGCCTTCTCCCTCTTCTCTTGAGCTTGCACTGATGATGGATCATTCTCATTCATGACAACTTGATTGTCCTCAAAGTCTGGATAGAGAGCAAAATGTTCTTTATCCAACTGATATTTTCCTGTGCCCATCTTTGAGTTAATCAACTCCTGAATCTGTGGGGCATATCCACAACTTCTCTTCTGATCTGCTGCAGTCCTCTTAATGGTTTCTACCATAAGGCTCATGACTTTGAATTTCTGGGGCACATCAAAAATGTGAAGCATGTTAATTGCATGCCCTCTTATCATGTTGTGGTCACCTGATTTGGGCAAAAGAGTGTGCCTTAAGATCCAGTTGATCGTAGGCAGCCCTGACAGAAGAAAATGGACTGACCCAAACGAGAAAGTCTCAAGGGCTTTGTCTGGGATCTCTTTGTACATATGTGACATAGAATTGTGTCCCATCTTCTTCTTGGCATATACATCCAAGTCATCTTCACTCTCCTTTGGGGCTTTGATCAGACTTGCCCATTCCTCTATGGTTGACTGGTATCTTGTTCCTTCAGACATCCAAACTATCCTGCCATCTGGATAGAAATGTGCTGTGGAGTAGAATTGCATAATGAGTTCATCATTCCAGTTGGTGAGCTTCTGCCCAACAAAATCTGCAACTCCACAAGCAATGAAACTGTCTTGCACTCCAGGATAGTGTTCTTCATTTTCCTTCATGTAGGTCCAGTCGACCCACCTCATATCACACACTATGGGCTTCTTGTCCAACAAGATTGTCTCATAGAAGTCCTGCTGCTCCTTGGTGTGGAACCTGTAATCTACAGCAGTCCTCCTCCTGGTGGCATATGGATCAGACAATCTCCATAGCCTCAACCCTGAGTCTTTCCTGATCTTCATGTTCTCAGCCACAGGATGAGCATCATTGTGGTCTGGAATCTTGGGTTTGAGCTTTCTTAGGATCTGCCCTTCTTCATCTTCCTCAGCAGCAACCTCAGGCATTGGGGCCTTGTTCTTCTCAGCTGCTGGTATGCTCCTGGTATTTCTCTTTGGTGCAATCTTGGGCTTGGAGGCAGCTTTGGGTGCTTCTTTGGGCTTGGATGTTGCAGCCCCTGACTTTATAGCATCACCCATAAGCTTCTGTGCCTTTGGTGCTGGTGCAGCAACCTCTTCTTCCTCTTCCATCATGGAAGGTTGACCAACAACTCTGGCCATGGTCTTCTTGACCCTTTCCTTCCTTTTCTTTCCTTCTGCAGCTGGCTCTTCAGGCATCTCAGGTATTTGAGTTGATCCTCTGGCTTTGGACATTGGCTGTCTTCCTGCTGGCCTTTTGATCTTCATGCCTGGCTTTATGTTCTTTGCTGAGCCATACTCCTTCTTGAGCACTACCTTCTTGGAAGTAGCCTCATCTTCTGCTGCCACATAGTCCTCATCCTCTGAGTCTGAGGTTCTCTTCCTTCTTGCTCTTGTGGCTGCTTTGGGCAAGTTGCTAGGAGTACTTCTGCTGCCTTCATCTGAAGAACTTGAGGGACTAGTGCCCTCACTCATGTGAATCTGCTCTTCTTCCCTGTTCTGACTGTCACTTTGGTCTGACATGCTGCAAATCACTGACTGCTGACCCTGTGAATAGTTATAGATGAGATAGAGTGGATGAGCATCACAAAATGCAGAGATTTTTGCAAAAGAATGATTCAAAAACTTAGTTTTAGTTTCCACAGAAAGCATTTCGGATCTACCGATTTTCAAACTCGGTGATACCGAAGCAGTTTTGGAACCTAAACTAGTGAACTCGGTCAGACCGAGTCACAGTTCGGTGGCACCGAGACTGCTAGGGTTTCACAAAGTTCTAAAATCGGTCACACCGATTTGTAATTCTCGGTCAGACCGAGACTTACTAGTGCAATGGCGTTAGCCAAATCGGTGAGACCGAGTTTTTCAACCCGGTGGGTCCGAGATGGTTTCGGCGGAAACCTAACCCTAAATTTTTGAATCGCATCTATTCTAAGGATCACATTGACTGGATAGGAGTGTTTCAATCGTGGCAAGATGCATTACGAACACAATGTGCTGAGAATCAGATGAGGAAAGCACTGTGATCGAGTTCATACCCTAGTTCGGCAGTGAACTCGCTACGACGGCAACGACGGAGAAGAAATCCGTTGACGGCGGCGGAGACCAGTGACAGGAGGCGGCTGGCGACGAAGTCGACGATCCGTAGACCTAGTAGGCAGAGCGAGCTACGCGCGGGCGAAGGGGTTTGGAGGAATTTCCAAATTTTTGCCCGTGACTATATATAGCCCGACACTGTCGGTGTGACCGAGTTGAACAACTCGGTGGCACCGAGATGCATAACTGTTAACAGTTACAGCAACTCGGTGTGACCGAAAAGTTCATATCGGTTGCACTGAGATTGAAAACCTAGATCGACTTAGTGATCTCGATGGGACCGAAATGGAGGAATCGGTCAGACCGAGAATCATAAAGAAGTTTTGGAAGTATAAGTCTATGACGAATCGGGGACTCCGAGTGCTCCTCACACAGAGTGGTTCGAATCTGACTTGATCAAATTTTGTGATGTAGCATGAATAGAGTTTGAGACGAGAAAAGCATAGATAGCTAGAGAAGGTTCTTAGGCATTCTTGTCCATCCACTTGGCCAAAGAAAAGGAAACCAATCAATCAAAACAATAAGTGGATGTCCTCGAATGAGTAAAATATGCAACCAGCATGCTCACACAATAAAGTGACAAATGAAATATGTGGCAAAGCATGCACAACCAAATCTAGCATGTATCAAACAATTGGCGATGACTAGGTCATCTATATATGAGTATATTGACTTAGGAGTCAAATGAGAACATTTGATCATAGGTCATACTCATCGTTTAAGCTCAAGTGGGGTTACCACTTTTACATAATGCATTGATGTGTTCACACCATTAGAGTTGCTTTGACTCAATTCTTTAGAGTTAAGCTCCCCCTAGATGTGAGATCCCCCCTTAGAGGGATGAACTAACCTTGGGTTTTGTCGATGATGACTTCATGTAGGTGTTGAAGATGTGAATGCTCAAAGTTGATGTAGATCATTTGGAGCAATCTTTTGGAGTGAGTTGCACTTTCAACATACCTACATGGGTTAGTCCCACAAGGAACAAAACAAGAATATCCATAGACATAGAGTGATGCACACACAAAATGATGTCCATGAAATCATTTGGTTACCTTGTCCCTTGCCTTACCAACATGAGGGTTTGTGACTCCTTGAACTAGTGCAAGATGTGGAAGTTGATTGCACTTGCTCTTGCCGTAATGATATGATTGAAGAATGTTGGCGGAGTCACCCTCAAGAACTCTCTAGTTCTTCTTCTTCGGGATCCACATCATCTTGATGGGAATCCTTGGAGTTGTGGTTGTACTTGATGAAGTAGAACTTGACGTAGTCTTGGGAACCCACTTGACCAAGGCCTTAGGTGCTTCTTCAAATGCATCAATCTCCTCTTGAAGCTTGTCCTTGCCTTTATGGTCTTGTGGTGGAAGATCATCTTGAGCTTGTGTTCCCTTGAAAGAAGTAGGATCATACTTCTCTTGTTGAGGAACAAACTTCGTCTTGGGGTATTGATC
Source organism: Triticum aestivum (assembly GCF_018294505.1). Classification (NCBI taxonomy): domain Eukaryota; kingdom Viridiplantae; phylum Streptophyta; class Magnoliopsida; order Poales; family Poaceae; genus Triticum; species Triticum aestivum. Next base: position 423,666,821 of record NC_057807.1, read on the forward strand.
TTCTTCCCACTCAACTCCATTGGCATTGAACTTTCGTTCAAAACCAACACCTTGATTCTTCCGGTGCCTTCCTTGCTTGCGTACAATTTCCTCGAATTGCTTACTCCCGGCAAGGCTCTTGTATACACCTTTCTCTATAATTCCCTTCAATAAGCTATTTTCTTGCTCAAGTGTAACTTGGCTAAGAGAATCATTAGTGGAATCAAGAGAACTACTAGAAGCAACAATATTTGATTTAGCATTGTTATTGTTACTACTAGAGAAAGAATCTTTCTTGTTCTTGTTACTAGACTTGACTTGAGGCATGTAAGTTGATAAGAGTAAACGCTTGGCAATATAAGAAGAACTTTTCTTGCGAAGATCATCATTGATTGCCTTTAAGAACTCATGCTCTTGCTCAAGATTGAGCTTTTCAAAGCGTAACTTCTCATGAGCCCTTAAAAGTTCTCGATGATTTTCGAAGATAGTTTCATGAGCTAACTTAAGAGTGTTTAGTTCTTTAGTTAGAAGCTCAATCTTCTCCTTATCATTGTCATTCGTTTTATCTTGTTTAGCATGATTAATTGACGTTCCATCATAGTATTCATCACTAGAGTTGTCAATAAGTAAATCATCATCACCTAGCAAGTCATCTTCATCACTATTGAAATCAACATACTCGGGATGTGTTACCTTTGGACCTTTGGCCATGAAGCATCTTCCAATTCCTTCATTTGGTGAGTTAAATATGTCATAGGAGTTGGTTGTCATGAGTGCTAGACCGTCAACACCTTCATCTTGAGTATGTTCGGAGTCGGAGTGATAGCTTCTCTCGGAGTGATGTTCAGAGTCGGAATCGGATACCCATTCACCAACATGAGCTTGATGTCTTCGTTTTGTGTAGCTCTTTGATGACTTGTCCTTCCTTTCCGAATCTTTGCTTCTCCGTGAGGTTCTTCGTTCATAACGATCATCTCTACTCCTCTCTCTTGGCGGTGATTCTTCTCTTCTAATTCTTCTTTTTGTAGAATCTTCTCTTCTTTTGTAGGGTGCCGTACACTCATTGGAATAGTGTCTGGGTCTCCCACAATTGTAGCAGTTGCGCTCTCGACTGGAAGATCTCTTTTCATTGTAGGACCTTTACTTAGAGCTTCTTTCTTTGCTTCTACTCTTGTAGAATTTGTTGAAATTCTTCACCATTAAGCTCAATTCTTCATTGAAGGTTTGTTTCTCACTTGATGATGTGGGGGCTTCACATGAGGCTTTGTAAGCACCACTTGACTTATTGTGAAGTTCCTCCTTATCCTTGAGTGACATCTCATGAGCAACAATTCTACCAATGACTTCCGTTGGCTTGAGATTCTTGTAATTGGGCATCATTTGAATCAATGTGCACACGGTATCATATTTTCCATCCAATGCTCTTAGGATCTTCTTGATGATGAATCTGTCGGTCATCTCTTCACTCCCTAAGCCGGCAATCTCATTTGTGATAAGAGCAAGCCTAGAGTACATTTCAGCGACACCTTCACCATCCTTCATTTTGAACTTGTCAAGCTGACTTTGGAGCACATCCAACTTGGATTCCTTGACGGAGTCGGTACCTTCATGCATATCAATCAAAGTGTCCCAAATTTCCTTTGCATTCTCAAGACGGCTGATTTTGTTGAATTCTTCGGGGCACAATCCGTTGAAGATGATATCACAAGCTTGAGCGTTGTATTGCAGCATCTTCAATTCTTCTGCATTAGCTTCACGGTTCGGCTCTCTCCCATCAAAGAATTCACCTTGCAAGCCAATACAAATAATAGCCCAAACGGCGGGGTTATGTCCAAGAATATGCATTTTCATCTTATGCTTCCAACTAGCAAAATTAGTTCCATCAAAGTAAGGACCTCTACGGTGATAATTTCCCTCGCTAGACGCCATACTCTCCTAGGTTGTGAAACCAAGGCTATGACCACCAAAAGCTATGGAAATCAAAGCAAATGGAGACCAAAGCTCTGATACCACTTGTAGGACCTTGAAGTATGTCTAGAGGGGGGGTGATTAGACTACTTGACCAATTAAAAACTTAACCTTTTCCCAATTTTAGAGTTTGGTAGATTTTAACAATCTTTGGACAAGTCAAGCAATCAACACACAAATCAAGCAAGCATGCAAAGAGTATATAGGCAGCGGAAATTAAAGCATGCAACTTGCAAGAAAGTAAAGGGAAGGGTTTGGAGGATTCAAACGCAGTTGGAGACACGGATGTTTTTGGCGTGGTTCCGATAGGTGGTGCTATCGTACATCCACGTTGATGGAGACTTCAACCCACGAAGGGTAACGGTTGCGCGAGTCCACGGAGGGCTCCACCCAAGAAGGGTCCACGAAGAAGCAACCTTGTCTATCCCACCATGGCCGTCGCCCACGAAGGACTTGCCTCACTAGCGGTAGATCTTCACGAAGTAGGCGATCTCCTTGCCCTTACAAACTCCTTGGTTCAACTCCACAATCTTTGTCGGAGGCTCCCAAGTGACACCTAGCCAATCTAGGAGACACCACTCTCCAAGAAGTAACAAATGGTGCGTTGATGATGAACTCCTTGCTCTTGTGCTTCAAATGATAGTCTCCCCAACACTCAACTCTCTCTCATAGGATTTGGATCTGGTGGAAAGAAGATTTGAGTGGAAAGCAACTTGGGGAAGGCTAGAGATCAAGATTCATATGGTAGGAATGGAATATCTTGGCCTCAACACATGAGTAGGTGGTTCTCTCTCAGAACTGGTAAGTTGGAAGTGTAGGTTTGTTCTGATGGCTCTCTCCACGAATGAAGAGGAGGTGGAGGGGTATATATAGCCTCCACACAAAATCTAACCGTTACACACAATTTACCAATCTCGGTGGGACCGAATCAACAAACTCGGTCAGACCGATTTAGTAAACCTAGTGACCGTTAGGATTTTCGGTGGGACCGAAATGCAACTCGGTAGGACCGATATGGTTAGGGTTAGGGCATAACGTAATCTCGGTGAGACCGATTACACAAACTCGGTGAGACCGATTTTGGTAATTAGCTAACCAGAGAGTTGGTCAGGTAAACTCGGTGGGACCGATTTGCTCTTTTCGGTGAGACCGAAATGTTACAAAAGGGAAACATAGAGTTTACATTGCAATCTCGGTGGGACCGATCGCTCACTTCGGTTAGACCGAAACGTTACGAAGGGAAACAGAGAGATTACAATCCCATCTCGGTGAGACCGAGATCCCTATCGGTGAGACCGATTTGCCTAGGGTTTGTGGCAGTGGCTATGACATCTGAACTCGGTGGCGCCGGATAGAAAGAATCGGTGTGACCGATTTTGGCTTTAGGTTTAGGTCATATGAGGATGTGAGAAAGTAGTTGAGGGTTTTGGAGCATAACACTAAGCACATGAAGCAAGAGGCTCATTAAGCAACACTTCATCCCTCCTTGATAGTATTGGCTTTTCCTATAGACTCAATGTAATCTTGGATCACTGAAATATAAAATGTAGAGTCTTGAGCTTTTGAGCTTGAGCCAATCCTTTGTCCTTGATATTTTGAGGGATCCACTTTCATCATCCATGCCATGCCATTCATTGAGCTTTCGTGAAATATATGTCTTGGAATAGCATTAGCTCAATGAGCTATATTTTGTTATGAATTACCAAAACCACCTAGGGATAGTTGCACTTTCAGCGCGCCCCCCTATCTCGTGGCTTCCTCGAAGCTTCCCTGACTTGCACTCCAAGTCCCCTGGATTGCTCAGCTGGCGCCGGGCGGGAAGCGTGCGCGGGAGGGGGGATGGGTTTTTGTTGGGCCAAGAAGTTGAGAAGCGAACTTGGGATCGGTCCGGACGGGGAAATATCATGTGCTCCCATACTCTGCATATGACACTACTCTATGTTACTACTCCCTCCTTTCCGGTTTATAGAGATGTTTAGAGTAACATAGTAATATGTTACATTACAAGTTACTCCCCACTATGACCAGCCTTGGCCTCTCCCAGTGCTCCACCATGTATAGCTGCTAAGCCTGCCATGTAGGCATGAAATATGATGTGGCACCAATAAACTAAGCACCTATGCATTGAAGACTTGAGTTATGAAGCCATTTAATGCACTTAGCACCTCATCTAAAGAGCATTAATAGTATAGCCAGCTGCTGGCTATAATCCAGTGCCATGTCATCTACAGCCCATCTTATAGTCAACATGTACAATAGTAGATCAAAAGAGTGGACTACTACTTTTTTATCCTGTGGCCCACCTTTCATTCTCACAAAGTGCCTAGGAGCACGTGCTAGAGCTGGCTCTTCACGAAGAGCCCGCTTACCTTCTCTTTCCTCCAACTAAGCAGAAATATACTAGTTTATTCCTTATAGCCCGCTGACTCAGCTCTATTGTACTTGCTCTAAGCACATCTAAGAACTTACTAGCACCCCCTTGACCGTGGACCTTGACGGTGTACGTCACCTTGTGTCTCATAATTTTCCTCGTCATCATCTGAGTCCTAGAAGATCTCACCCACATCATCATTAGCATGCAGCCGCCTTGATAGACAACATGCGCAGAAGGAGTAGAGGTGACTGGGGACGCACCACCACCACGTCGTGGGCACTCCGTATGTGCTCGTGTGCGTGCAGCGTGCGTGTTTTTCCATCGGTGCTAGCTCTAAGGCCGAGGCTGCAGTTGTCTTCGTCTCCGACTAGTAGTTGAGCAACGACAGCAAAGAGGTGCTGCAAGAGATATGTATGCGCCGTTTCGTGCGAGCTTCGCCGTAGCACGACGAACCGGACGTCGCCGCGGATGGCGCACGCCTCCATGCAGACGAGTGTGTGCGCATGCATGTGTTATTCACATCCATTCTGCGGCCGAGCGTGTGTGCATGCACGTCTTGTGTATGTGCCTTGTGTGCTCCATGCTGTGCGCGTATGTGCATGAGTTGGATCGGATGGAGTTAGTGCATTGGCTTGTGTACATGCGCGGCTTTATGCGCCCTGTACATGCGTGGCTTGTTGCGTGGTTATCAATAATTCAATATAAACTACTCCCTCCGTTCCTAAATATAAGTCTTTCTAGCCATTTCAAATAGACTACAACATACTGATGTATGTAGACATATTTTAGAGTGTAGATTCACTCATTTTGTTTCGTATGTAGTCCCTTATTGAAATATCTAAAAATACTTATATTTGGGAACGGAGGGACTATAAAACATATTCAACTTAGCATCCTGATGTACCGTTTCTAGTGGTTAGCAAAAAGTTCATGTTCTTTTATTTGTTTATAGGTGGGCAGGCGGCAAAAAACAGGGGAAAACGCGCAAGGTTCCTTGTAGACGCTCGACCGTGAGGTTCCTTGCTCCTCCTCGGTCGTCGGGAATCTATGCTCTTCTTCTCTTTTCTTTTACGTGAGCTTTGTTCATCCTTTTCCCAACATGCGGGACATCTAGTATCAAGGTGCACGTGTCATGCAAGAAAATGGAGATAATCAGATAAGCAGTGCGTAAGTGAGTCGTGCGCGGGGGGGGGGGGAGCGGGGGGGAACCCTTTTTCGTAAGTAAGTCGTGCACTTCGATGGCACCTACACAATATTTTTTCTCCTCGATGGCACGTGAATAGTGCACGTACTCAACGATGGAGCACGGGGTGGTAGCAATGACATGGTCAACCCTTTTTTGGAGAGAGTATGTACTACTAGTAAATACTCCCTCTGTTCTTAAATATTTGTCTTTCTAGAGATTTCAACAAGTGACTGCATACGGAGCAAAATGAGTGAATCTACATTCTAAAATGTGTCTATATACATCCGTATGTGGTAGTCCATTTGAAATCCTAAAAAGACAAATATTTAGGAACAGAGGGAGTAACTTTGATGTGTCCCGTCAACTCGCAGCACGACGAGAAGCTTTATTACGCCTTCTCCCTCGCCAACGCGTGCGCGGTGGCTCGCAGCACGAGGAGAAACTTTTGCTTACAAGCGGCGGACGTGTAGTAGTTCATTTGGTGTCAGATTGCGAGAAGCACTACTATAGAAACATCGACTTCCGGAAGAGGCGAAGAGCCAAGCGCAAGGTCACCTACTAACCTTAGGCTAGGCGTAGTGGGAGTAATATAAGTAGGGGTACCTCCTTTTTTTATTCTAGAAACAACCACACACGAATATCAAGGTGCTGGTTACGTAGAACAAATTTCCCGCTGTCCGTGCTCAGCCCTCCTCTATCTCTCTTCTCAGCCAGCCAGCGGACGCGCGGAGCCCATCGTCTGTTTGCTCACATGCGGCCCCACATGCCAGTGATAACGCAAGAGGACCCACTGAACCTGCACATCTTTCACCTCGACGTGCTGATGATGAAAAACAAATCCAATAAAGATCTTCGGTGGCCGCTTTTGGAGTTACTCAAGAGTAGTAAGATTCTATTTACAGTTTAACCCAAGATGCACATCTCGTGGCTTCAACTACCACTCTATTTTCTTTCATGACACGACATGGATGCTGGATGTCCCACGTGTCGGCAAAAGGAGGAAGAACCCGACCAAATCTTCGGTTGTGCTCTCGGATTAGACTAGTTGTGCTAACTTAAAAAATTTATTGTGTACTCCCTCCGTTCCAAAATACTTGACTTCCATTTGTCAAAAAATGGATGTACCTATATACTAAAACATGTCTAGATACATATATATTTTGAAAAATAGAAGGCGTGCATTATGCAACAGAGGGAGTAGAATGGATGCAAGTTTTTGTATTGGGAAGAAGAGTACATCCATATATTGATAGAGCGTTGGAGATGGCCTTACAAGTGGGACCGCAGTTGAGGAAACCGACTATCGGCAAACCCCCACCTCGCCCGCCGTGCGATGGCTGAGTTAGAGAAACGATGAGGTTGAAGAGATTGCTCTAGCACGGACTCCAAGAAATATGGTGTCAGATGGAAGTCGTGCTGGTGGCGTGTGCCGTACTACTGGACGTGAATGCTTGTTCTGGCCCATGCCACCCTACTACTCCTACTACTTACTATATAGTACTAGTATCGAGGATTCGAGGTGCTAGTTACGTACAATATGGCTACAGTAAAAACACCCGCACGACGTGTGAAGCATGTGAAGCCAGTACAAATAGTGTACTACTATTGTTGATTGGCTTTGATACGTCCATTTTGCATCATGCTTTTATATCAATATTTATTGCATTATGGGCTGTTATTACACATTATATCTCAATACTTATGGCTATTCTCTCTTATTTTACAAGGTTTACTATGAAGAGGGGGAATGCCGACAGCTGGAATTCTGGCTGGAAAAGGAGCAAACATTGGAAACCTATTCTGCACTGCTCCAAAAATCCTGAAACTCCACGAAACCACTTTTTGGAATTAATAAGAATTATTGCACGGAAGAAGTACACCAGGGGGCCCACACCCTGTCCAGGAGGGTGGGGGCGCCCCCCCCCCCCCCCGACCTACTGGGCCTGCCCCCTGTCTCCTGGGCCCCCTGGTGGCCCCCCGGTGTCCATCTTCTGCTATATGAGGGCTTTTACCCTGGAAAAAAATCGTGGGCAAGCTTACGGGACGAAACTCCGCCGCCACAAGGCGGAACCTTGGCGGAATCAATCTAGGGCTCTAGCGGAGCTGTTCTGCCGGGGACACTTCCCTCCGGGACGGGGAAATCATCACCAACGTCATCACCAATGATCCTCTCACCGGGAGGGGGTCAATCTCCATCAACATCTTCACCAGCACCATCTCTCTCAAACCCCTAGTTCATCTCTTGTATCCAATCTTGTATCAAAACCACAAATTGGTACCTGTGGGTTGCTAGTAGTGTTGATTACTCCTTGTAGTTGATGCTAATTGGTTTACTTGGTGGAAGATCATATGTTCAGATCCTTAATGAATATTATAACCTCTCTGATTATGAACATGAATATGCTTTGTGAGTAGTTACGTTTGTTCCTGAGGACATGGGTGAAGTTTTGCTATTAGTAGTCATGTGAATTTGGTATTCGTTCGATATTTTGATGAGATGTATGTTGTCTTTTCCTCTAGTAGTGTTATGTGAATGTCGACTACATGACACTTCACCATTATTTGGGCCTAGAGGAAGGCATAAGGAAGTAATAAGTAGATGATGGGTTGCTAGAGTGACAGAAGCTTAAACCCTAGTTTATTTGTTGCTTCATTAGGGGCTGATTTGGATCCATATGTTTAATGTTGTGGTTAGGTTTACCTTAATACTTCTTTTGTAGTTGCGGACGCTTGCAATAGGGGTTAATCATAAGTGGGATGCTTGTCCAAGTAAGGGTAGTACCCAAGCACCGGTCCACCAACATATCAAATTATCAAAGTACCGAACGTGAATCATATGAACGTGATGAAAACTAGCTTGACGATAATTCCATGTGTCCTCGGGAGCTCCTTCCTCATTATAAGAAATTGTCCAGGCTTATCCTTTGCTACATAAAGGATTGGGCCACCTTTCTTCACTTTATTTACTTTATTTACTTGCCACTCTATACAATTTGTCTTATCACAAAACTATCTATCACTTACAATTTCAGTGCTTGCAGAGAAAACCTTACTGAAAACCGCATATCATTTCCTTCTGCTCCTCGTTGGGTTCGACACTCTTACTTATCGAAAGGACTACGATAGATACCCTACACTTGTGGGTCATCAAGACTCTTTTCTAGCAACGTTGCCGGGGAGTGTAACGCTTTTGGTGAGTGGAACTTGGAAAGGAAACATTTATATAGTGTGCTGAAATTTTCTGTTACTTGTCACTATGGAAACTAATCCTTTGAGGGGCTTGTTTGGGGTATCTTCATCTCGACCAGAAGAGAAAAGAGTTGCTCCTCAACCTACTGAACCTTATGAAAATATTTACTTTGAGATTCCTTCGGGTATGATAGAGAAACTGCTAGCTAATCCATTTACAGGAAATGGAACATTGCATCCCGATTTACACCTTATCTTCGTGGATGAAGTTTGTGGATTATTTAAGCTTGCAGGTATTCCCGATGATGTTGTCAAAAGGAAGGTCTTCCCTTTATCTTTGAAGGGAGATGCATTGACATGGTATAGGCTATGTGATGATACGAGATCTTGGAATTATAAATGATTGAAGTTGGAATTTCACCAGAAGTTCTATCCTATGCATCTTGTTCATCGTGATCGTAATTACATATATAATTTCTGTCCTCGTGAAGGAGAAAGCATCGCTCAAGCTTGGGGGCGGCTTAAATCAATGTTATATTCATGCCCCAATCATGAGCTCTCCTGGGAAATGATTATTAAAAAAATTATGCTCGGCTTTCTCTTAATAATCGCAACTTGCTCGATATTTCCTGTGCTGGTTCTTATATGGTGAAGACTATTGATTTCAAATGGGACTTAATGGAAAGAATTAAATGCAACTCTGAAGATTGGGGTTCCGACGATGGTAAGGAGTCGGGTATGACACCTAAGTTCGATTGTGTTAAATCTTTTATGGATACCAATGCTTTTTGTGGATTTAGCGCTAAATATGGACTTGACTCTGAGATATTAGCCTCTTTCTATGAATCCTTTGCTACTCATGTTGATCTCCCTAAAGAGAAGTGGTTTAAATATAATCCTCATGTTGAAGTGAAAGTAGTTTCACCTATTACAGTTGAAGAAAAGACTATCACCTATAGTGATCCTATTGTTCCTACTACTTATGTTGAGAAACCTCCTTTTCCTGTTAGGATAAAGGATCATGCTAAAACTTCGACTGTTGTTCGTAAGAGTAATACTAGGACTTATACACCTCCTGAGCAAATCAATGTTGAACCTAGTATTCCTATGGTTAAAGATCTCTTGGATGATGATTTAGATGGGCATGTTATTTATTTATGTGATGAAACTGCTAATATTGCTAGACCTGATACTAAGACACATAGACCTGTCATAAGCATGTCTGTTATTTCTGTTAAAATAGGAGATCATTGTTATCATGGTTTATGTGATATGGATGGTAGTGCTAGTGCAGTACCTTATGACCTATATAAAGAAATTATGCATGACATTGCACCTGTTGAATTAGAAGATATTGATGTTACTATTAAGCTTGCTAATAGGGATACTATTAAAACAATTGGGATTGTTAGAGATGTTGAAGTTTTGTGTGGGAAAGTTAAATACCCTGCTGATTTTCTTGTTCTTGGTTCCCCACAAGATGATTTTTGTCCCATTATTTTTGGTAGACCCTTCTTGAATACAACTAGTGCTAAGATTGATTGTGAAAAAGATACTGTCACCATTGGCTTAGATGGTATGTCTCATGAGTTTAATTTTGCTAAGTTTCATAGACAACCTCGTGATAGGGAACCATCTAGTAAGGATGAGATTATTGGTCTTGCTTCCATTGCTGTGCCTCCTACTAATCCGTTAGAACAATATTTGCTAGACCATGAAAATGATATGTTTATGAAGGAAAGAAGGGAAATAGATGAAGTGTTCCTTAAACAGGAACCTGTGCTGAAACATAATCTTCCCATTGAAATTCTTGGGGATCCCCCTCCACCCAAGGGTGATCCCGTGTTTGAACTCAAACCATTACCTGATAACCTTAAGTATGCTTATCTTGATGAAAAGAAAATTTATCCTGTTATTTTTAGTGCTAACCTTTCAGAGCAAGAAGAAGAAAGATTATTTCAAACTCCGAAGAAGCACCGAGCTGCTATTGGATATACTCTGGATGATCTTAAGGGCGTTAGTCCCACGTTATGCCAACACAAAATTAAATTGGAGGACGATGCCAAACCAGTTAGAGATCCTCAACGATGACTAAATCCCAAGATGAAAGAAGTGGTAAGAAAGGAGATACTAAAGCTCCTTGAGGCAGGTATAATTTATCCCGTTGCTGATAGTGATTGGGTAAGCCCTGTCCATTGTGTTCCTAAAAAGGGAGGTATTACTGTCAGGACCGTATTTTCAGGATATTAATTTCCAGAAAATGGCCCTTGTGCTCACCAGCCCCAGGATTACTGTTAGCTGATGAGGCTCCAACTTGATACAAAAATTCCAAGCAAACTACAGAATATGTAGTACAAGACCATTCTGGCCTATGGGTACAACAAATGGTTTCTAGTGGTTGATGGCGGAAGCGGTTTGTGGATCATCAGCATCTATGGGACCCCATTTCCCACAGGAATAGCTGACCAGGTTAACTCCTATCTTCGCGAGGCTGCTATCACCGTTGCTTTGGTTCTGAGGCTGTCATCACAACGCTCCTCTCCATGCAAGAAATCTGGCCAAGACAATAGCCAGGGACGAGCCAGTGAGTACTTTGAATGTACTCGCAAACATTATGAACGCGGGTATAATATAACAAACGATAATCATGCCCTGAAAACATTCTATGATCACAACGTCAGTCGTAAAAATAAAATCCCTGATGCATGCAAGCAGGTTATTTATATGCAACATGAATATGTAATAACAGAGTAGTAATAATGATGTCTAAAGCGATGTCTCGAAAGGATAGTAAATAACGAGCATGCCTCAGTCGGGCGTCTGAGCGACACCACATAAAGGGCTTATAAGGTAAATAAATAACAAGCATGCCACAATCGGGCATCTAAGCGACACCACATAAAGGGCTTATAAAGTAAGTAAATAACAAGTATGCCACAGTCGGGCGTCTAAGACACCGCAAAGAGGGCTTATAAAATAATCACAGTGAATATCTAGGAGGTAGAACCGTCCCAGGGATACTCGATAATTCAAATAATATAATGGGTTAGTCCATAATAAAAATAAACATAATCATCAGAAGTCACATGTCATGATCCAAGTTCTGGTTTAACAGTCTCTCCTCCGAAGACCGACACTAAGACTGACACTTGACCCATCCCAGACTGTAGTCCTTAACCACGGACACGGCTATTCGAATAGAAATAAACTCTGCAGAGGGTGTACTCTTTACCCACGAGTAACGGATTCCTGTAGTCCATCGGGACTAATTCCATCTACGGTCTTTTAATTGAAAACACACCTGACCGCACACACCAGCCTAACTTACCGGTGTCAGGAATCACCCACGACACCTGTTAAGCAAAACTCTAAGTGGGGAGGCTACAACCTCGATTAGCATGGGATCACAAAATTTATACCGCGCGCAAACTAGGGGGAGCTACCCCTTCGGCTACAACCGAAAACACCCATGCCCCCGGACCAGGTGGCATGCCTACCGGAGGCCTCCGGTATCTTCCACCATGGCCTCTCTGTATGGTGTGTGCTAGGAAAGGGGTTGACAACTTACTGAACCGTACCCTACCTATGGCAGGGACAAGCGGTAGTACGAAACAAGTATGGGGGTTACCGGAACAAGACTCGATCTATGGTCGACTCAGGAGGTTTAAGTATTTCCTGCATGGTTAGCACAACAAATATGTTTCAACCAACAGACAAAGTCACCACTCGTCACGCCTCACTTTGCCGTACCGGGCACAACCGCCTCAACGAGGACCGGAGACAAGCTCGTGTCTACCCAAGACAGAGGCTCTCCCGACTTCCTCCCGGTAGGTATGAAAGGTATACGAGGGTGTCTACTATCACAATATATCGAATGCCAACAGCACAGAATCATCAATATGCACATATGAGTATGATCATATTATCACATGAAATAACGAAAACTTCGGGTCAAGGTGGTGTTGCGATCGCATCAAAGAACACACAACAATATTATGCCAGGGTTCAGAATGCTTGCCTTAAAGTGGTGGTGAGGCAGGGGGCATTCCAAACTTTTAAAAGTTTTTCTTCTTTCTCCAAAAATCCTATTTAAGAAAATTTGAAATTAACACGTAGTTTTAAAACAGCACAAAAAGTTGTTTGGAAAATTTTCAAATAAATATGAAAATAAACTAGACAATATTTGGGAAACAACAGAAAAAGAATCAAGTCATTTGGACTTATATTTAAAAAAGATATGCCCAGTCAAAGTTTAGTCAAAGTTCTGTTTTTAAATGAAACAGAAAAAGGAAAACGGTTCGCCTGGAATACGTCTTCTGAGATTGGTCACGTACCTACCCGAAATATGCTTCCACCAGAGGAAAACACATTAGCCGGGTTGCGCCACTAGTGGCTTGGGATGGCTCACAGATAGGTGGTCCCCACCTGTCGGGTTCATCTTCTCCCCCTCCCCCCGCCCCGCGCGCGCCTTGACAGAGACAGGGGCTGATTCTAACGACGATCCCCGGCGACCCAAGCAGCCATTCGACACGCTCGTGATATGGGGATTATCGGGGGAAGGAGCCGCATCCTTTTGCAGTGGTTAGGAGCGCGGGGGAGCTTGCAGGTGAGAGCACCTTCCTCCATGGCGGAGGGGAAGCTTCGGGAGGGAATGGGGCTTTGCACACCTCGACTCCCGGGAAAAATTGGATGCTGGAAAGGGTCCTCAGGGTCATGATGGAGGTAATGGTGGTGATAGGGCAGAGGGAGGGGCTCTGGTGGTGTCGGAATGAATAGAAGGGCGGCGGTGAGCATCTCGGCCGGAGGTGAAGGAGATGGCCTATGCGGTTCAATTTTATGTGTGGGATCGGTCTAAGGGGAAGACACGGTGCTACCTGAGGCTGACAGAGCGAGGGGGTTTAGTTTTATAGGCGTCAGAGGTTGGTTCGTCGGCTGCCCGAGGATAAGCACGACGGCGGTGGCACTATTGCAGAGCAGGGGAGGTGGGGGCTGGCTGGCAGAGCTTGCAGAGGTAGGCCACGGGGTTGTGGATGAGCACGGCGGGCGGGGGTACTCGGGGATGCACCAGGTGGCCCGTACGGCACCGACCACAGTAGGCGGCGATGGCGGCTAGCTTCTGGCTTGCCGGAGACGTGGCGAGGGGCTGTGGTGCTCGTGAGGGGGTACAGGTCGAGGCTTGGCCCTACGCTACGAGTGGTAGAGGCTCAGGATAAGCTCGGGGAACAGACCAGGGGCGCGGCGGCTCGGGCGCGGCACGTGCAAAACGCGCGCCCTGGCCGCGCTCCGGGCACGCACGACAACCGTTCGACGAAATGCCAGGGCGATCAAACTTGCTTGAATGCCAATGCAAATCGATAGACCTAGGTCAGAGACAGTCATAAGGCTACTAGATAACCTGGTTTGGCAAAAGAAGCAGGTTCAATGTGCAAACTAAAAATTATGCCAAAACTGCCCATGCACACCAGGTGCTTGACAAATTGCCAAGGGCATCTAGGCAACTCTTGGGGTGACCAAAAACTCCAGTTTGGGTCTCTTTAGATGATAAATAGGGTGGCAAGATTAGTTTGGCAAAAACAGAAACTTGTTAGTGCAAGTTTTGCAAATCTTCAATTTTGGACAGAAAGAAAAAGGCCTTATTGCATGCACTTAAAATCCTCCAATGGGTCCACTCTCCTAGACTTAAGGGTTTGGCAGGGTGGTCTATAAGCAGGAAAAAGAATCATGGGTAAAAGAGTAAGTAAAAATATGGTTGCAGTACAAAGCACCAAGCTGGACCAGAATGAAGATGAGGTTGATTTACTCAAATTTTTCAAAGAACATCACTGGGTTTTTGCATAATGTTGAATAATATACTACTACCATCATCCCATAATTTTGGTGGAAGATTTAAAGAAAAATTTAAATAGGTTGTAGTGCAAAATGGCCAAGTGGACCAGATTTGAAAATTTGGTGCAGAGCTCAAAATCTCCAACGAATAGAAGATATTTTTGCATAAAAGTGATTTAAAAACATCACAGGACCTCTGCAAATTTTTGTTGGAATTTTAAATAAATTAATCAAATGGTTGTAGTTCAAATAGGACCCTAAAACCATGGCAAACCATTTTTAGAGAAATAAAGATCAGGAAAAATGATTATATAATTAATTCCTCTGATAAAAAGAAAAGTTTTCTTGAGAGGGTATACAAGTCCAACAAAACATTTGGAAAGTTTTCACTTGGGGTAAAAGTTCCATAATAACAGAGAAAAGAATGGTTCTGAAATCAAAAGAAAATCCAGAAAATAAAAGTTTAAGTTTCTTGGCAAAATTTTAATTAACAAAACAAGGTCAAAATTTTGGGGTGTCACAATTACTGTCGTTCCTAATGATAAAGATGAATTGATCCCGCAAAGAATTATTACGGGTTATAGGATGGTAATTGATTTCCGTAAATTAAAAAAAGCTACTAAGAAAGATCATTACCCTTTACCTTTTATTGATCAAATGCTAGAAAGATTATCCAAACACACTCATTTCTGCTTTCTAGATGGTTATTCTAGTTTCTCTCAGGTACCTATGTCAGCGGGGGATCAATCAAAAACTACTTTTACTTGCCCTTTCGGTACTTTTGCTTATAGACGTATGCCTTTTGGTTTATGTAATGCACCTGCTACCTTTCAAAGATGCATGATGGCTATATTCTCTGATTTTTGTGAAAAGATTTGTGAGGTATTCATGGACGACTTCTCTGTTTATGGATCCTCTTTTGATGATTGTTTGAGCAACCTTGATCGAGTTTTGCAGCGATGCGAAGACACTAGTCTCGTCCTGAATTGGGAAAAGTGTCACTTTATGGTTAATGAAGGCATTGTCTTGGGGCACAAGATTTCCGAGAGAGGTATTGAAGTTGACAAAGCTAAAGTTGATGCTATCGAAAAGATGCCATGTCCCAAGGACATAAAAGGTATAAGAAGTTTCCTTGGTCATGCCGGTTTTTATCGGAGGTTCATTAAGGACTTTTCTAAAATCTCTAGGCTTCTGACTAATTTATTGCAAAAAGATATTGCTTTTGTCTTTGATGATGATTGTGTAGAAGCATTTGAAATACTTAAGAAAGCTTTGATCCCTGCACCTATTGTTCAGCCACCTGATTGGAATTTACCCTTTGAAATTATGTGTGATGCTAGTGATTATGCAGTAGGTGCTGTTCTAGGGCAAAGAGTTGATAAGAAATTGAATGTTATCCAGTATGCTAGTAAGACTCTTGATACTGCCCAGAGATATTATGCTACTACTGAAAAAGAGTTCTTAGCAGTTGTGTTTGCATGTGATAAGTTTAGATCTTATATTGTTGATTCCAAAGTTACTATTCACACTGATCATGCTGCTATTAAATATCTTATGGAAAATAAAGATGCTAAGCCTAGGCTCATTAGATGGGTTCTCCAGCTCCAAGAATTTGACTTACATATTATTGATAGAAAGGGAGCTGAGAACCCCATTGCAGACAACTTGTCTAGGTTAGAGAGTGTTCTTGATGCCCCACTGCCTATTGATGATAGCTTTCCTGATGAACAATTAGCAGTCGCTAATGCTTCTCGTACTGCTCCTTGGTATGCTGATTATGCTAATTATATTGTTGCTAAAATTATACCGCCTAGTTTCACATACCAGCAAAAGAAAAGAATTCTTTTATGATTCAAGACATTACTTTTGGGATGGTCCACACCTTTATAAAGAAGGAGTAGATGGTGTTATTAGACGTTCTGTGCCTGGGCATGAACAGGAACAGATCCTACGCAAGTGTCATCTGAATCTTATGGAGGACACCACGCTGGAGATAGAACTGCACACAAGGTACTACAATCTGGTTTTTATTGGCCTACTCTCTTCAAAGATGTTTGTAAGTTTGTCTTATCTTGTGATGAATGCCAAAGAATAGGTAATATTAGTAGACGTCAAGAAATGCCTATGTATTACTCTCTTGTTATTGAACCGTTTGATGTTTGGGGCTTTGATTATATGGGACCTTTTCCTGCCTCTAATGGTTATACACATATTTTAGTTGTTGTTGATTACGGTACTAAGTGGGTAGAAGCTATTCCAACTAGTAGTGCTGATCATAACACTTCTATTAAAATGCTTAAAGGAGTTCTTTTTCCAAGGTTTGGAGTCCCTAGATATCTTATGACTGATGGTGGTTCACATTTTATTCATGGTGCTTTCCGTAAGATGCTTGCTAAGTATGATGTTAATCATAGAATCGCATCTCCTTATCATCCGCAGTCTAGTGGTCAAGTAGAGTTGAGCAATAGAGAGCTCAAATTAATTTTGCAAAAGACTGTGAATAGATCTAGAAAGAATTGGTCCAAAAAACTTGATGATGCGTTATGGGCCGATAGAACTGCATACAAAAATCCCATGGGTATGTCTCCTTATAACATGGTTTATGGAAAAGTGTGTCATTTACCTCTTGAACTTGAACATAAAGCATATTGGGCTATTAAAGAGCTCAACTATGACTTCAAACTTGCTGGTGATAAGAGGTTGTTTGATATTAGCTCACTTGATGAATGGAGAACTCAGGCCTATGAGAATGCCAAGCTATTCAAAGAAAAAGTCAAACGCTGGCATGACAAAAGGATACAAAAGCGTGAGTTTAACGTAGGAGATTATGTGTTATTATTCAACTCTCGTTTAAGATTTTTTGCAGGAAAACTTCTCTCTAAATGGGAAGGTCCTTACGTTATCTAGGAGGTCTATCGTTCTGGTGCCATAAAAATCAACAACTTCGAAGGCACAAGTCCGAGGGTGGTGAACGGTCAAAGAATTAAACATTATATTTTAGGTAATCCTATTAATGTTGAAACTAAAATTATTGAAACTGTAACCCCGGAGGAATACATAAAGGCCACTTTCCAGAATGTTCCACACTCCGAAAAGGAATAGGTATGTGGTACGGTACGTAAACCAACTCCAAAACAACTCCAATGGCAATTTTTATCAGTTTTGGAATATTTAAGAATTTTAGGAAGGAAGAAGTAGTCCGAAAGGGACACGATGCCCCCACAAGAGTGGAGGGCGCGCTCCCCTGTCTCATGGACACCTCGTCTGCCCCCCGGACTCCGTTTTCTTGCACGTTACGTATTTTGGTCGGCAAAAATTCATTATATATACTCCCGAAGGTTTTG
This sequence comes from Triticum aestivum, assembly GCF_018294505.1. Taxonomy (NCBI): domain Eukaryota; kingdom Viridiplantae; phylum Streptophyta; class Magnoliopsida; order Poales; family Poaceae; genus Triticum; species Triticum aestivum. The sequence continues at coordinate 423,684,687 of NC_057807.1, forward strand.
ACCACCGTATCACGCAAATATCCTCTATTTTCGTTTCGATCTATTCCTGTTGCAGATTAAAAGCAAGATGTCTTCTCAAGAGTCAGTCGGGGAGAGTCGGGTGTCTCACCCAACACCGGGTCTAGAAGCAAATAGCGATGTTTATCACTTTGGACCATCAACGAAGGATGAGATGGAGGCTGATTTGAAAAGGATAGATGCCATGGAGGAAGATCAAGAAGTTACCTCACGTCTCCAAGCAGAATCCATGATGAGGGAACTACCTAGCTTGGCTATTCCAACTCCGGTCATCCCTTCCAACTTTAGATTTCTTTCTTATGAAAACATGAAAAAGAGCTTCACTTGTTCTCCAGAAACTATGCAGCATCCTTGGGTAAAGGGAGCTTTGGCCGTTACGGGCAAGCTCCGTAAAGAAATTATGGGCCTCAAACAACACATCAATAAACTCGAGGAGGAGAACTGTATCTTGAGGGGCATCATTGCCAAGAAGATCATAACACCAACCGTGAAGAAGGAGACATAGTTACATGGGTATGGGCACTCCCCTTGGCAACTGCCAAGCTTGGGGGAGGTGCCCCGGTATCGTATCACCATCACACTCCTATCTTTACCGTTTTATTTAGCTCGATCCTTTTAGTAGTATCTTGATCTAGTAGATTTAAGTTTTGTTATCAAGTAGTTTGAGTTTTGCTTTGTGATCTCTTTTTGTATTCGAGTCCGTGAGCTATTTATAATAAATATTAGTGTTGAGTCAAGGGCTTTGCTATCTTGCTATGATCTTGAGAAATTAGAAAGAATAAAAGAGTTCATATTGATCTTATGGTTAGTGATGACTTCACATATAGAAAGTATGAGGCATAAAAGTTGTTGAGAGTTGATAAACGTAGTTTTGGTCATCGTTGCAATTAATAGGAAGTGATAAGGAAAGGGAGGTTCACATATAAATATATTATCTTGAACATCTTTTATGATTGGGAGCACTCATTAAGTATGACATGCTAAAAGAGTTGACGTTGGACAAGGAAGACAACGTAATGGTTTATGTTTTCTCACATCTCAGTTAAAGTATATTGTCATTGACCTTCCAAACATGTTGAGCTTGCCTTTCTCCATCATGCTAGCCAAATTCCTTGCACCAAGTAGAGATACTACTTGTGTTTCTAAATATCCTTAAACCCAGTTTTTGCCATGAGACCCCACGCGCTACTGCTAGTTTGACTCAAATCCCGGCGGCCCTGGCTCAAAATTTCGCTAAGTCCTTTCCCCCCTCTCTACTCCCCCCTGTCCCCCAACTACTCCATCGCCGCCGTTGCCCTGCCGCGCACCTTCGACCACACCGCCACTGCCCGAGGCCGCCTTCGACCACACCGCCGCCGCCCGCCGCCTTCGACCTCACCGCCGCCGCCCGACGCCGCCCCCTCGACCTCACAGCCGCCGCCCGAGGCCGTCGTCGACCTCACTGTCGCCTCCCTCGAGCTCGCCGCCGCCGCCCTCGACCTCACCGCCGCTGCCCGAGCCAGAGTCTGCCCTCGCTGCCGACCGTAAGGCTATGCCTCTCCTGTCCCTACCCTCCTATTTCTCTCTGCTAGGGCAATTATATATATGTGTTGATACTGTGTTGATGTTCATATGAACCCTAGGTGTTCATATGAACCCTAGATTTTTTTAGGGCAGTAGGCATTTTATAGCATTTGGGAAAAATGATTTGCAATTTTTTTAGGAAATTAGCTAGGGTAATTTTTATGAAAATTCCTAAACAGTAATTTCATTTAGCTTTAAACTAATAGAGGGTATATAAATAATAGTAGCATTTAGATTTAAATTAACAGTGGGTATAAACAAAAAACACTTAGCTATAAAAATATATTTTGACTACGGACCTGAATTTGTTCCAAATTTCATTCAAATGAAATTTGAATTATTTGGACTATGGACCTGAATATTTTTGAAGAGATTGGGTGTAGGTACTAAGGTCTTGCTGTGGTAATTCTGGTGAGGTCAGAAGGGTTAGAGAAAATGTAGTTCCTAGACTTTTAGCTTTAGACAAAAAACAAAAGTATTTAGCTATAAATAAAAAACAGTAGCTATGGCATTTAGCTATAAATAAAAAACAGAATTGTTTTTCTTTTAAAAAACTTGGTCAAACAGAACAGTAGCTATATGTCATTGATGTTCATTTGCATATTCCATTATTGTTGGTTATATCTTTTCATTGAAGTGGCCATGTTATATGCAAATTCCTCAATAGTGTTTGCTCATGTTATATCTTTTCATTGAAGTTGTTCGATTGTGCCCAAGTGGCTTTTTTGTTTCCAAGGAATGATGCTGAGTGGCCTATGTTTTGCCGGAATGTTGATTCATTTCTGTTCCGGCAAATTTCAGGTTCTCGATTTGTCCACTTTTTAGCAAAGGTCATGCCGAAATTTTCCGTGAATTTCGGCATGACTTGTGCTACAAACTAGGACATATCGAGTGCCCGAGATTTGCCGCACCAGGAAGGAGTCAACATTCCTGCAAAACAATAGTCCTTTTTATGCCATTATTCATTTTATTAGGTCTAGAATTGATTGACTAGATTTAATCATAGGAAACATGGCTAGCAACGATGAAGGACAGGGTTCTGGTGATTGCGACGACGTCTACCGGGCGGCAGATGAATATTTTAGCCTTAACGACTATCAACCGATGTTGTTGCTGGGGCCACCGGTGGCATCGGGGACTGAGACCGACACGCAGACTGGTGCTAAGACTGAGACCGGCACTGAGATTCAGACCGGCATCGAGACCGGCGCTGAGACTGGTGCTGCCTCGGGGAGCGGAGCCGGTGTAGAACTGAAAGCAAAGAGGCAACGGGTTCCTAACAAACTCAGGACTACTAGACTGGTGGTCACGGAGGTGGACGACAGTAATTTTGAGCCAAAGGCGCCCGAGGAAGCGCGCGCGTGCTACGGCAATCAAATAGGCTGCATCGTACGGACAACCGCCACCATCAATGATGAGAAACTACAGAAGATAGAAAATATGAGGAGCTCCCTCCTAAAGAAGTTTCACCAGATATTCTTGTTCCCGGGCCGGAATGAGAAGGATTATGAAGATCCAGACGAGGACCCAGCAATGAAGAAGATAAACAAACATGCCATGACCAAGTTTAGCGACGCGTTGGCCGCCTGGAAAAATCAAGTGAAAGCAAAGATCAACGACGGGGAACCCTACTCCGAGATTGTAAAGGATAATCCGACAATCACGGAAGAGCAGTTTCAAATATTCAAGGAGGCTTGCAAGGCCGAAGCTGCCAAAAAAATGTCTAAGTACATGAAGGGGCTTCAAAAGAGGAACATTGAGAGCCACCACCTCGGAAGCCGTGGTTACGGCGGAAAGAGGTCCAAATGGGCCAAGGAGGACGCGGAAGCCGCGAGTCTGGGCATCCCAGACCCCTTGGCGGATTTCACCGTCCCGTAGGAGCGTGACGTCCTGAGGGCCCGGTACTATTGCGACCCAGTGAAGAAGGTTTACGAGACAACACCGGTCATTACGGAGTTCATCAGACTGCTGATAATTATAGTTTCTGATCAATTCGACTGCACATGTTAGTCATATTTTTAAACGATCCTTGTGACTTTTGCAGAGAGAGTAGCACCAGATTGTGGCCGAAAGCGACTCGCCGTCTGAGGCATTGGCAAGGCCCAAGTGGGACACTCCATTCAACTGGGCGTTGAACATATTGAACGACAACCGGTGGATACTCGACCATCGTATGGACGCGTGCACGGTGTCAGAGACGGCGCCACGTGGAAGAAGTACTACCGTGAGACCACGGAGGAGAGAAAGGAAAGACGGAGGTTAACTGAAGAAAACATCGACAAGAAGGTTGAGATTGCGGTTGAGAAGAAATCATCTCAGACAGTCGCAACAGCGGTAGTTGCCGCAAAATAGGTGGTTGCAGATTTGTCTACTTCCTTGGTGCCGGGCGTTATCACTTGGACAAGGAATCCAGAAAAAAATGCAGAGGACTTTCCCCTTGCTAACTTCTTGGGAGCACCTGCTCCCGCATCGGCTCCCGCACCGGCTCCCGCACCTGCTCCCGCACCGGCTCCCGCACCGACGTGCTCGGCGGTGCTTCGTCTTTGGCTGAGCTCGACGCCCTCACGGTATCTGTCACACCGGCGCCCTTCAATATAAATGTATAATCTCCCGTTTTCGTTGCCTTTCGGATGTCTCACGTCGCAGACTTTTCTTTGCAGGCCGACGAAACCCCGTGCACCATATTGTACACCATTGGCGACCAGAAGGTGGACGTGCGGAAGGCGACGATAATGAAGCCGAAGGAACCATTGTTCCACAGCCGGCCGATCCCCCCGAACGTCTTCAAGGTTTCCATGGCCAGTGTCGAACCGGGCCACGAGAATTTGCCTCCTCCAACACTACTGGTGGATGACGAGGAGACACCGCGGCGGCTTGGTGATTGTTGCAATGGGTGGGTCCTGTTGTGGCCAAAGAGTCTGCTTCGTCTGGAGGTGGCCGGGAGCACACCCACGAGCATGCAGCCTCAGCAAGGTATGAACATCAACACCCCACCTACCCAATTAGCGTCGGGTGTCGGGTTGGGTGATAGCGGACGGGGTAAGGAGGAGGCTCCATTAGTCGCTGACGACGTCGCCATGGATGAGGATGAGGATGATGATGGCGCTGAACAGTATGTCTATACTGGCGCCTCCTCAGGGTTTGAGCGTCATGAGTCGGTGCCGGAATTACCGTCTCAACGTATTATTGACGACCTTCCGGTAGTAAAGAAGTCTATGAAGAGAGCGAGGAAAGGCAAAAAAGCTGATTCTATGATCCAGCCGCCTCAGCAGCCTCGGCTTCAGGACCGTATAGATATCCCCGATGCGGATAAATGGCATATCCCCGGTCAACCAATCCTACCTGCAACAGCGCTACGGGCCAGATTTGGCGATCTAAGGAGACTTCATGACAATGTGCTGTGGGTAGAGAAATGCCTCATCGCCTCGAAAGATCCAGGATACCCACTCTACGTGATTAACGTTCCGCGGCAAATGTCATACATCGATAGCTTCCCTGCGGATAAGTTCTTCCTCCGATTTGATTACATATTTGACATGTTTCACGTGAAGAAGCTGGATTTTACGTTTGTCCACCTTTATGCCTTGCACATGAACTACATCATTGGGGTTGAGCAGATACGTCATATCTGTGTCGCTGACCCATACTACATGCACGAGAGCTTCTTGGGAGTCTGTGCAGAGCAGCGTGAATACCCGAGGGATTACATTCTCGTGCCTTATCATCCCGTGTAAGTCATCCGCGCTACTATCCTTCCTTCGATTTCAATAATTCATTTGCACGGTGGAGGCTAATTAATTTGAGGTGTACTTATTTTGCGCAGCGGCGGGCGCGCCGTCCTCATCATCCTCTACCCCCGATTCTCCCACGCTCTTTACTTGGACTCATCGAAGAACATTCACAAAAAGGATTACACCCACATCAAAGATGTTCTCGACAGTGCTATGTTTTACTACCAAGCAAGGGGTGGAGAGGTTAGGGACAAGAAAAGAAGGGGCGGCAGGGCCGCCTTCGGCCATAAGACCGACTTCTGCTGCATCCAGCAACCGAACGATTCTCTTAATGATGGATTCTATGTCCTACACCACATGCTGGAGTATAGACGGGATCACCAGAACCTTCACATGTCACCTAGATCTGGCGATGCCCATATTCTACAATGGGCAAAGGACATAGGAGATATCGAGGATCATCGACTTCGAGCTGAGTTCTATAACATCCAGCGCGAACTTGCCCAAATCATCATGAAAGAGGTCGTCGGAAAAACAGGGATGTTCTACGGAGAAGGACAAATGTCGCGAGAAGACGTCCGAACATGGATAGCCTCTCAGCGTCTCGACATGAAGCCTTTCAGTAAGCTCAGGGACTATCTCCCTGACCTCGATGGATGGCACGGCATGTTGGAGTGATTGTTAATATATGACAATGTGTCTGTTTAGTCCATACTTTCTGAATGACAAAACTTTGAGTTATGCGCAGTGAAACTTTATTTGTGATGTAATTAAACCGTCCTCCTCCTCGACTAGCGAAGATCACTCTAGTTAGGGCATTTTGGGTACGATGAACTTTGTTATTTATGCTTATGATATGTTGTTTCTATTTTTGTCAAGTCTGTCTCTTTCTGTTGCTCAACTATATATGTTGCATATCATCGACTCATGTGACGATGCAGGTGCATAGATCATCAATGGTGAAGAAATGCTACGCCAGGAGTATATATACGATGAGTGGCCGGAGTGTCAGGCCCAGGTGTTGCCGGTTTCCGGTTTCCGAGTGACAGGCAGTAGTTAGTTTAGGTTCACGCTAATGCGAGAGAGGGATACGAACTCATGTACTCAAAGTGATAGCTCTTCTCGCATATACCATTGTTTAGATGGATGACGATGTATTTGCAAGTAATCAAGGACTTGTATCACTATTTTCGAGATGATGACGAGAGACCACTTTGTGTTGGATGATGATTATGATGAGACTATTTGTATGTATATGCTATGATTACATTCGTGGTCTCGCAGGCATTTGTATGTGTATCGTGATGACATTTCTATGTGCTAAAGATTCTTCTATAAAGCCTGTTCAAATACAAAACAAATATGCCCAAAAAACAAAAAACCTGTTAAATTCGCAGTAGCGAGTGTATAGAAGTTAGCAGCAGCGCCGCTATAGCAGTAGCACGTTGCTGCAAAGGGCGCTAGAGCTACTAGTAGTAGCGTGCTCCCAGTAACCGCGCTGCTGCTACACTTGTGTAGCAGTAGCGCCAGTGACCACGCGCTACTGCTATATGTTAGCTATAGCGCCTTATTAGTAGCGCCCCACCCCGTGCTACTGATACACCTAAAACCCACGTTGCTGCTAGCCTTTTCCCTAGTAGTGTGAGTACGTGCGTCCTGCGTGCACTTCTTATTTAGGTGCAGGTATGTACGTGGGTGGGTGTGAGAGAGATGCTTTGTGCGAAACAGAGGCAATGTGTTGATGATATCTCAGTCAGAAAAACGTAACATATGCAATGTGTGTGAAACAGAGTCATGGACGTGAGATATCGATAGAATTGAAAACAGGGATGAAGTGTGTGGCTGTGCGACCGATAAAGAGTGCCATCGAATTTGTGTTTGCCCACGTCAAAGATACAGGGCGGCTGGCCTACTGGAATTTTAGAGGGCAGAGGTGCAGTTCTTCTCCGTGGCATGGATACCTACCTACAACGTTCGACTATCGGTGTGGGGGGAGGGGGGTAGAGACCGGTCCACTAGTATATGTGTGGGGAAGGAGAGAGACCTAGATATGTATTGAGGGAGATCGATCGACATTCATGGATATGTGTAGCAGAGGAATAAGGTTGGGAAAAAGACAAAGGTAGAGCGTCGGAGGGTTGGTGGTGGAGTGGCATCTCACAAATGGTGGGAGAGCCCTGCTAGACAAACGGAGGGTATGAGTGCAATATCAATAAGAGAGGGTGGGGGATGTCTGTCTGTCTATGCGCGTGCGTGTGAGAGACGAGTCGGTAGGTATTCAAGGATGATGAGGGGAGAAGATATGGTTGTGGTAAGCATGCGTAACTACATAGGAAGATCAACCGTCGTGTGTCCGAGAAAAGGAGAGACATAACTAGCGAGGTAAGTGTATCGGTGCTTGGTGAAAACGAATTATAGTATACTTGGCTATATGTAGGGAGATCAGTTCATATACACGCCTGCATGTGTTAGAAGCAAATAAGGTCCGAAGAGGCAGACAGGGGGAGAGGGTGTGGCTAGGAGGTGGTGCGAGAGGCCTACCATGTCGAGGGGGGAGGAGTGTGCGAGCATGTGATAAATGAAAACAGGGGCGGGAGTGTGCACCTGCGTGGAATCGTATTGGACATATGGGGGCATGGACGGTGAGAAGATAAGAGGGGAAGTATATATGTGTTTGTTGTACCCACACTTGGCTAGAGAGGTATATCGACCGGTGTGTGCCAGAAAGAAGGAGCCGGGGGCCTACACACACCGCTGGTGGACGACCTAAAGAGAAATAATGAACGTGCGTGATGGAGGGGACGCTAAGGGTGTGTGAGGGGGTGGGCGTGTGCATGCATGATAGAAAGTTAGCGCTAGCTAGCTACAAATAGAAGAGGGTCGTGAAGGTGTAAAAGATGAACAAAGATCATAATTCATTATAAAAAATTGGATACGGATACTTGAAGAATATATCATAATGTAGAACATTGATTATAATTTGGGATAATGTGTGGCTTTTGCAACTTAGGTCTAAATACTTGTCATAATGTAGGGGGCGGGGCACTATACTTTTTGTGATAAACACGATGTACGTATGGAACATGGTTCAGATTATGAATATATAGTTAGTACATCAAATGTACTATTATTTGGAATCAACATCAAGTGTATTCAAAAAATAGAATTTGAGTTCATGTAGTACACATAGTTCATATCTATCTCTATAGTAATCATGTGGTGTGTTATTAAGTTAATACACGAATGATGGTTGAAGTTGGCAACAATCATGATTGTAGATTCTTATTGAAATAGAGAAACAAATTCAAATTTAGTTCGAATTGCAGCGGTAGTATAGACATTTCGAATGCACTAAAATGTTGGTATGAGTAGGTTACATGCACTATACAGCAAGCAAAAAAATTTAATCGGACATAACATGGATTCATACTCCCTCCTTCCATCTATATAGGGTGTAATGAGATTTTTCAGACCGCCTTTGACTATTGACAAGATTAATAGTACATGACATGCACAATGTGAAAATTATATCCTTGAAAGAACCTTTCACAGACGAATTTAATGGTGTGCTTTGTGTAAGTTGCATGTCATATATCATTGCTCTAATATTTGGTCAAAGTTAGCATCGAAAAACGCATTAGGCCCTATATAGATGGAAGGAGGGAGTAGCTTTGAAGAGCATTTGTATAGTAAAACGGGGCAAGACTCTCTCTTTGTGTGGTGTGAATAGTTTTATTTTTTTCGTTTTCTTTTTGGTTGAGGGAAGTGTGAATTGATTTGGTACGTACAAGTACAATATTACTACACGTTAGGCTTGTCCCTAAAATTCAACCCGCGTCTTGTTATATCCCAAAAATTCAGATATCGTGCTCTCAAAACTGGCGCCTTCACAACCCGCGCCTTGCTATCCTGAAATTACAATGCACGTGAAAACTCCGTCCAGCTGCCAAATCCCGACATGTGAAATCCCCCTTCTAACCCTGAGCCGAAAGGGCCGCTAGTTCAAATCGGTGGGGGGTACTTTTGTAACACACCCTACATTTTGGACAAGCGCGTCCCTATGTCATGCTTCACCCCTCCCATCGCCACCTTTTCGCCATTCGAAATCCCAGGCCACGAAACCCCACCCTTCTCCGTCCGCCACGTTACCGCTGCCCAGCCGGAGCCTCTTCCCCGACGACGTCGTCCACCGCAACAGGTCGACGTCCCTCGTCCACCTCCCCAGATGAGGATCCGTCGTCCATCTCACCGTCCCGCCGGTTCAGCCGCCCCGTCCTCCACCTCCAAGGAGTTGCTCCGATGATAGCCTCGTCTATCGCGGCTACTCCATCCCCACAGCGCCGCCTTAACCTGCTCCACTGGAACCGCAACATCCTCACTGACTCCTCGGACGAAGCTGAGGCCTACTCGGCGCCACCAAAGAGGTTGTACACTCATCGCATCGCGCCTTCTCCTTAACTCGACCTCCCGGCGCCGACGGTGCTCCATCCCGCACCCCCATGGAGCGGCTACCTTGAAGCCGGCACCACGGGCAACATCTCCAAGGCGGCTCTCCCCCAGTGCGAGGCCCCTTCGGCAGTGGCGACCATACCAGCCGGATCTGCTGCTGCTCCTCCGGCTTTCGCTTGCTCGCTCGCACTGCTGCTGCTGCTCCGGCTCTTGCTCGATCGCTCGCTTGCCCAGCTGCTACTGCTGCTCTCCCCCTCGCTCGTGTTGCTGCTCTGCTCCGATTAAGCCACACTTCAGTAGACTGAATCGACTTTTGGGTCAATCGATTTTCAGGGGTTGGGGGGCTCGCCTGAGTTAAGGAAGAACCACCCGCAGCAGGGACGGGGGCTCGCCGAAGAGGTACCCCACTATCTATCTTAGGGTTCAGGATGGGGCGGGGGGCCTAAAGGGCTGGCGGGGGTGGTGGTGGCGAGTTGTTTCGGGGCGGCGAGGCGGCGCTGGGGCCGGCGGTTCGGCCGGTGGTGGCTGGCGGCTCAGGGGGTGCAGGTTGAAGATGAACTGCAGGCCCTCCCTAAACTACATGTCAAGTGCCTCTCTGCTACCATTGCGTTCAGTTTCGACAGTAGCATTTAGATTCCACAGTAAATTTCAGTTTTGACAGTTAAGTTCAGAGTCAACAGTTTTTACCTCACCTGTTGTAGTCAGGTGGTTTTTGGTGATGTTAATTTTACATCCATTTTACATCATCTATTGGAGATGCTATAAGAATCCCACTTGAGATTGACGATGTCTGTCTTGTGCTGCTTCAGCCTTGACATCTTACGGCTCACTGGAGATGCTCCAACGACAGAACGATCCATCACAACAGAGCAGTGCCCTAGACGCCATCTACAGATTCCTCAGATCTTCCTCCACACCTCTGACAGCCACCACTGCCTCAACTGCTTCAGCGACCTACCCAATGATGCTGAGGTCGACACGGCTACGGCAAAGAGGTTGTACACTTGTTGCATCACTTATTACTATACATTCACGTCGATCCATTAGGGATATTTTGGTTCAACGGAAAAACATAGCAATAGGGAATTTTCCAATGGCACTCTACTATTCAATTATTCATGCATATTGTTGAAAGGAATGAAGCAAAACATCCACCTAGACCTACTTTTCAAAGTCCTATGCATGAAAACAAGACCAAGTGCATTAGTGCCAGAATAACATTCTAACAGTACATGCTTTCATATGGTTTCACTTTATTTTGGCCATGTTTCATTGCATTCCTCTGCTCCTCCAATTCCTGTAAACCAAACACCCAAGTTGACAGAAATCCTGTGTTTACAAATGCTCTGAATACCGTGTGCATTTTCCTATCCTATTCCGGTGTTTTTCCTATCCCAGCGTTTTAAGAATCATGCAAGCCAAATGATCCCTTACAGAATTACTTCAGTTACAGGTACGTGTCGAAGGGAACTTTGTGTGGTTTGTCCTGCTCCTGCCGCGACGTCGTCCACCTCACCTAAGCTGCTCCATCGACAGAAGCATCCACCAAACTAGACATCACAACTCCTGACCGTCTTTCGCCACCTCAGATCTCCTTCCCTGCCACCGGCACCCACCGCAATGGCATCACCATCATCGACTCAGCAGATGAACCTGAGGAGTACACGGGCCCACAAGAGAGGTCGCACTCTTTTGTTTCTGCTTATGTTATGCATTACTTAAACTTACCTGCTACTTTATCGTCCTGTTCAGCTCTTGGACTCCCAAGTCAGGTCCAAATTAATGTTCAAACTTGAGTTCTAAATTAGTTGTGGGGCACATATCGAGGCAGCAATGAATAGTATGTCTGTCTAATATATGGTTTCACCTAGGGTATGCCTATGATGTTCATCTTGGGTGGGAAACAAATAGTAAAGCAATCATCATATGTATTTTTATTAATTTAAAGCAATCATCAGCCTGCTATCATTATTTTTGGATCCATCCACTAGTTGTTACCATCACTCTAAATTTCTGCATGCTCTCCTTACATAATCTCACCATATTTTTTCGTATGCATGTCAGATATTGTACACAGTCATGCTGAACATGTAGAGAAAAAGAGGAGAGTTTTGTGCGGCAATACAATGTCATGCAGACATCGCTCCATGGTGGGTTCAATGGAAAACCCTCCCCACCCCTATCCAGATTGTAATCCAGAGGAAGATATCTGTTCTGAGGCGGATTCAGATGCCGCTGACCACTCCTATTTACCCCCCAAGGTGTTCGCTCAACCTTGGCATGATGATGTTAGTCATATCATGCATATGTTGCCTTGCAGTGCCTACTTTTGACATCATATATGTCATCTGCTTAGTTTAGACATGTTCTGTAATGCCACCTCTTTAGTTTCTATATCATATATGGGAATTATGCAGTCTCGTGTCTTTTAGCCAGCCATAATATATGTGAAATGTGCAATGCCATCCTGTTTAACCAGGCATCATATATTTGAATGATATCTTGCCCATCCTTTTCTTCATTACATTTCCATTTGTCGACAATGTTTGTACATTAAACTACTCTTCCTATGAATCAACCATTTGGGTGGGAGATGGAAAAATCTAGAGTGAAAACAAGGCCTTCAGAGCAGATAGTGCTACCTGTCAAAGCAGATCTCTTGTTGGGTCCCGATAGCTCCTCAGAGATGGATTCAGAGACAGATGACCAGTCCTGTTCCCCCACTGAGGTGTATGCTCTAACTTGGCACGGTTATACTGCTCATATCATGCATACGGTGTCTTGCATTGCATAGTTTAGACATCATATACACAATATTCAACACCATGTTCTTAGTTCAGACATCATATTGAATGCCCTCTGTTTAGCATATAAATCACATATGTGAATTAAATGATGCGATCCTGATTACTTAGATAACATGTAGGTGAATTATGTCATGGGATCCTGTTTAGTTATTCATCATATCTTTGAATTATGTTATGCTATGCTATCCAGTTTAGATAGACATCATATATGTGAAATTACGTCATGCTATCCGTTTTAGTTAAACAATATACATGTCAACTATTTCATGCCCTCTTTTTTCCACACTATCTATTGCATCTGTCTCTCATACAATGTCTGTACATTCAACTATGTTTCCTATTTATCAGCCATTTGAATTGGAGCGGGTGATGCCAGTTTCTAGCGGACTAAAAACACGGTCTTCACATAAAACAGTGCTACCTCTTGGTGGAGATAGCACCCTGGTTGTACATGCACAAGAACCAGCCCTACCACACATAACCCAAACTCTCGCAGATTGTACCCCTACTGCGATGGACAGAGAACCAGCTTCACCCAATCTAACTCCAACCCCAGCCGATAGTAACCCAGTTCCTGTTGACACAGCACCATCTCCACCACAGAGCTCCCAAACAAGAGTAGTTAGTAAGGCAGCTCCAGTGCCCAAAGGGCCAGTACTATCACGGCAAACCCCAACTCCACCAGTTAGTACGCCTATTCCTGTGGAGGAAGCACAACCAGCTAGTCGTAGTTTAGCATCTATCGCATTTGATGTTGTTAAATCGTATGTGCGTATCTTCCCATCTTGGAAATATTATACTGAAGATGAAGGAAAATGCCAGTTGCAGGTGTTGGTCCAGCAGTTATGTGTAAGTAATGTTATTCATGGCAATTACTTTGCTTCATCCCATACATCCTACCTCCATGATGGTTATAATACAGCAAATTTTCCCATTTTTCTCTATAGAGAAGGACCGATTTGGAAACTCAGGATGAGGTAACCTGTGCTAATACCTCTGCTATCTTCAAGAATGCTTGGTGGCAGTATCGGAATTACCTGAAGAAAACGTACTTCACCGGAAAATAAACTCATCAAATTCCCTTACGTTCTCCTGAGACACATTTATTGGACGATGACTGGGAACGCCTTGTTCTGGTCCCAAACCAAGAATGTGGTACAGTCTATGAGCTCATTTTCTATTTTTAAGTATTATATTCTTGCATCTTACTGTACTCTGTTCATGTAGAACAAGTGCCTAAACCTGAAGAACAACTGTTCTAATTTAAGATTCCATTGATATCATAGTTCAAAAAAGCGCTAGGCGTTAATTGTGCGTTTTGCCACCGCCTTGCGCTTTACTGACCAAAGTGCATGCTTATGCGCAGTTATGCACAGATTAAGCATAGTTATGCGCAATGCGTTTTGCCAACGCCTAGAGCCTAGGCGCGCTTAAGCGCTCGCTTAGGCGCGCCTTTTTTAACTATGGTTGCTTTGCTCTTGTATCACTGTATTTACTCATACAAACTTATTTTTAAATTGAAGGATCCAACCGAAACTCCAATGGCACAGCAGGTATGTTCTCACATGTTTCTTTAACAGGTTTGCTCTTATCAATAGCTCTTTTGATTTCAATTTCAAATGTGTATACAGTTGACTTTCATATCATGCACATTACTAGCATCACAACAGAGCCAATAGTGTTGTTGTACATGTAGACCCGTGGTACCCATCTGAAATCTTGTTGTGCTGTGTAGTTTCCCACGCTTTGTATTCTTTCACTAATGCTTTGTCTTGAACTGATATGATTTGAACCGTGTCTCTATTTTGATTTGGCAAGACAATGCAGTGACCATAGGACATAGATATATGTTTGTTTGATGCTTTTATTATGTACTAGTACTTGGCAATAGGAGACTTGGTAGTTTAATCCTGTCCACCTTACTAATGAACTGGTTCACCGAAATGAGTTTCATATACTAGTACATGCTAAACTTGGTATGTGTCTGCTTGTTTCTTCTTTTAGAATGCTGACAGAATATTGGGGAAGAGTGCCTTATTAAGCAACGGTAAAGGAAGTAATGCAGATAAGGTTCAGGATAGTGACACATCCTTGTTGGTCTCCAACAAAGATGATAAAACAGCTAAGGAAGACTATCTTGAAGACAGCGAGACAACCCCAAAGTCCTGTCTTGGTTTATTGTTCGAGTTACTGGCCACTACCGCTTGCACAAGCTATTCAAACTCACTGTCTAAATCAGTTCGGTTTGTTGAGTCTCAACTACAAGCTGAAAGACATCGATCAGCTGTGTTGCGACAAGAAGCGGAAGGACTGCGGAAGTCCCTAGAGCATTCAGATGCATACTTTCTGGTGCAACAGCAAGCGTTGGAGGATTTTAGCGCCAAATAGGACAAAGCTAATCAGCTTGCTAAGCTTATTGCTAGCATGGTGGATACCCAGGATAACGTTTCTTGAGCTCTTCTGAAGTTGTTTCAGTTATGCTCTTGTTTTGCTGCAGCGTTTATTTGCACTGGTGGCCAATTCTGACGGCCAGTGTATGTAATATGCTGCTTTGTTCCTTATATTTGCACTGGTGGCGAACTTTGATGCCCAGTGGATGTAATATGTGTAATAGCGGTAATAGGCTAGCATTAATTGCTTGCTTATTTATTTCCTTATTGTCTTGTTTAGTTGTTTGCTTGTAGTCACTGCAGTTCTTTTTCTGTGTTTTTCTAGTGGCCACAATAGCCTATTTTTTGTAACTAGGACAAAATAATCATGGCAACACACGGATTGTTGTAACCATGGGCCTCCTGCAGGCCGTATGATCGATGGGCCTTCTTCCGGCCGTATGATCCATTGGCCTTCTATACGGGCCGTAGGATCCATTGGCCTTCTATACGGGCCTTAGGGTCCATGGGCCTTCTACGGGCCGTAGGGTCCATGGGCCTTCTACGGGCCGTACGATCCATGGGCCTTCTACGGGCCGTAGATCCATGGGCCTCATACGGGCCATAGATCCATGGGCCTTCTACGGGGCGTATCATCATTTCGCTAATCATGGGTCGTACTATTCGTGGACCATAACGGGTCGTTAATAGACCATATTTGATAAGTCTATGAAAACAGCCCAGTGGGTTTTTTTTGACATGAAAAAGGCCCAATGTATTAACGGTCCGCAAACGGGCCGACTGTAATGACGGGGTGAATTTGTCCCACGAGGAGAAAATGACATTAATGGGCCGTATGTAACCAAATGCTGCAAATAAGCCCAAGAATCAATGGGCCCTGAGAAGGCCGAAAGATAACTTGGGCAGGAAACGGTCCAATAGAATAACGGGCCGTTAATGGGTATAAAGTGATACACTGTTCATTACGGGCCAGTTTCACCACGGGCCATTAATGGGCCAAGAGTTACAAAGGGCCTCATATGGGCCGAAAGAAGTCATGCGCCACACATGGGACGGAAGTTAAAACGGGCTGGAATCATATTGAACGGCCCAGATGACACTACTGGGTCTAATTCGGATAGGGCGTAACGAGCCCTGGGTTAGCGGGTTGTAAATGGGCTATATGCGAACATGCCGTTAACAGGCTTTCCATGGGCTGGCCCGCCACCTTTTGACCAAGTCAAACGGGCCGTCCTTTTCACAGGAATGGGCCTCTGTTGGGCCGTGCCATGTGTCGCCGTATCATAGGCGCCTTCGGTCCAATGAGCGGATGACATCTGTCCCAACGGTGAGCTGACACGTGTTTCCTCCAGCCAATGATGATTTTACACATGGAAAATCCCCATTGGTTAGGGCTGTTAACGGGTTATCGGATCCAAAACCCGACCCGATAACTTAACGGCGTTCCATTATGGTGGATGCCACGTGTCGGTCATCCTTGACGAAAGCTCTTCTGTGATGCGCGATTTATCGTCATGGAAGTGGACACTTCCGTGATGATAATTTTGGTAATGTCATGGAACACTTCTACGACAGCACAGGTATGACTATCTTGATTCTGTCATAAAATCGTCATGGATGTACATGCATGACAAAAAATGCGACCTACTGTGACAAACACGTATCATCACGGAAGTGTATTTTTTTTTGTAGTGTTAGTATTCTCTTCATCTTATATTTGCTTTCTTTTCTTTAGGTAATTGGCAATATAAGGATTTTCAATGCAATTCACCGGACAATACATATAAATTTCTTCTAGATCAATATCAAGGAATTCCTCAAGGTTAAATTCTGGAATAAGCTTAGTTGCATGTTTAATTCTTCATAACCCAAAAGCAAACTAAGTTCATTATGATGCGCAAGGGAAATCAATTCTTCACAATTTTTGGACACAATTCGATCATGAAACAATTTGCATCGAAGATTTAAATGACCACGTTTATTGCAAAGTTCACAAGTACGACAAAGGAAATTTAAATTTGCAGCACCCACATTAAGCCTTTCTTGAAACCCTTTAGTTTCTAAATACTTATGCCTCTTGCAATATCTATTTTCCCTATTTGGTGTGTATTTGCAAAACCAATCTACTCCACAAAAATCGACATGCTTATAAGAGATATTTTCATCATAACTAGTGCAATCATCATTAGTACTATGGATATTCAAAGAGTTCATACTAACAACATTGCAATCATGCTCATCATTCAAAGATTTAGTATCAAGCACTTTATAGACTTCTTCTTCTAGCACTTGAGCACAATTTTCCTTTTCATCATACTCAGGAAGCGTATAAGACAAACTCAATTCCATTTTTTTGGTAGTTTTCTTTTATAAACTAAACTAGTGATAAAACAAGAAACAAAAAGATTCAATTGCAAGATCTAAAGATATACCTTCAAGCACTCACCTCCCCGTCAACGGCGCCAGAAAAGAGCTTGATGTCTACTACACAACCTTCTTCTTGTAGACGTTGTTGGGCCTCCAAGTGCAGAGGTTTGTAGGACAGTAGCAAATTTCCCTCAAGTGGATGACCTAAGGTTTATCAATCCGTGGGAGGCGTAGGATGAAGCTGGTATCTCTCAAGCAACCCTGCAACCAAATAACAAAGAGTCTCTTGTGTCCCCAACACACCCAATACAATGGAAAATTTTATAGGTGCACTAGTTCGGCGAAGATATGGTGATGCAAGTGCAATATGGATAGTAGATATGCGTATTTGTAATCTGAAATTATAAAAACAGCAAGGTAGCAAGTGATAAGAGTGAGCGTAAACGGTATTGCAATGCTAGGAAACAAGGCCTAGGGTTCATACTTTCACTAGTGCAAGTTCGCTCAATAATAATAACATAACCGGATCATATAACTATCCCTCAACATGCAACAAAGAGATTATGGTAGGATACGAAACCACCTCAAAGTTATCCTTTCTGTTCTATCTATTTAAGAGTCCGTAGTAAAATAACATGAAGCTATTCTTTCCGTTCAATCTATCATAGAGTTCATACTAGAATAACACCTTAAGACACAAATCAACCAAAACCCTAATGTCACCTAGATACTCCATTGTCACCTCAACTATCCGTGGGCATGATTATACGATATGCATCACACAATCTCAGATTCATCTATTCAACCAACACAAAGTACTTCAAAGAGTGCCCCAAAGTTTCTACCGGAGAGTCAAGACAAAAATGTGTTCCAACCCCTATGCATAAGTTCATGGGTGGAACCCGCAAGTTGATCACCAAAACATACATCAAGTGGATCACATGATATCCCATTGTCACCACAGATAAGCACTGCAAGACATACATCAAGTGTTCTCAAATCCTTAAAGACTCAATCCGATAAGATAACTTCAAAGGGAAAACTCAATCCATTACAAGAGAGTAGAGGGGGAGAAACATCATAAGATCCAACTATAATAGCAAAGCTCGCGATACATCAAGATCGTGCGAAGTCAAGAACACGAGAGAGAGAGAGAGATCAAACACATAGCTACTGGTACATACCCTCAGCCCCAAGGGTGAACTACTCCTCGTCATGGAGAGCACCGGGATAATGAAGATGGCCACCGGTGAGGGATCCCCCCTCCGGCAGGGTGCCGGAACGGGCTCCTGAGAGGTTTTTGGTGGCTATAGAGGCTTGCAGCGGCGGAACTCTCGATCTATTGTGTTATTAGATGGTTTTAGGGTATATGGAATATATAGGCGAAATAAGTCGGTCAGGGGAGCCACGAGGGGCCCACGAGAGTGGAGGGCGCGCCCAGGGGGTGGGCGCGCCCCCCTATCTCGTGGCTTCCTCAAAGCTTCCCTGACTTGCACTCCAAGTCCCCTATATTGCTTCCGTTCCAAAAATAACTTTCCCGAAGGTTTCATTCTATTTGGAGTTCGTTTGATATTCCTTTTCTTCGAAACACTGAAATAGGCAAGAAAACAACAATATGGGCTGGGCCTCCGGTTAATAGGTTAGTCCCAAAAATGATATAAAAGTGTAAAGTAAAGCCCATAAACATCCAAAACAGGTAATATAATAGCATAGAACAATCAAAAATTATAGATACGTTGGAGACGTATCACTGGCCATGCTACCCCGCGCCCTGTCGACTTCAAACTCTCTCATGTGTACACCATCTTGAATCAACCCCGCGCCATAGTCTTGTCGAAACTGCACAAGCCCTCAAGCCCGCACCATGTGTTTCCACGCCCCAGAAGTCGACTACCATCAGCATCACGCTCGTATGCCGTCGTCTTCGAAATCACCGCCGTCTTCTGCTTTGACCCACATCTACGTCGATCCATCAGACTGTCCAGTCCGATCCAGCCGAAATTATCCGACTGCAACCATGCTCCACCCTGTGTCTTGTCTGCCCGCACATCCCGTGCATTGCTTGACACCCTATGTATGCATGATCCTTGCCACGACGCGCTTCAGACTCTCCGCATCGCCAACCTACAAACCTCTTGGTAGAACCACGTGCGCACTTAGCAACCAATCCAAAAGAAAATTGCCTTTTTTTGGACTTCGGCGCACCTTCCTGCAAGGTGTCATCTGTAGTCGCACCAACTGCACTAGAAGGCCCCCCACACCATCATTAAGACCAAGAGTGGAATTGACCTCTCGGTTTTCTCGTGCTCTCTTCGTTGGGCGTTGAGTGATTTCTTCCTCTCTGCCAGAAGGAGAACAAAACATTAGTTCAATAACAAGACTTATACAAACCACAAGAACTTGCTAAAGAGAAGAGGAGGAGTTGAGTTCCTACCCTTCCTCTTCCTCTTCCTTGTTAGAGGCCAAGGAGAAGGCAACTTCCCACAAGTGGCTCTCCCCGGCAACAGATGCTTCCCCGGTGACAGATCTTGCCGGTGAAGAACGCCTTGCCCTTTTCAGGTGAGACCCCTCTTATGCTTTGATAGCCTTGGTTTGGGCTACCACTCTTCTTCGAGAGCGATGACGTGCCAATGGCATCGGATCTTCATCTTCCAATCCTTCTTCAGGAGAGTTTGAAGTGGAAGGTGCATCATGTTGGCTTTTCCTTGCCAATCATTTTCGGCGCTTGGGGCCTGCAGGCTCTCTTTGAGGGGAGGCTGGCTCATTTTTGTCAACACATTGGGAAGGTCTAGCCATGGCCAGCCTCCTCTTCATTATTTCCATTTCCTCCCGTCTTGGCGGACGGATCATGCACACTTCCTCTTTGGCAGCCAATTCATCCAACTCATCCAACCAGTTGGCAACGACTTTGGGTGTTGGGGGCTCCCAATTACGTAGGACACCATTGGCGTCACACTTGGGCATCATCGCTAGAATGGAGTCTCGAGCAATGTTGTTGCAGAGCGGGAACACGTTCGCAGGGAGCTTGATCACTGGATTGGCACTGAACAATAGCCGGATGATTTCATAGTGTTGAAATTCTGTCAAGTTATATATGGCATCCCAGGCCAGAGATGCATCTTGTTAGCTGGCCCATTGTACTCCCAAGCGGGGCGACTTCTCCGTTGCAGCGGAGCAATGCGTCGCCAAAGAAAATTGGCTCCAACCATCTCCATAGTTAACCCAGCATTGCGGAGGGACTTGATGCACCAAAAAGCCAATGAGAGTTTCTCATCTAGAGAATTTTATCCTTCCATTTGGGATTGTGCAATAGTTAACTTTGAGGAAGTGCACAAAAGGCTGGAGGGTTATCCATCTTGATCATGCACCAGTTGCCTCTCCATTCCTTCCATAGGGTCATGAGATTCCCCCCAATGTACTATGCCATCATGTAATTCCTGAACTGCGAGGTAAAACTTCCAGATCGATTATCGTTGTCGATCTTGGGTGAGTAATAATGGCGGAACAGGGACATTGACAGAGCAATGCCAACAAAGTTCTCACACAAATGTGCAAATATGGCCAGGGTGGTGACGGCATTGGGATGGAGTTGCAACAAAAGTAAGTCGTGTTCACTCATGATCTGGGTAAAGAAATCTAAGAAGGGAGGAACTAATACGAACATGAAGAAGTTGGAGAAAAACCTCACTTGCCCCTCTTTGAGTGGGCCTGTTGCATGCTGAAGCTTGGTGGCGCGGTTCTCATTTCCTGGCCCCGCCACTAGGTAATTGAACCTCTCCACCAACTCCAATGACAGCAAAGTGGAGGGAAAGCATGCCTGCTTCCTCCACATCCGTGTGAGTTTCTTCTCCCACACTCTCTCCTTTGGAGTCTTCTTAGGCGCTGAGCGCTTCACCTTGGGTGCCATGGTGGTTGAGGAGCAGGGGCGAAGGGGAAAAGAGGAGCGGGCGGCAGTGGTTTGTGGATCTAGAACGAAACAGCGACTAGAGGAGGCATAGGAGGGGAACAATGACATGGTGGGAACTGGGAGCAATAGGCCTAGCCACGCCTGCCTTTGACATTTATGCAAGGGCTCGAGGGCTGAGATTCCCATTGTGTAGTAATGGGTGCCCCCTTCTAGGCCGCATTACCCCCACAATCACCACGGCCATTCACACCTCCTCTCTAATGTTGATTGGACTCAACAGAGTGACTTGGTGACACATGTGGCCCATGTGCTAAAAGGGCCTGACCTTGGTAGCGCCACGCGTTCGGCCCAGGCCTGAGGGATTTTGTGGTACCGTGACCATTGGGTTCACGCACCAAACTACGCACGGGCCACAATAGCCTTCTTGCCGGAGAGAGCAGCAAGTGAAGCACTCCTGCAAGGATATCACCACCTTGGACCTATGGTGCTATGTAGATCTTTGTGAAGACTCTCACTGACTACAATATCAAGAAAGAGTACAGAGTCATGGTGGTTACCAGCATATGTTATATCTTATTGCATCGACACTGAAGCAAGTCAAGGCAAGTTGCCCAAGCAACACAGCAACAACTCAAAGGCAAGAGATATTTGGGAACGTCTATGACATCCAGCAACGCCCATTCCACCTAGCCCACACCCGGCAAGAGGAAGTAGCAAGCCACCACATACAACACATGTGTACTAGTTCTATGCAGAACAGACCTTTTACAGCATGTGGCAGGTATGCAGGCGTGCCGGTGAAGTTACAACGATGTAGGAGCTGATTCACCACCCCATTTACCATGCGGTGGACACCTATACTAGTATGTGTTGCACTAATACTAGGTGAGTATCTTAAGCAGTGATGACATGACAATCGTTCGTTCCCAGAGGCCAGAAGACGGCGACACCTTGTTGTGCATTCAACACATTTACCTACTTAGTCAGAGTTAGGTATAGACTACCGTAGCTAATGTGGCACCCCCTTGAGTTATAAAAGGAGGGTTGTGCTACTAAAAAGGGAGGCATGGTTGGACACTGCGTAGTTAGCACATAGGAGCTCAAGACATCATTTTCCCTTCCCGGGAAAGGTTTGTAGCTCTCTGTCCACCACATAAGAAACACAAAGCATGAGTAGGGTGTTATGCAATGATGCGGCCCAAATCTGAAGTCCAATTTCCCGCATCTTTTAGAATAGACTTGGTGGAGGGACATTTCATTGGTGGTCTTCAGTTATTTTTACCCCTCCATACATTTAGGGGGAGATCATTTTATCTTTGAGATATATGATGTAACAGCCTGGATTTCTGCCCTTTTCTTTTTCCTTTGATTTTCTTGGATTTCCTGAATTGATTTACTTTCCCGTGGCTATGTGGTTCTAAAACTTGGGAAGATCAAGTCTTCCTAGGTTTATAGTGGCTTGTCATCCTCATCATCATCCTAAAACCCTGTCATTCTCATCCTTGACCTAACCCAATATTCTTTTTATTGGGAATATTCCTTTTCCGATAAAGGAATAACCCTTTAAAACCCTAGGTTGTGAAGCAACCTATATTTCTGTCACTCCTAAAATTCCCAAATAATTCTTATAAATTGTTTGGGTCATATCTTGATCAAATATGGCAAAACTTTTCATTGCCATGATAAAAAATAATCCTCGAATAATTCATTTCCTATTCTGTCCTAAATGGCACATTGTGAAGCAAGTGCTATTTTACTTCTCCCAAATGACCTCAAACTCCTTGAACATCTTTTCATGTCCATATAATTGCCACATGCCAAAATGAAACCTCATTTTCCTAGTAATTATTTAATTATGATTTTCCGAAGTTTCTGTCCAGAAAGAAGCTTTGTGAAGGAGGTGCAATCTAGGCATATCCAAATGAGTTTCCATTTTGCATGATCCTTCATATCATCATATCATATCCCTCCACCCAAATTGAGATCATGTCATGCCTCCATGTGATCTCAACTTCAATTCTTAGATTCTACTCAAAATTTCAGTTTGTGAAGCAAGTATATTTTATCTTGCTCCATTATGGCTGAACATTTTTGTAGGCCTTCTAGTATTCATTTAACCTCCCTGCACCAAGTTGTGGCTCAATTCCTTTGACCATTTTCCCTGTGGGTTTTTTCCAAGTTTCTGGTCAGAATAAATCTTTCTGAAGCAAGTGCTATTTTGGTTCATCCAAATGGCATGAAACTCCTTGAGCATATTTATATCTTCAAATAATTAGGCCATGCCCAAATTCAGCTCAATACAACTTGATATGCGAGTGCTACTTCATGTTTTGTATTTCTGTCCAATCTGGTGGTTTCTACAGCAACCCCTAGCTAAGCTCCTCTTCTTGAGCTTAAACTCTGCCATCTTAGTCACCTTAGAATGTGATCATTGCTAGACAAAATATTTACCCCGTTACCAAGCTGGAGTAACCACATCTAGTTACAAACACTTTCCTGTTGATTTACTTTGGATCTATGTGCAAATCTCTTCTTTGCCCCTGGACTGAATTATTTCCTCATTTTCACTAAGGGCACGACAGTCTATCTACTGGACATGGTCGGCCTGGCCAGAACGCGCCATTTGCACCAGTGCCCGTGGTGATCACGCTGGCGTCACGTACATTGCGTGCTCTGGCTGGTTCTTGCCCCTGTGCTCATCTCCTCCCTCCTCATCTCGATGTCCAACCGTGTCCTAGAGCTTCCCCTGATCGACTGCACCTCACTACGTCGATGACTCGTCGTGGTTCGCCATAAATGAGCCGCTAGCTCCATGCCTGTGTCGTGCCTCGCCTCTGTCCACCATTAGTGCCATGTAGGAGCTCGCTAATGATGCTCGAGAGGCTTCCCCACGGCTATATAAGCGTGCCCCGAGCCCTCCCGCGGCTCATACACTCCTCATTTGCCTCCCTAGCCCACCAGAGTCCCCGGCCCCCTCTTCTTTTCGCCGGAGATCGCCATGGCCGCCTCGGTTCCTCCTCGGTTCCGGTGTGCCTAGTCCCTCTCCTCTCCTTCCGAGCCGTCCACGAGCTTCACCTTGTCCCCGCAGTTCGCCCCGACCACTTTCCCCTCGCCGGAGAGCCCTGTGGCTGTGTGCTCCCCGTCCGGCCATCGCCCGACCCTTTTGGTCGCCTCCCGTCTCGCCCACCCCAAGCTCTTCTCTTCCCACTGTCGCCACCAGAGCCTCCCCCTCGTCCCCGCGAGTCACCCCGCCCTCTCGCCCTAGCCTTCCCGTTGCCGGAGTGCTCCCCCTCCAAGAAAAAGGGCCGCCGGAGCCCGCCTCTGCTCCTTCTGCCTAGGGATGGGTGTGGCGCGGTCCCCCGATGCCGCCGGTGGTTGCCGCTTGGCCTGAAGTGGCCTGCGCCAGCTGCCACGTCGGGGGCAATGCGGCCCCTCCCCTGCCTCTTCTGTCCTGCGCAGGGGACTAGCAAGGCGGAAGACGACGCCCAGCTGGCCCCTCTCCTGACCGCGTGGGGCCTGCCTATAAGCGACCCAGCTAGCCGGCCCCATCCGCGTTGACGTGGATAAGTGGAGACGCATTCCAGCATGTGCGTTTTCATCTGCCGAAAGTGTATTCTAGTTTTGCGCCTCTGCCTTATCCACTTAGGGACCTGTTTGCTGAAGAAATTTTCACTGATTGGTCTTTGATCTTCTACACCTCATAACTCTGCAAACGTAACTCCGATCAAGGTGAAACCAACGCTCACTTCTTCGTATCGTCGAGCTCTTTTTTTGGCACCATTATCATAAAGTGTTCACACTATTAAAATGACCATATTGCACTTGCCTCTAATCAGCCCCCTCCGAGAGAGAACCGATAGGGGTTTCGTTCCGCGGCTTCACCGCACTACTTCTCGGAGTCTCCATCACCCTCAGGCAAGCCACAACAACCACTCGCATGATAGTCATGCAGTAGCCATGGTTTTCAACTTGAATCATTATTAAATGTTTGCTTGATTAAAACTTGGTTATCGTTGTTCTGGTGCTAGTTAGAGTTTCATGTTCACTTTTGTGCTATGTTGTCTTATACTCGGTTATCATGTCTAGTTGCTAGCATTCTTGTCATATGCTTATGCTTGATAGTAGTAAATGTTGATGTTAGTAATGGTCTACGGTGCATGACTATCATTTGTTCCGAGTGTCGTAGTTATGCATGTTCCATTGCATCCAGTTGGTTAAATGCTTACATGGTAGCATTGTTGATATGTTCTTGTATGATATTTATCATTGATGCTAGTGGTCATGCTAGGTTTCTATGACTAGTGTTCTACTTGTGATATTCATGCACATCGTTATGCCATGCTCAGTTGGATATGATTCATTGTGGATATGGTTGATAGTTATGTTGTACCCTCATGCTCATGTTGATATTGTAATCGCATCATGTTATTTTATCATGGCTCGGCATATTTGCATTCAAGTTTAATTGGATTAAATTGAACTTGAACAACTGTTGGCTGAGTCATGGTGCCACCATATTGAGCTGACCAGTGCAGCCACTCTTACCTTTATGGGAAGGTCCTAACTAGGTCTATGGTCGTGCCTCTTGCCGGTGCCTCCAACGAGGGAAGGTTATGGGCGCGCGCTGATGTATACTACACAACCTTCTTCTTGTAGACGTTGTTGGGCCTGCAATTGCATAGGTTTGTAGGACAGTAGCAAATTTCCCTCAAGTGGATGACCTAAGGTTTATCAATCCATAGGAGGCGTAGGATGAAGATGGTCTCTCACAAGCAACCCTGCAACCAAATAATAAAGAGTCTCTTGTGTCCCCAACACGCCCAATACAATGGTAAATTGTATAGGTGCACTAGTTCGGCGAAGAGATGGTGATACAAGTGCAATATGGATGATAGATAAAGGTATTTGTAATCTGTAATTATAAAAACAGCAAGGTAACAAGTAGTAAAAGTGAGCACAAACGGTATTGCAATGATAGGAAACAAGGACTAGGGTTCATACTTTCACTAGTGCAAGTTCTCTCAACAATAATAACATATATAGATCACATAACAAGCCCTCAATATGCAACAAAGAGTCACTCCAAAGCCACTAATAGCGGAGAACGAACGTAGAGATTATGGTAGGGTACGAAACCACCTCAAAGTTATTCTTTTGGATCGATCTATTAAAGAGTTCGTACTAGAATAACATCTGAAGACACAAATCAACCAAAACCCTAATGTCACCCAGATACTCCATTGTCACCTCAAGTATCCGTGGGCACGATTATACAATATGCATCACACAATCTCAGATTCATCCAACCAACACAAAGTACTTCAAAGAGTGCCCAAAAGTTTCTACCGGAGAGTCAAGAACGTGTGCCAACCCCTATGCATAGGTTCATGGGAGGAACCCACAAGTTGGTCACCAAAACATACATCAAGTGGCACATGATATCCCATTGTCACCACAGATAAGCACGGCAAGAAATACATCAAGTGTTCTCATAAAAGACTCAATCCGATAAGATAACTTCAAAGGGGAAACTCAATTCATCACAAGAGAGTAGAGGGGGAGAAACATCATAAGATCCAAGTACAATAGCAAAGCTGAGGATACATCAAGATCGTGCCATAGAGGGAACACGAGAGAGAACATGAGAGAGAGAGATCAAACACATAGCTACTGGTACATACCCTCATCCCCGAGGGTGAACTACTCCCTCCTCGTCATGGAGAGCGCCGGGATGATGAAGATGGCCACCGGTGAAGGATCCCCCCTCCGGTAGGGTGCCGAGAAGGGCTCCCGAGAGGTTTTTGGTGGCTACAGAGGCTTGCGGCGGCGAAACTCCCAATCTATCTTGATATTCAATGGTTTTAGGGTACGTAGGCTTATATAGGCGAAAGAAGTCGGTCGGGAGGGGTGCTCGAGGGGTCCACGAGACAGGGGGCGCCCCCTATATCCTGGGCTCCTCGAGTATCTTCTGACGTGAACTCCAAGTCTCCAGGATGATAATCTTCCAAAAATCACGTTGCCGAAGGTTTCATTCCGTTTGGACTCCATTTGATATCCCTTTTCTTCGAAATACTAAAATAGGCAATAAAACAGCAATATGGGCTCCATTTAATAGTATAGTCCCAAAAGTAATATAAAAGTGTATAATAAAGCCCATAATCATTCAAAACAGGTAATATAATAGCATGGAACAATCAAAAATTATAGATATGTTGGAGACGTATCAAGCATCCCCAAGCTTAATTCCTGCTCGTCCTCGAGTAGGTAAATGATAAAAACAGAATTTTTGATGTGGAATGCTACCTAGCATGATTCTCAATGTAATTTCTCTTTATCGTGGCATGAATGTTCAGATCTAAATGATTCAAAATAAAAGTTCATATTGACAAAAGAAATAGTAACACTTCAAGCATACTAATCAAAGCAATCATGCTTCTCAAAATAACATGGCGAAAGAAAGTTCATCCCTACAAAATCATATAGTTAGGCTATGCTTTATTTTTGTCACACAAAGATGTTCCCAACTTCTATACCCCCGATGACAAGCCAAGCAATTGTTTCATACTTAAATAATCTCAAACTTTTTCAACCTTCACGCAATACATGAGCGTGAGCCATGGATATAGCACTATGGGTGGAATAGAATATGATGATGGGGATTGTGTGGAGAAGACAAAAAAGGAGAAAGTCTCACATTGACGAGGATAATCAACGGGCTATGGAGATGCTCGTCAATTGATGTCAACATGAGGAGTAGGGATTGCCATGCAACGGATGCACTAGAGCTATAAATGAATGCTCAACAAAATAAAACTAGTGGGTGTGCATCCAACTTGCTTGCTCACGAAGACCTAGGGCATTTGAGGAAGCCCATCGTAGGAATATACAAGCCAAATTCTATAATGAAAAATTCCCACTAGTATGAAAAAGACAACTTATGAGACTCACTATATGAAAAATATGGTGCTACTTTGAAGCACAAAATATGAGACTCACTACATGAAGAATAAGGTGCTACTTTGAAACACAAGTGTGGAAAAAGAGATAGTAACATTGCCCTTTTGATTTATTTTCCCTTTTTTTATTTTTCTTTTTTTTGGGCCTTTCTTTTTTTTTCTTTTGGCCTTTCTTCTTTTCTTTTTCTTTTTTGGGCAATGCTCTAATAATGATGATCATCACACTTCTATTGATTATAACATATGAATTACAACTCGAAACTAGAACAAGATATGCCTCTGTATGAATGCCTCCGGCGGTGTACCATGATGGTGCAATGAATTAAGAGTGACATGTATGGAAAATTATGCATAGTGGCTTTGCCACAAATATGATGTCAACTACAAGATCATGCAATGGCAATATGACAAAAGTAATGCTTGTCATAATGAACGGAACGGTGGAAAGTTGCATGGCAATATATCTCGGAATGGCTATGGAAGTGCCATAAATAGGTAGGTATGGTGGCTGTTTTGAGGAAGATATAATGAGGTTTATGTGTGATAGAGCGTATCATATCAAATGGTTTGGATGCACCGACGAAGTTTGCACCGACTCTCAAGGTGAGAAAGGGCAATGCACGGTACCGAAGAGGCTAGCAATGGTGGAAAGGTAAAAGTGCGTATAATCCATGGAATCAACATTAGTCAAAAGAACTCATATACTTATTGCAAAAATTTAGAAGTCATCAAAAATCAAGCACTACGCGCATGCTCCTAGGGGGATAGATTGGTAGGAAAAGACCATCGCTCGTCCCCGACCGCCACTTATAAGGATGCACAAGCCAGGTACACTTCATGTTTCAAATTTGTTACACAACTTTAACCATACGTGCATGCTACGGGACTTGCTAACTTCAACACAAGCATTCTTTAAATTCATAATCACCCAACTAGCATGACTTTAATATCACTACCTCCATATCTCAAAACTATTATCAAGTATCAAATTGATCATAGCATCCAATTCACCTCCTATGATAGTTTTTGTTCAAATTACCATGTTGTTTAAGACTCTCAAAATAATATAAGTGAAGCATGAGAGTTCATTAATTTCTACAAAACAAAACCACCGTTGTGCTCTAAAAAGATATAAGTGAAGCACTAGAGCAAACGACAAACTACTCCAACAAGATATAAGTGAAAATCAATGAGTAGCTAAATAATTATGAAACTATGTGAAGGCTCTCTCTCATTAAAGAATTTCATATCGTAAGTACTTTATTCAAACAGCAAGCAAAGCAAAATAAAATGACATTGCAAGGATAGCACAACTCATGTGAAGAAGCAAAAACTTAGGCTCAACCGATACTAACCGATAGTTGTTGAAGAAGAAAGGTGGGATGCCTACTAGGGCATCCCCAAGCTTAGATGCTTGAGACTTATTAATATGTTATCTTGGGGTGCCTTGGGCATCCCCAAGCTTGAACTTTCATGTCTCCTTAATTCCTCTCATATCATGGTTTCTCTTTTTATCAAAAGCTTCATCCACAACAATCTCAACAAGAACTCGTGAGATAGGTTAGTATAAACCAATGCAAAACCTTATCATTTTCTACTGTAACAAATTACTAAAATTATTATTCAACATTTCATACTAAATACCTCTGCATATTTAACACTCCTATCCTCAAATAGAATCATTAAACAAGCAAACATATGCGAACAATGCAACCATAACAGCAATCTGCCAAAACAGTACAGTCTGTAAAGAATGTAAGATTCATCATACTTCCCTAACTCTAAAAAATATGAGAGAAAATTCCCACTGTAATAAATTTATCATAGATTAATATGAAAAAATATTCAACATTAGATCATTCTCTGACTTTTCTAGGGAATTTTTGCAACAGCGGTAAACTTTCTGTTTTCAAACAGCAACATGTATACTAGCAAAATAAGCATGGCAAAGGCTATCCTTGACATTTTTAATGAAAATAAAGATGCAAAACATTACTCTAAATACCAGCAAGAAAATACTAACAGAAGAAAATGACGCTCCAAGCAAAACACATATCATGTGGTGAATAAAAATATAGCTCCAAGTAAAGTTACCGATGAACAAAGACGAAAGAGGGGATGCCTTTCGGGGCATCCCCAAGCTTAGGATCTTGGTTGTCCTTGAATATTACCTTGGGGTGCCTTAAGCATCCCCAAGCTTAGGCTCTTTCACTCCTTATTCCATAGTCCATCGAATCCTTACCCAAAACTTCAACCACACAAAATTCAAAACAAAACTCGTAAGCTCCGTTAGTATAAGAAAATAAAACCACCACTTAGGTACTGTAATGAACTCATTCTAAATTCATATTGGTGTAATATATAATTTATTCTAACTTCTCTATGGTTCATACCCTCCGATACTACTCATAGTTTCATCAAAATAAGCAAACAACACATATAAAACAGAATCTGTCAAAAACAGAACAGTCTGTAGTAATCTGTATCAAACGTATACCTATGGAACTCCAAAAATTCTTAAATAAATTTCTGGACCTGAGGAATTTGTCTATTAATCATCTGCAAAAAGAATCAACATAAAAGAACTCTCCAGTAAAACATGGCAGCTAATCTCGTGAGCACTAAAGTTTCTGTTTTTTACAGCAAGATCACATAAACTTCACCCAAGTCTTCCCAAAGGTTCTACTTGGCACTTTATTGAAACAAAAGCTATAAAACATGATTACTACAGTAGCATAATCATGTGGACACACAAAAACAGTAAGGGTAAATATTGGGTTGTATCCCAACAAGCGCTTTTCTTTAATGCCTTTTTCGCTAGGCATGATGATGGCAATGATGCTCACATAAAAGACAAGAATTGAAACATAAAGAGAGCACCATGAAGAATATGACTAGCACATTTAAGTCTAACCCACTTCCTATGCATAGGTATTTTGTGAGCAAACAACTTATGGGAACAATAATCAACTAGCATAGGAAGGTAAAACAAGCATAGCTTCAAGATTTTCAACACATTGAGAGGAAACTTGATATTATTGCAACTCCTACAAGCATATGTTCCTCCCTAATAATAATTTTCAGTAGAATTATGAATGAATTCAACAATATAACCAGCACCTAAATCATTATTTTCATGATCTACTAGCATAGAAAATTTACTACTCTCCACATAAGCAAATTTATTCTCATCAATAGTGGTGGGAGCAAACTCAACAAAATAACTATCATGTGAAGCATAATCCAATTGAAAACTAAAATCATGATGACAAGTTTCATGGTTATCATTACTCTTAATAGCATACAAGTCATCACAATAATCATCATAGGTAGCAACTTTATTCTCATATTCAATGGAACCTCTTCCGAAATAGTGGAATCATCACTAAATAAAGTTGACACTCTTCCAAATCCACTTTCATGTTCATCACAATAAGATTCAACATCCTCCAAAATAGTGGGATCACTACTTCCTAAAGTTGACACTCTTCCAAACCCACTTTCATCAATATAATCATCATAAATAGGAGGCATGCTTTCATCATAATAAATTTGCTCATCAATACTTGGAGGACAAAAAAATATCATCTTCATCAAACATAGCTTCCCCAAGCTTGTGGCTTTGCATATCATTAGCATCATGGATATTCAAGAAATTCATAGTAACAACATTGCAATCATGCTCATCATACAAAGATTTAGTGCAAAACATTTTATAGACTTCTTCTTCTAGCACTTGAGCACAATTTTCCTTTTCATCATACTCACGAAAGATATTAAAAAGACGAAGCGTATGAGACAAACTCAACTCCATTTTTTTGGTAGTTTTCTTTTATAAACTAAACTAGTGATAAAACAACAAACAAAAAATATTCGATTGCAAGATCTAAAGATATACCTTCAAGCGCTCACCTCCACGGCAACGGCGCCAGAAAAGAGCTTAGTTGACGGGGTGTGAGTGAGTGCCCTTTACCTAGCCTCCCCGTTAACGGCGACAGAAAAGAGCTTGATGTCTACTACACAACCTTCTTCTTGTAGACGTTGTTGGGCCTGCAAGTGCACAGGTTTGTAGGACAGCAGCAAATTTCCCTCAAGTGGATGACCTAAGGTTTATCAATCCGTAGGAGGCGTAGGATGAAGATGGTCTCTCTCAAGCAACCCTGCAACCAAATAACAAAGAGTCTCTTGTGTCCCCAACACATGCAATACAATGGTAAATTGTATAGGTGCACTAGTTCGGCGAAGAGATGGTGATACAAGTGCAATATGGATGATAGATAAAGGTATTTGTAATCTGAAATTATAAAAACAGCAAGGTAACAAGTGGTAAAAGTGAGCACAAACGGTATTGCAATGATAGGAAACAAGGCCTAGGGTTCATACTTTCACTAGTGCAAGTTCTCTCAACAATAATAACATAGATAGATCATATAACAAGCCCTCAACATGCAACAAAGAGTCACTCCAAAGACACTAATAGCGGAGAACAAATGTAGAGATTATGGTAGGGTACGAAACCACCTCAAAGTTATTCTTTCGGATCGATCTATTAAAGAGTTCGTACTAGAATAACACCTTAAGACACAAATCAACCAAAACCCTAATGTCACCTAGATACTCCATTGTCACCTCAAGTATCTGTGGGCATGATTATACAATATGCATCACACAATCTCAGATTCATCCAACCAACACAAAGTACTTCAAAGAGTGCCCAAAAGTTTCTACCGGAGAGTCAAGAACGTGTGCCAACCCCTATGCATAGGTTCATAGGAGGAACTCGCAAGTTGGTCACCAAAACATACATCAAGTGGCACATGATATCTCATTGTCACCACAGATTAGCGCGGCAAGACATACATCAAGTGTTCTCATAAAAGACTCAATCCGATAAGATAACTTCAAAGGGGAAACTCAATTCA
Source organism: Triticum aestivum (assembly GCF_018294505.1). NCBI lineage: Eukaryota > Viridiplantae > Streptophyta > Magnoliopsida > Poales > Poaceae > Triticum > Triticum aestivum. The sequence goes on from NC_057807.1 coordinate 423,717,797, forward strand.
TCACAAGAGAGTAGAGGGGGAGAAACATCATAAGATCCAACTACAATAGCAAAGCTCAGGATACATCAAGATCATGCCATAGAGGGAACACGAGAGAGAACACGAGAGAGAGAGAGAGAGAGAGAGAGACCAAACACATAGCTACTAGTACATACCCTCAGCCCCGAGGGTGAACTACTCCCTCATCATCATGGAGAGTGCCAGGATGATGAAGATGGCCACCGGTGAAGGATCACCCTCCGGCAGGGTGCCGGGAAGGGCTCCCGAGAGGTTTTTGGTGGCTACTTAGGCTTGCGGCGGGGGAACTCCTGATCTATCTTGATATTCAATGGTTTTAGGGTACGTAGGCTTATATAGGGGAAAGAAGTCGGTCGAGGGGTGCTCGAGGGGTCCACGAGACAGGGGGCGCGCCCAGTAGGGGGGCGCCCCCTATCTCCTGGGCTCCTCGAGTATCTTCTGACGTGAACTCCAAGTCTCCAGGATGATAATCTTCCAAAAAATCACGTTGCTGAAGGTTTCATTCCATTTGGACTCCGTTTGATATCCCTTTTCTTCGAAATACTGAAACAGACAATAAAATAGCAATATGGGCTGGGCCTCCGGTTAATAGGTTAGTCCCAAAAGTAATATAAAAGTGTATAATAAAGCCCATAATCATTCAAAAAAGGTAATATAATAGCATGGAACAATTGAAAATTATAGATACGTTGGAGACGTATCACGCGCTACCCTGATCAGGTAGGCGGACATAAGCCTTGTGTGCCCGTTGTTGTTGTTATGTGCACATGTCCCCGTTTGGGATGGTTTATTGTTTTGGCCATGACAGTGGTTGTTGTGTCTTTGGTAGACACGGGGCCACCCAGGACTAGCCCAATGGGGAGTGAGTTGGAGTGGCCGGGAGAGCGTCATGGCAGTAGATCGGTTTTGTCGGAACGCCGTTGGTCCACTCGAATGGGAGTGTGAGGCCATGGGTTTCGTGGTGTGGGTACAGTGTACTAACCTCTGTAGAGTGTATATTAAATCTATCGATAACCGCGCCCGCGGATAAGGGCCCAGTTCGTGTCGGTCACACTATGAGTCAACAGAATTAACAATAACTTAATTAATAACAACCCTGGTTCGATGATGAACTAAGTTGGCTATGTGATCCGTGAATGATCACCGTTTGGTTACGAGGTAACCCGTTGAGCCCAAAGTGGTTCCGTTTGTGATCCGTGAATGATCACCGTGGTATCGAGGATACCGAGTTGTTGGATATTCGTGATGTTGTGCGAGAATCAGGGGTAAAGATCAAGCTCCTTGTGGTCATTTAATGATTACTACGGTATTGTTTATACCAAGCTTGATTTGATCCTGAGATGATCATGTGATGTCCGAGGTGGGTAAGTGAGGCATGTGATGGTTACGAGGTAACCCGAGCAGAATAAGTGGTGCATATAGTGTCAGCATGTTGCATGCTAGTATCGACAGAGTTATATGTTCATGCCATGTTCATACTGTTCTAGCTGTATCATGTTCATGTTGTTCATGCTGATGATCTCATGTTAATCTGTGCTTAACCTGTGATTGCCATGTTGTTGTTTGTCTTCAATGCTTCTGGTTTTTGTGAGCTTGCAAGTACATTCAATGTACTGACTGGTGTGTCATGCCAGTTTGCAGGTCGTGCCTGGATTGCTTGCTTGTTTGTTGTGGTTCCTGTGTGCGCGAGCTAGGATAAATGTTCCAGCCAGAGTCCCTGCGGATTGCAGTCCATCATCGCCGTTCGTTGTTCCGCTACCATTAGTTGTCCCGCTGCCTCAACCTGTTATGCTGCTTGCATAGAGCAACTGAGGATGGCGTAGTGTCACCGTGCCGGTGGTATTCACTATAATATCGGAGACCTTGTATTCATATTCGTGTAATAATAGAAAGCTGGTTTGTTCTATGCTAAGCAGCGTCGTATTCCAGAAGACTTCACCTCGATCTCTGGGCTAGAATATGGGGCGTTCTGGTTTCTCTAAGCCAGGGTGCCACAGGCTTGGTATCAGAGCAGGTCTGACTATAGAGCGTCCTAGTCCGCTGTAACATTAGAAAATGGTAGTATAGGGCCTGCTTGTTGCCCTTGCTTGCTACATTTGGGTGTTGCATTTGTTTGCTGCATATAGCCTTATTTCAGTTAACACTAACTCTTGTTTCATGCGTAGATGGCGATCAACTTCCATGAGTTCAGTGCCCTCCCAGAGCTCCCGGTGCCGTTCCCATTGAGTTCAATCCCACTCCTGCACCTCCCAGCTTTGCCGCCCTCCTTGGCGATATGTGGCGTAACATTTATCCTCTTGGCGATCCACCTCATTATCAAGTATTCCAGTCTCCTGCTGGAGGAAGAATCCTGGAGTATGTTGCTCATGTCCATCTGTCAGCCCCAATTCCTATTGGTAAGCGCACCTAAAGTTTCCACAGTGGTTATGGCGCTACTCCCGAGCGTGCCGTCCAGCTTGCCGCCATGGCAGCAATCACCGGTCTTCGTCAAGAGAGCATGGTGGAAGAGAACCGTGCTTATCGATATTATCCCACCATCATCGCGAATCCTAGGCAGATCAAGTTTCCGTCTGTCGACCCTCAAGATGACCTGGATATCCTCACCATGTCCCGTTACATGACAGCCGAGTGTCTTCTTATTTCCGAGTTAGTCCAAGACGCCATTCAAGCCAGGAGATTACTTGGTGTTGCGTTACCTCAGTCTCCGCCAGTTTCTCCAACCCCTTCGCCTTGTCCGTCCGGAGTTTCGGAGTCAGGAGTTCCACTCGCTACTCCCTTAGATTCCTCGTCAATTCGCGAGCGTTTGCTCAAGCGTAGAATGTAATCCTTCGTGTAGTGCTTGTGCATCTGCTAAAGCATCATGCTTGTGTGTGCCTGTGTGAAGCAGCTTTGTAGCTTGGTTGCTATGTGCTTTGTTGCAATACATCATTTTCTTGTGCTTCTTTGTTTTGAATCCTCGGTGGTACCCCCTTATGGAAATTACTCCTCGACCGACATCGGATCAGAAGAAGCCGTGAGCATTGCAGATATACGCCAAGGAATTTAGTTAAAAGTAATGAGGTTTTCAACTGACAGCATTGTATTGCAGACATCCGGTTTGAATACAAGTATATTCTGCTCAGACTTGCAACAACAAGTACCCGTCAGAAATATACTTTTATCACAGCAATGATTAAATCAACGAGAGAACAAAATTGGATCAACAGTGCATTTCAAGTCTATGCACAATGATTGAATCTGCCATAAGTCAAATTTACAACATTGCGACACCCGGAAGTCAGTCCAAATATGAAATGAATTCAACAATGATAGCCAGACAATCCTTGTCATATAAATAATTAGCTCCCGGACTGAAATATATATATATATATATATATATATATATATATATATATATATATATATCATTCCATTCACCAAGAAAATCAGTCCTGTCCTTCTCCACAATTTATTGGCGACGTGTACAAAGACAAGGTTCCCAGTCTGCCTCAGTAGAGTATGAATGGATTCCCATGCAAGATAGTCAATCTTCTCAAATAAAATACTGCAAAAGTTTCTAACATAAGGTACCAAGTCTTCCCTAGGAAGTCTTTAAGGGGGGAAGCTTATGAGGTACAGTACCCCGTTTTCCTCAATAATATATCCACCGAAGGCTTCGAGCACAAGCCATCCAGTTTTCCTCAGCACGATACCCCGGTGGTTGTCAAGCGCAAGCTGCCCGATATTCTTCAGTACGACACTAGCACAAGACATTAAACGATGAATGGGCAGTATATGACAGCGGTTTCCAAGTGGATGAGCTGCGTCAGTTTGGTTTGAAACAAAAACCAGTCAGAACAAAGGTATGCCTCGAGAGTCAGATATTTGTTCATTCAATGAGTATGCTGCCAAGTCCATGCAAGTCTCTCGCATAAGGAAGAATTCACGGAAAGACAATGTTGAGGCAATAGTCTTGGTAGTGATTGTCAAGATTAGCTCCGCAAGGTGATGTTATTAATCCGGACCCCGTCCGGCACAATGAGCAACAATGTTGAGATCTGTATAACCACACGTGAACCGGATAAATACACCAAGACTCAAGACATGAACCAGACCAAGGTATGATTGCAAGATATTGTACATGACATTATTCAGGGGTGCAAAAATAATCAAGCATATATATAAGGCCCCGCTCTTTCAGTTAAGGATCCAGATAAAGAAAGTAGTAATGAAAGAACAAGACCAACAATACAAATATGCCGGTTATTCTATGACCAATGTGGTATGTATGCCCAAGACAGACTTATTCCATATCGAACCCCGTGAAGCTACGCCTAAAGGTCTACTTCATTCTAGTAAGGACCTCATGGAAAGGCAACCAGCTTGGTCCACAATATGCTCAGAACTATCAGCATTAAATGCCTGAGTCTGTCAAGTCCGAACCCAGGACAACTCAATATATTGACCTCAACACCCGCGATGGAGCATTATACAGACTATTATTCCCAGGGAGATACTGGCAAAAATGAAGAATAATTGTGAGAACACATACTTTGTGGATTGTTATCTCTCGCATATGGGAGGCAATTAAAGAATAGCCTGTGAAAGGGATTCTTTGCCAAGATCACCGCCAGTCAAGTCTGCAAATGTTATCATCAGGAGATGGTGCATTTTTTTATCAGTCACGGCAAGCGACAGTCAAACTTTTGGTACAACTTGGATACTCAAGACTGTGAAACCAGTCGAGATAAGTCAGAAACTCCTGCAAGATGTCAGAATCAATTAACAAAACAGGTATGATCCACCTCACTATTTTGAACCCAGAAAGGCATGCATATATTCAAGGAACCCGATGCCGGGATAGAATAAATTCTTTGTTCCACGGGAAGATGTGTTCCCCAACCTTGTGGAATATACTCGGTACTCGATACAAGAATAACATCTCCAGCAAGGATCAAAATCAAGAAGGACACGTATGTCAGAAGGTCTTTTGGACCCTAGCTCAGCCAACGAATATGAAATAAAAAGTTGAGTCAAGATGAACAAGAAGGTATGAGGCAAGTCCTGTCCATATGTCAGATACGGTGAAGCAAACCACCCCAGATCAAGACAGTCAGTCAGATCCAATTCAGTGGAAATATTATATGAGAAAGGAAACACAAGTTGGAAACGGTTTCTTCAAGTAAAAAAATATTTAACCCTGAGCAACCCAAATCTCGAGGATGAGATTTCTTGAAGGGGGGAAGGTTTGTAACAACCTGGATTTCTGCCCTTTTCTTTTTCCTTTGATTTTCTTGGATTTCTTGAATTGATTTGCTTTTCCGTGGCTATGTGGTTCTGAAACTTGGGAAGATCATGTCTTCCTAGGTTTATAGTGGCTTGTCATCCTCATCATCATCTTGAAACCCTGTCATTTTCATCCTTGACCTAAGTAGGACTCCCTCCTTTCCTAGTCCAAGTAGGAGAGGGGAAGGAAGGGAGAGAGGAGAGGAAGGAAGGTGGGCGCCGCCCCCCTCTCCTTGTCCTATTCAGACTAGAGGGGGAGGGGGCGCGCGGCCAGCCCTGGCCGCCCCTCCTCTTCTCCACTTAGGTCCCATGAGGCCCATTAACCCCCCGGAGGGTTCCGGTAACCCCCGGTACTCCAGTATACATCCGATAACCCCCGAAACCATTCCGATGTCCGAATATAGTCATCCAATATATCAATCTTCATGTCTCGACCATTTCGAGACTCCTCGTCATGTCCGTGATCACATTCGGGACTCCGAACTATCTTCGGTACATCAAAACACATAAACTCATAATATAACTGTCATCTAACTTTAAGCGTGCGGACCCTATGGGTTCGAGAACTATGTAGACATGACCGAGACACGTTACCGGTCAATAACCAATAGCGGAACCTGGATGCTCATATTGGCTCCTACAAATTCTACGAAGATCTTTATCGGTCAAACCGCATAACAACATACGGTGTTCCCTTTGTCATCGGTATGTTACTTGCCCGAGATTTGATCGTCGGTATCTCAATGCCTAGTTCAATCTCGTTACTGGCAAGTCTCTTTACTCATTATGTAATGCATCATCCCGCAACTAACTCATTAGTCACATTGCTTTCAAGGCTTATAGTGATGTGCATTACCGAGAGGGCCCAGAGATACCTCTCCGACAATCGGAGTGACAAATCCTAATCTCGAAATATGCCAACTCAACATGTACCTTTGGAGACACCTGTAGAGCTCCTTTATAATCACCCAATTATGTTGTGCGTTTGGTAGCACACAAAGTGTTCCTCCGGTAAACGGGAGTTGCATAATCTCATAGCCATAGGAACATGTATAAGTCATGAAGAAAGCTACAGCAACATACTAAACGATCAAGTGCTAAGCTAACGGAATGGGTCAAATCAATCACATCATTCTCCTAATGATGTGATCCCGTTAATCATATGACAACTCATGTCTATGGTTAGGAAACAGAACCATCTTTGATTAACGAGCTAGTCAAGTAGAGGCATACTAGTGACACTATGCTTGTCTATGTATTCACACATGTATCATGTTTCCGGTTAATACAATTCTAGCATGAATAATAAACATTTATCATGATATAAGGAAATAAATAATAACTTTATTATTGGCTCTAGGGCATATTTCCTTCACAAACCGGACTTGATGGCCAGGGACGTAGCTGTCGATCTTCTCCAGATGGCCAAGCGAGTTGGTCCGCAATGCGAAGCCGCCGAATACAAAGATCTGTCCGCGGAGAAAGATCTCACTCGGGACTGTGTTGTTGTACATGATTGAAGGAGCCATCAAGCCTTATGATGACGATGCAGTGGAACTCTCAATGAAAAAGCACCAATGTCGGTGTCAAAACCGGCGGATCTTGGGTAGGGGGTCTCGAACTGTGCATCTAAAGCTAATGGTAACAGGAGGCGGGGGACACAATGTTTACCCAGGTTCGGGCCCTCTCTATGGAGATAATACCCTACTTCCTGCTTGATTGATCTTGATGATATGAGTATTACAAGAGTTGATCTACCATGAGATCGTAATGGCTAACCCTAGAAGCTAGCCTATGATTATGATTGTTGTTGTCCTACGAACTAAACCCTCCGGTTTATATAGACATCGGAGGGGGCTAGGGTTACACAAAGTTGGTTACAGAGAAAGGAATCTTCATATCCGAATCGCCAAGCTTGCCTTCCCTGCAAAGGAGAGTCCCATCCGGACACGGGACGAAGTCTTCTATCTTGTATCTTCATAGCCCAACAGTCCGGCCAATGTATATAGTCCGGCTGTCCGAGGACCTCTTAATCCAGGACTCCATCAGCGGGGTCCTGCTTCGGGTCGGGGTGCCTCCATGACCGGCATCTTGCTCTTGTCGGCCCTGCCGCGGCCCAGGAGTGTGTCGCACGAGGAGCGGCCTCCATGACTTGCATGGTCTTCACCATCATGGTCACGCCGGTCTCCCAGGATGAGGAAGCTCCTGTAGCCCCCAGCGGAGACACGGATGACACCGCACCTGCTCTTGGACTGTTCATCTTCAACGCCCTCCACCCAGGTGCCCGGATCGGTCCGCGGCATTGGGCGGTCGTCCTCCTCTCCTAATGACAGGAGCCAGCTCTGGCCGGAGTGCGAGGATCACGACAAGAGTGGGGTCCAGTCTTCTACCCTATCTACGTGGATGAGGAGGTCGTAGCGATGGACGTTTGGTGGCGGAGGCACGCTGAAGTCCGGCGGGGAGAAGTCGAGGATCTGGTCGACGCTGTCGGCGCCGCGCTTCAGCACCCACAACACCCTCTTCGTCGGGATGTGTGCGATGTCCCACGCCCACAGCCAGCACGCGAACATCTTGGTGTGGCCGCGCTCGTTGGTGCGGCTATCGAGGCGGTCGATGCGGCCGAAGTCGCCGAAGGCCTCGTCCGCCCCCTCCAGGCTCCAAAGCTGGATAGGCAGGTTCTCGACGATGATGTGGACGTGGAGCGTGAGCTTGTGGATGGCTGTGTGATCGTCAGGGTTACACGTGCGGATGAAGTACTTGCAGCCATTTACCTTAAGGACGCCGCGACGAACGGCATTGTCCCGGTGCATCGGCAGGTCGAAGTGCACCAAGAAGGCCTTCGGGTGGCGCGCCGTCACCTGCAGCTGATGGCGATTAGTGCGGGACTGCTCGTCGAAGGCTTTACTATTGGGGAACATTGCAGACAATTAAAAATTTTCCTACGGTTTCACCAAGATCCATCTATGAGTTCATCTAAGCAACGAGTCATGGGAGAGAGATTGCATCTACATACCACTTTGTAGATAGCGTGCGGAAGCGTTCAAGAATATGGTGATGATGGAGTCTTACTCCCCGTGACTCAAATCACCGATGACCAAGTGCGAACGGACAGCACCTCCGTGTTCAACACACGTACGGAGCGGATGACGTCTCCTCCTTCTTGATCCAGCAAGGGGGGAGGAGAGGTTGAGGAAGAAGGCTCCAGCAGCAGCACGACGGCGTGGTGTTGGTGGAGAGGCAGTACTCCGACAGGGCTTCGCCAAGCACTCAACGCAGGAGGAGAGGTGTTGGGGAGGGGAGGGGCTGCGCCTTGGATGTCTTGTGCAGCCCTCCCCTCACCCCACTATTTATAAAGGAAGGGGGAAGGGGGACGGCCCCCTCTAGATGAGATCTAGAGGGGGGGCGGCGGCCAAGGGAGGGGGCTTGCCCCCCAAGCAAGGGGGCGCCCCCACTAGGGTTTCCCCCCAACCCTAGGCGCATGGGCCCAAGGGGGGCGCGCCCAGCCCTCCAGGGGCTGATTCCCTGCCCCCTACGGCCCATGAGGCCCTCCGAGAGGGGTGGACCCTCCTGGTGGACCCCCGGAACCCCTCCGGTGGCCCCTGTACAATACCGATATGCCCCCGAAACTTTCCGGTGACCGTATGACAACTTCCCATATATAAATCTTTACCTCCGGACCATTCTGGAATTCCTCGTGACGTTCGGGAAAACATCCGGGACTCCTAACAACATTTGGTAATCACATACAAGTCTTCCTAATAACCCTAGCGTCACCGAACCTTAAGTGTGTAGACCCTACGGGTTCGGGAGACATGCAGACATGACCGAGACGGCTCTTCGGTCAATAACCAACAACGGGATCTGGATACCCATGTTGGCTCCCACATGCTCCTCGATGATATCATCGGATGAACCACGATGTCGAGGATTCAATCAACCCCGTATTCAATTCCCTTTGTCAATCGGTACGTTACTTGCCCGAGACTCGATCGTCGGTATCCCAATACCTCGTTCAGTCTCGTTACCGACAAGTCACTTTACTCGTACCGTAATGCATGATCCCGTGACCAAACACTTGGTCACTTTGAGCTCATTATGATGATGCACTACCGAGTGGGCCCAGAGATACCTCTCCATCATACGGAGTGACAAATCCCAGTCTCGATCCGTGTCAACCCAACAGACACTTTCGAAGATACCTGTAGTGCACCTTTATAGTCACCCAGTTACATTGTGACGTTTGGTACACCCAAAGCACTCCTACGGCATCCGGGAGTTACACGATCTCATGTTCTAAGGAAGAGATACTTGACATTTGGAAAAGCTCTAGCAAAGCGAACTACACGATCTTGTGCTATGCTTAGGATTGGGTCTTGTCCATCACATCATTCTCCTAATGATGTGATCCCGTTGCCAACGACATCTAATGTCCATAGTCAGGAAACCATGACTATCTGTTGACCAACGAGCTAGTCAACTAGAGGCTTACTAGGGACGTATTGTGGTCTATGTATTCACACGTGTATTACGATTTCCGGATAATACAATTATAGCATGAATAAAGACAATTATCATGAACAAGGAAATATAAAAATAATCCTTTTATTATTGCCTCTAGGGCATATTTCCAACAGTCTCCCACTTGCACTAGAGTCAATAATCTAGTTACATTGTGATGAATCGAACACCCATAGAGTTCTGGTGTTGATCATGTTTTTCTCGCGGAAGAGGTTTAGTCAACGGATCTGCGACATTCAGATCCGTATGTACTTTGCAAATATCTATGTCTCCATCTTGAAAATTTTCACGGATGGAGTTGAAACGACGCTTGATGTGCCTGGTCTTCTTGTGAAACCTGGGCTCCTTGGCAAGGGCAATAGCTCCAGTGTTGTCACAGAAGAGAGTGATTGGCCCATTGGGTATGACTCCTAGGTCGGTGATGAACTCCTTCATCCAAATTGCTTCATGCGCTGCCTCCGAGGCTGCCATGTACTCCGCTTCACATGTAGATCCCGCCACGACGCTCTGCTTGCAACTGCACCAGCTTACTGCTCCATGATTCAACATATACACGTATCCGGTTTGTGACTTAGAGTCATCCAGATCTGTGTCGAAGCTAGCGTCGACGTAACCCTTTACGACGAGCTCTTCGTCACCTCCATAGACGAGAAACATGTCCTTTGTCCTTTTCAGGTACTTAAGGATATTCTTGACCGCTGTCCAGTGTTCCTTGCCGGGATTACTTTGGTACCCTCCTACCAAACTTACGACAAGGTTTACATCAGGTCTGGTACACAGCATGGCATACATAATAGATCCTATGGCTGAGGCATAGGGGATGACACTCATCTCTTCTTTATCTTTTGCCGTGGTCGGGCATTGAGCCGAGCTCAATCTCACACCCTGCAATACAGGCAAGAACCCTTTCTTGGACTGATCCATTTTGAACTTCTTCAATATCTTATCAAGGTATGTGCTTTGTGAAAGACCTATGAGGCGTCTCGATCTATCCCTATAGATCTTGATGCCTAATATGTAAGCAGCTTCTCCAAGGTCCTTCATTGAAAAACACTTATTCAAGTATGCCTTAATGCTGTCCAAAAGTTCTATATCATTTCCCATCAAAAGTATGTCATCTACATATAATATGAGAAATGCTACAGAGCTCCCACTCACTTTCTTGTAAACGCAGGCTTCTCCATAAGTCTGCATAAACCCAAACGCTTTGATCATCTCATCAAAGTGAATGTTCCAACTCCGAGATGCTTGCACCAGCCCATAAATGGATCACTGGAGCTTGCATACTTTGTTAGCATTCTTAGGATCGACCAAACCCTCCGGCTGCATCATATACAGTTCTTCCTTAAGATAGCCATTAAGGAAAGCCGTTTTGATGTCCATCTGCCATATCTCATAATCATAGTATGCGGCAATTGCTAACATGATTCAGACGGACTTTAGCTTCACTACGGAGAGAAAGTCTCATTGTAGTCAACCCCTTGAACTTGCCGATAACCCTTAGCGACAAGTCGAGCTTTATAGATGGTAACATTTCCATCCGCGTCCGTCTTCTTCTTAAAGATCCATTTGTTTTCTATCGCTCACCGATCATCGGGCAAGTCTGTCAAAGTCCATACTTTGTTTTCATACATGGATTCTATCTCGGATTGCATGGCTTCAAGCCATTTCTTGGAATCTGGGCCCACCATCGCTTCTTCATAGTTCGAAGGTTCACCGTTGTCTAACAACATTATTTCCAGGACAGGGTTGCCATACCACTCTGGTGTGGAACGTGTCCTCGTGGACCTACGAAGTTTAGTAGCAACTGGATCCAAAGTACCTTGATCATCATCATTAATTTCCTCTCCAGTCGGTATAGGCACCACAGGAACATTTTCTTGGGCTGCACTACTTTCCGGTTCAAGAGGTAGTACTTCATCGAGTTCTACTTTCCTCCCACTTACTTCTTTCGATAGAAACTCTTTTTCCAGAAAGGATCCGTTCTTGGCAACAAAGATCTTGCCCTCGGATCTTAAGTAGAAGGTATACCCAATGGTTTCATTAGGGTATCCTATGAAGACACATTTTTCCAACTTGGGTTTGAGCTTTTCAGGTTGAAGTTTCTTGACATAAGCATCGCATCCCCAAACTTTTAGAAACGACAGCTTAGGTTTCTTCCCAAACCATAATTCATACGGTGTCGTCTCAACGGATTTAGATGGTGCCCTATTTAAAGTGAATGTAGTTGTCTCTAGAGCGTATCCCCAAAATGATAGCGGTAAATCGGTAAGAGACATCATAGATCGCACCATATCCAATAGAGTGCGATTACGATGTTCGGACACACCGTTACGCTGAGGTGTTCCAGGCGGCGTGAGTTGTGAAACGATTCCACATTTTCTTAAGTGTGTACCAAATTCGTGACTTAAATATTCTCCTTCATGATCTGATCGTAAGAATTTTATCTTTTGGTCATGTTGATTCTCTACCTCATTCTGAAATTCCTTGAACTTTTCAAAGGTCTCAGACTTGTGTTTCATCAAGTAGACATACTCATATCTACTCAAGTCATCAGTGAGAGTGAGAACTTAACGATATCCTCCACGAGCCTCAACGCTCATTGGACCACACACATCAGTATGTATGATTTCCAATAAGTTGGTTGCTCGCTCCATTGTTCCGGAGAACGGAGTCTTGGTCATTTTGCCCATGAGACATGGTTCGCATGTGTCAAATGATTCATAATCGAGAGACTCTAAAAGTCCATTAGCATGGAGCTTCTTCATGCGCTTGACACCAATGTGACCAAGGTGGCAGTGCCACAAGTATGTGGGACTATCGCTATCAACTTTACATCTTTTGGTATTCACACTATGAATATGTGTAACGTTACGTTCAGATTCATTAAGAATAAACCATTGACCATCGGGGCATGACCATAAAACATATCTCTCATATAAATAGATCAACCATTATTCTCGGATTTAAATGAGTAGCCATCTCGTATTAAACGAGATCTAGATACAATGTTCATGCTCAAACTTGGCACTAAATAACAATTATTGAGGTTTAAAACTAATCCCGTAGGTAAATGTAGAGGCAGCGTGACGACGGCGATCACATCGACCTTGGAACCATTCCCGACGCGCATCGTCACCTCGTCCTTCGCCAGTCTCCGCTTATTCCGCAGCTCCTGCTGTGAGTTACAAATATGAGCAACAACACCGGTATCAAATATCCAGGAGTTACTACGAGTACTGGTAAGGTACACATCGATTACATGTATATCACATATACCTTTAGTGTTGCCGGCCTTCTTGTCCGCTAAGTATTTGGGGCAGTTCCGCTTCCAGTGACCCTTCCCTTTGCAAGAAAAGCACTCAGTCTCAGGCTTGGGTCCATTCTTTGACTTCTTCCCGGCAACCGGCTTACCGGGCGCGGCAACATCTTTGCCGTCCTTCTTGAAGTTCTTCTTACCCTTGACCTTCTTGAACTTGGTGGTTTTATTGACCATCAACACTTGATGTTCTTTCTTGATTTCTACCTCTGCTGACTTTAGCATTGAAAATACTTCAGGAATAGTTTTCGCCATCCCCTGCATATTGTAGTTCATCACAAAGCTCTTGTAGCTCGGTGGGAGCGACTGAAGGATTTTGTCAATGACCGCCTTGTCCGGGAGGTTAATGTCCAGCTGGGACAGGCGGTTGTGCAACCCAGACATTTTGAGTATGTGCTCACTGACAGAACTATTTTCCTCCATCTTATAACTATAGAACTTGTCGGAGACTTCATATCTCTCGACCCGGGCATGAGCTTGGAAAACCATTTTCAGCTCCTCGAACATCTCATATGCTCCGTGTTGCTCAAAACGCTTTTGGAGCCCCGGTTCTAAGCTGTAAAGCATGCCGCACTGAACGAGGGAGTAATCATCAGCACGTGACTGCCAAGCGTTCATAACGTCTTGGTTCTCTGGGATGGGTGCTTCACCTAGCGGTCCTTCTAGGACATATGCTTTCTTGGCAGCTATGAGGATGATCCTCAAGTTCCGGACCCAGTCCGAATAGTTGCTGCCATCATCTTTCAGCTTGGTTTTCTCTAGGAACGCGTTGAAGTTCATGTTGACATGAGCGTTGGCCATTTGATCTACAAGACATATTTTGCAAAGATTTTAGACTAAGTTCATGATAATTAAGTTCATCTAATCAAATTATTTAATGAAGTAAAGTAATTTACATGGCGTTCTTCAATGACACGCAGGTCATACAAAAAATAAAGACAACTCCTATGGCTCCTGCCGGTTGTCATACTCATCGACATGCAAGTTGTGATTCCTATTACAAGAACATGATCTCATACATCACAATATATCATTCATCATTCATCACAACTTCTGGCCATATCACATCACATGACAATTGCTGCAAAAACAAGTTAGACGTCCTCTAATTGTTGTTGCATCTTTTACGTGGCTGCAATTGGGTTCTAGCAAGAACGTTTTCTTACCTACGAATAACCACAACGTGATTTTGTCAACTTCTATTTACCCTTCATAAGGACCCTTTTCGTCGAATCCGCTCCAACTAAAGTGGGAGAGACAGACACCCGCTAGCCACCTTATGCAACTAGTGCATGTCAGTCGGTGGAACCTGTCTCACGTAAGCGTACGTGTAAGGTCGGTCCGGGCCGCTTCATCCCACAATACCGCTGAAGCAAGAAAAGACTAGTAGCGGCAAGCAAGTTGACAAGATCTACGCCCACAACAAATTTGTGTTCTACTCGTGCAATAGAGAACTACGCATAGACCTAGCTCATGATGCCACTGTTAGGGAACGTTGCAGAAAATTAAAAATTTTCCTACGGTTTCACCAAGATCCACCTATGAGTTCATCTAAGCAACGAGTCATGGGAAAGAGATTGCATCTACATACCACTTTATAGATAGCGTGCGGAAGCGTTCAAGAATATGGTGATGATGGAGTCATACTCGCCGTGATTCAAATCACCGATGACCAAGTGCCGAACGGACAGCACCTCCACGTTCAACACACGTACGGAGCGGATGACGTCTCCTCCTTCTTGATCCAGCAAGGGGGAAGGAGAGGTTGAGGAAGAAGGCTCCAGCAGCAGCACGACAGCGTGGTGTTGGTGGAGAGGCAGTACTCTGACAGGGCTTCGCCAAGCACTCAACGGAGGAGGAGAGGTGTTGGGGAGGGGAGGGGCTGCGCCTTGGATGTCTTGTGCAGCCCTCCCCTCGCCCCACTATTTATAGGGGAAGGGGGAAGGGGGTCGGCCCCCTCTAGATGAGATCTATAGGGGGGGGGCGGCCAAGGGAGGGGGCTTGCCCCCCAAGCAAGGGGGGCGCCCTCACTAGGGTTTCCCCCCAACCCTAGGCGCATGGGCCCAAGGGGGGGGCGCCCAGCCCTCCAGGGGCTGATTCCCTGCCCCCTATGGCCCATGAGGCCCTCCGAGAGGGGTGGCCCCTCCTGGTGGACCCCCGGAACCCCTCCGGTGGCCCCGGTACAATACCGATATGCCCCCGAAATTTTTCGGTGACCATATGACAACTTCCCATATATAAATCTTTACCTCCGGACCATTCCGGAACTCCTCGTGATGTCCGGGATCACATCCGGGACTCCGAACAACATTCGGTAATCACATACAAGTCTTCCTAATAACCCTAGCGTCACTGAACCTTAAGTGTGTAGACCCTACGGGTTCGGGAGACATGCAGACATGGCCGAGACGGCTCTCCGGTCAATAACCAACAACGGGATCTGGATACCCATGTTGGCTCCCACATGCTCCTCGATGATCTCATCGGATGAACCACGATGTCGAGGATTCAATCAACCCCGTATTCAATTCCCTTTGTCAATCGGTACGTTACTTGCCCGAGACTCGATCGTCGGTATCCCAATACCTCGTTCAGTCTCGTTACCGGCAAGTCACTTTACTCGTACCGTAATGCATGATCCCGTGACCAAACACTTGGTCACTTTGAGCTCGTTATGATGATGCACTACCGAGTGGGCCTAGAGAGACCTCTCCGTCATACGGAGTGACAAATCCCAGTCTCGATCCGTGTCAACCCAACAGACACTTTCGGAGATACATGTAGTGCACCTTTATAGTCACCCAGTTACGTTGTGACGTTTGGTACACCCAAAGCACTCCTACGGCATCCGGGAGTTACACGATCTCATGGTCTAAGGAAGAAATACTTGACATTTGGAAAAGCTCTAGCAAAACGAACTACACGATCTTGTGCTATGCTTAGGATTGGGTCTTGTCCATCACATCATTCTCCTAATGATGTGATCCCGTTGTCAACGACATCTAATGTCCATAGTCAGGAAACCATGACTATCTGTTGACCAACGAGCTAGTCAACTAGAGGCTTACTAGGGACGTATTATGGTCTATGTATTCACACGTGTATTACGATTTCCGGATAATATATAGCATGAATAAAGACAATTATCATGAACAAGGAAATATAATAATAATCCTTTTATTATTGCCTCTAGGGCATATTTCCAACATTTACCCACCGCCATGGGGGACGTGGAGTGCGCGCGGTCCGCCGCCTTGAGAGTCACCGCGTGCCGGCGCAGGATGTACTCCGCGTGCTCGATGGCCGGAGAGGTGACCACCATCTTGTTGCCCGTGTGTGGCCTTCTGGACGGGTCGTTGTGGGAGAAGCGCTCCATGGCCGGGGCTGGGGCAGGGACGGACGTGGCGGGGGAGGGGAGCGGCGGGTCCAAGCAGAGGCGCTTCCGCACCGGGATCCGGGGTTGCGGAGGACGAATTCTGGCGTGGGCAGCCCCTCCTGGGCCGCCATTGCGAGGATTTTGCGGACACTCGCGGCCGAAGTGGCCTTGCAGCCACAGATGATGCATTGGAGAGGATCTCGACAGTCTTTGCAGCGGTGGAGCTTGCTCAGGCATCGGAAGCACTTGCCCTTGATGCGGCTTAAAAAGGACTCCCGCCCCGGGGAGGAGGTGCGGCCGCGGGTCTGGTCTGAGTGGTGAACTTGGCGCCGCGCGCCTTTGCCCGACGTGCCCTAGCCAGCCCGCCGGTTTTTCCGCGATCTGACTGTCGTCCATCCTTCTTCTTCCTCCGAGTGGGAAATGCAGAGCTGACTTTCCAGGGCGACTACTATGGATTTAAGGCGTTGCAGCCCGTCGGGAAGGAGGGGCGCAGGCGTGCCCCGCGGTCCAGAGAGGGGGGGTTTGATGCCTCTCCCCGGAGCCGGATCCGCAGTGGAGCCACCGGATCTGGAGACCGCGTGCTTGGGAAGGGATGCCTGCGGACCGAGGCAGGCAACGGACCGCTGTGGCGAGGCCGTGCGGCGCCGGGCAGAGGGCTGCCGCCCCTACTACCGCTGGATCCGCGGCTGCGAGCCATCAAGTCGAGCGGGCTGGGTGGGTGGCCGCCGCGGCCGGAGCTTCCAGCGGCGCGAGGGAGAGCGTGGCCAGCTACTCACTCTTCCAAGAGCCTTCAAGGAGGGGGGCGATGGCTTCTTTCCGACTTGATAAATTGGGCTTTTCCTTCCCGTGAAGGAAAGAATATGGTGTGGCATTATAGTCGGCCCGGCGCAAACAGGTTATTAAGCAAAAACACGCCAGTGCACTAAGCTACTCCTAGGTGTACCTACACACGAATTGGGAAAACTGCGGTACAGCAAATGTACAACAGGAGGATCGGCAGGGTGTATTAGAGTCAATTTTGAAATCTCTTCTTATTGGAACACACGAGTAGAAGCTTGCAACGGTATAAACATTTGAACCATGGAAGACCAGATTCAGCTGTCCACGGTTATGTCAACTAGAGAGACAACTGAACAACGTGCCTACCACGAGGTTTCACGCCACTTGTCCTCGTCCGATCATACTAGATCTCCAACCGCTGAAATGGAACTTTTCGAGGTTGACCAATGCGCCTGGTAACAGCCGGATCGGGGAAAGCTCTTCCTGCTCCTGCCCTCTGCAGCCTCCGACTTTCATCATAGCGAACTTTCACCAGACTCGCCATGAACCGTAATCGAAGAGCAACGAAACAAAAAGCAACAGTATGTAGTATACTACAGTGATAGTTAATCAGAGTATAGCTAATCAATCATGTACGGCGATCATCAACCAATCCTCACGATCTCACGTGCACTGCTGCACTGCACGACGGATCCCATCCCACCTCACCAAGGCGTCCGTGTCCTACTCCCGGCTCAGATACGCGGCCGCGAACGCCAGCTCCTTGGCAGACTTGGGGCTGGCGGGCTGGTCCAGGAAGTAGACGTGCCGCTCGCCGGCCGTCTCGTACCGCACCACCTCGCCGCGCCACCCGCTGCCGTTGAGCGCCGCGGCGTACGCCTCCCCGCGGGCCTCGAAGTTGTCCAGCCCCGACGTGGTCACCGCCACGCGGGCGCACGCCAGCCTCTGCATCGCCGACGCCGGCGCCGCCAGCGGGTTGATCAGCGGGTCGTCGATGCCGTACCGCCCGCCGCACACGAACGACCACGTCTCCTCGTACCGCCGCCGCGTCGCCGTGTCCGTCGTCTCCGCGCCCACGGGCCGCTTTCCCCAGAAGTAGGGGTCCAGGAGCAGCACGCCCAGGATGGCCGCGCCGCCCTCCAGCCCGCTCCCGCTCCCGGCGCGCATCAACATGTTGTGCGCGATGTTAGCGCCGGCGCTGTCGCCGGCGAGGAACAGGCGGGAGAGGTTCCCCCGGTCACGCAGCCACGGCTCGGGCCCGGCGTCCGCGTTCCTGGCGGCCCAGTTGAGCGCCGCCCACGAGTCGTCGTAGGCGGCCGGCAGCGGGTGCTCCGGCGCCAGGCGGTAGTCCACGGACACCGCCACCACGCGCGCCTTGGCCACCAGCGCGTTCAGGTAGTCGTGGTACTTGGGCTCGAACGGCGTCATGATGACGAACGCGCCGCCGTGGAAGAACACCACGACCGGCAGGTCCTTCTCCTTCTTGCCCCCGCCGGCCGCCAGCTTCGGTGGCAGGTACATCCTGGCCCCGAGGCCGGTCCCGTGGTCGATGACGACGTCCTTGGAGACCACCCCGGTGGCCGCGTCGACGCCGGCGGGGACCCGCGCGGTGCCGTCCATCCGGTGGACGCAGCCGCCCCTGTACTGGACGAGGAACGGGGAGAAGTCGAACGCCACGGCGCGGTCGGAGCAGTTGTCCGCCGGCCCCGGGGGCGCGGCGGGCGGCAGCGGCGATGTGCGGCGGCGCGGGACCAGGAAGATGAGCAGCAGGATGGCGGCGAGGAGGAGGAGCAGGACGAGGAGCAGCAGGGCCACCTTGGCCAGGGTCGGGAGCCGCTTGATCTTGGACACCATCCTCGCTCGCGACCGCTGCGCCCGTAACTGTCCGGACAAGGATTTGGTTGGGGAGGAAGCCCGCCGGAGAGGAGGAGAAAAAGAAGTGGGATTTGGGACTTTGGTCGACGAAGCCGAGTGACTGAATGAATAAATAATGTGGTGCTTTGGATAGGATAGCGCACGGGATTGCGAAGTTTGAGAATAGACGACGGGAGTGGATTTGGTTTTGGGACTCGGGAAGTAGGAGCGTGAGGACTGGGCTGACCTTTCCTCCGGCTCTGGTGATCAGGCTGGTGGTTTTGTGTACCGGTGGAGTCTGGATGCTCGCTGCCCGACTGGGAAAATATCAGGAGTGGTGGCCGTTTAAGGTTGAGGATTGACCTCCCGCAAAAAAAAAAAAAGGTTGAGGATTGACAATAATTTGTGCGAGCTTGATTGAGGACTGCGAGACTCTGCGACTACAAGGTTCCTTTCATCGGTCTCACCAAACCGACGGACTAGCCCTTTCCTACGGGTCCTGCTCAGTTCCAGCGGAGTCTGTTTCTTCGTGGACGCCGGCGTGTTTGAGAGCAAATTCGGGACGAACGGCGTCAACAGCCCACAGCTTCCAATTTTGTCAAATCCTTAACACGTTTTCAAACTTATACACATACTTCCTCCTAGATGCATAGCCACAACTAATTCCATACGAAGCAAGCATTAATCAAAACTTTTTTGTGGCGAAAGATATTTATTAAGAACTTAAACAATCATGTGCACACAATTTGAATACATAAGAAGTTTATAATGTCTCGTACATAACAACTGAAATTCAAACACAACATCGGCGCAAAAAAAAAGAGTTCAAACAAACATTATAAAAGCACAATAACCAAATGTTGTGGAGGCTCCAATGTTACTCAATAAGATATTCTCGAAGTTGACTATGAGCTTACTGGTTCTTGATTCTTTGATGTGCTGTCAGTCGGGCATCCATAAGCAAGGACTCACACCGCTGTTGTGATATTCAACAACGGACTTACACTTGCTATTCCCTTTGCATTCCTTCTTAGTGCAAACCAATGACCATGTTTTTCCATAGCTTTGACCTAATAGAGAACCACGTCGCAGCCTCCAAACCTCCTCCGTAGCAACCACGACACCCACCAGCTCAAACCATTGTATTCTTCCTCATCCGACGATGAAGACGAATCGTCGAAGATCATCGCCGACAACCGCTTCATCTAGGCATGAGAAAATTAAATGGTCTACTTGATATTTTTTTTGATGAAACATTGAAAAAATACATGGATGCAATTTGACAATCACCCAATGTGTGGCGACGGCCGAAGCGACGACAACCGACGTTGGAGCAGCTCTCGCTTGGGCACTAAGGCGGCGGAGGAGACCATCGAAACTACATAGGTCGCTAAGCTTTGCAAGGTCGGCAGCGGCGAAGACAAAGGCGGTCTACTTCTCTGGTTCAGGCGGCATCAGCCGGCTCTGGCAAGAGTTGGAGCTTGCTACAACATCTTCGAGGTCGGCCAGTCCAATTCAGGGAGGAAAACTGCCTTCGGTGGCAACCTTGCAAAGCTTAGCGACGACGGGCTGCTCGGCGGCAGAAATGACGATTCCGGCAGCCTCAACGGACAGGAAGGTGAGGAAGAGGCTGGTGGGGCTGCACGTTGGCGGCGCCAATTGATTCCGCCACAGGGAGAGGATTGGGGGGGAGGGATGAAAGCAACAGTCGGGTGGGCAAAGTGAGGTGGGTGAAAAGTTAATTTTTTTAGGTATTATACGCTTTAGAGAATCTGCTAGATAAGGTTAAATCAATAAAACCGACATTTTTTCCTCAACTATGAGATGCTCTTACTCACCGTCCATCTCCTCTAGGTGTTGCCTACTGCCTAAAACGAAATTCTGGCTTATCAATTTGAGAATTGGGAATGATATCTCCTTTATTAAGAGCATTTTTCATGGCTGCTAAGGCCACCTACAACGCACAACTCTAAACGAATGTTCGTTTTGTCTGAATTTAGTCCATTTAGGTCACATCAAGGGCTGTTGTCCAGCCTCGTCGGAGCAAATCTAGCCAGTACGCCCAATCGACGGTCGCATTTCATGCAGGCGTCATGTTTCTTTTGCAAGAAAGGAAAAATAAAAACTGAAATAGCCCGCGTCCATGGTTCATGTTGGCCAGAGCACCAACCGCCGGCACACATGCCAGACTAAAAAAATGATCATCCCATGGTTCTTGCCAGCACACTTGCCAGCGGCCGGTATATAGCGGCGGTAGTGTGCTTTGGCGTTGTGGCCATGACGGGAGCGGTAGGGCGGAGGGTTTTGGGAGAGAAGGAGGAAATGAGGACGTTGTACCCTCGAGGAGTGGGCCAGGGAAGGATAAAGGCTTGTGTCGCGCGCGTCCACGCCTGGTCCATTTCAACGTATATCCAACATAAATTTGGGCAGGAAATGGGTCAGAAACGGACATAAAACGAAGTCGATGGGCGTGTTGGGTTATCCTTTATGTTTGTTTTGTTCCAAACCAAATGCCGTCATGCGTTGGCCTTGTCCTAGATGGGTAGAATAGCTGCAGTTCAAATTGCCAGAAAAGAACACCTGCCCATTGGAATTGCCAGAAAGGACCATCTGTAGATGAATTTGACAAAAAAGACCCCCTCGGCCGTGGCGGTAGGCGCGGCAGGCGACACGTGGCACCTGCCGCCATGGCTGGTGGCCGCGGGCCTGCCGTCGCGCCCGCTGGGCCAGAACGGACTACCAGACTGTGCCGCATGCCGGGACGGAACGGGCGGGCCTGGTGGGCCCTGCCGCCACAAGAGGAGGCGGCTGACGCTGCTCCTCGCGCTCCCAGGCTGACATGCCTCGCAGTTCACGGACCCATCAAGTGGGCCATGCCGCCACCGCTAGAGGCGGCAACCTTCTGCACCTGCACGCGCGACAAGCCCTGACGCGTGACGGCGCTGATTCCAACGACAGCGACCCTGACGGCACAAATTCCAACATGCGGGAATTTGGACATTGTGTGCTGCTGCTTTTGCCCGGGAATCGCTCCTGCTTTCTCTTCCGCCCGCCTGCTTTTTCTTCTTTTGTGTGAACGGATGCGACAGCACTGCGAGAGGAATCCGAGGCTGCGGGAACCTATTGTGCCGACACTACAAGGATCCTAAAATGTCCCACCTAATATTTTGCCTGTTCGCGCTTATTTTCCGGCCATCATTTGCCGTCTGAGCCTATAAAAGGAGACACCGAGGCTCTCACCATCCTCGTCCAGCCATCCTCAAAATCGCCACTGCGAAAGTGTGTAAAACATTTTTTTAGTCGGTATGAGTTTGCCTTGCTCAGATCAAAGCATTAGGCCGAGGAAAATGAAGAATGCAAGTTTGCCTGCGAGGGTGGTAGTCCTGTGGTGTTGGTGTGGCGATCATTGCAAGGTGAAGGAGGTGACGGATTTTTCAGATTGGTTGGGCATGAAGTTTTTCATGTGCGCCAACTATGAGGAAGATCCACCTGTAGCTATTTCAGAGTACGACAAGCCTCCGGTATGCTTTAACCATCACGAATAGATATTGTATGTATTTTGATTGATTCTTTAATAATATTTTTGTTTCTTGTTGTAGTCTCCTCAGCCTCTGCGCATGTACTATCCTTGGATTGACACAGAGAAGCCGACTTGGACAGTGACTCGGATTCGTGAAAGAAGTCACCTTCATGGAATTGTTTCTATGCGGAAGAGCGACGTGAGAAGGCAGAAGCTGAGGAGAAAGCAGAGCAAGAGAGAGTTAAAATAATACTATGCAGAGCAACACCGTTTTTTAAGGATTTAGGAAAGAGAAACAGGGAAGAGGCTCATCGCATAGAGGGGCAGGAACGGCGGCGAAAGGAGGCTCGTGAGGCGGAGAGACAGAGAAAGAAAGAAAGGGCTAGTGAGGCCGAGGCAGCAGAAGAAGCTGGCGATGTAAAAGGAAAATATCCACGCTGGACTCAGTAGATTCCTGTCGTAGTATTTTTTATTTCGCAATCGTTTGTATCTTAATTTCCGAAGTTTAATGTAGCTTCATTTTAGTAGTTAAATGTAGCTTTATTTTAATAGTGTGATGTAGCTTTATTTCAGTTGTATCGTGTCTTAATGAAAAAATTATAGTTTTACCATAAAATGTGGCATTTTATTTCCCTCCAATAATTATCGAACGTCATGCAACAACTATAACATGAAATTAAGATAGAACATAATGCCCTACAATAAGACAGTACAAACTAATAATGCAAGTACATCTGAATTAAACGGGACTAGTGCATTTTTATTTGAGCATACATAGATGTTTCATACATAAGTCGGAAAGTCTGATATTGACATATGTAGATACAAATGGGTCGCATACGTAGATAGATGAATCATTGTAGTCGATGATGACCGCCTGGCCTTCCCTTCGGACCGGAAAGCAACAAGTGATTAGGTGGTCGAGTTACACAAAGACCGCGACCGTACTCTAGTTGGTCTTCCTGTGTCTGCGACTCCTGCATAGGTGGTGGAGTCTGTAATCCTTGTTGCGAACCTAATGTGTAATTGTAGGCGTATGGTTGTGACTCCTCGGGGATAAAAGATGGGCCAATAACGTCCTCTCCGAAGAATTCCATAACTACTCCTTTAACCTTGTCGCCATCAGCATGTGATGATCCCTGTATGCGTGTATTGAGGCCACGTCGGGTGTACTCATCGTCCCAATTAACATCAAGTATGTCCTGCACATAGAAACATTGTAAACAAACTGTTAGAGGATAATATGTGATATCACTGTAAATGCATTAAAATGTAAACATGACTACCTGATCAGATCCCTCGCCTATACTGTCTGTCCATTCTACGTGGTACTGGTTTAAATCTGAGGCATGAATCTCCTCGGGCATGGAGATCCCTCGCGTGGAGAGATATGGCTAAGATCCCTCACCTTAAGTGTATGCGCCATATCTTGTGTATGCATATGGGTTTGGGGAAAGATACTGCTCGGGCATCGAATCCAAGCCCATGCCATGGTCCTGAGATGTCTGCCCCTGACGAAGCTGCATCGAAGAAGAGCGATGCAGTTGCAGAGAAGAGTCATGTCGTGGCAATGTCGTTGTAGTACTCGGACCCTCCCCCCACTGCCCATGGCTTTTACGCGCCTCGCTCGGCCTCGACGACGGTGCCGCACTCGGTCTGGCTGACCTCGCTACTAGCATGTTGTACACTCCAGTGACTACGTCGTCGCCTCTACCACATCTCAACTTTGTTACCATGTAATCTTTAAAACGTTTCCGAAATGACTTGACAGCTGGTCCCTTGGCCGGCATGCTTTCCATCGCCATCTGCCCTATTTCGTTGGCAGTTTGAAGCTGAAAAAAAATGTTTTTATTTGGTTGAAATGATTATGAAATGATGGACCTGAAAAAATTACTAGTGATTACCATCTGGTCATGATAGTAAGCTGCATGCAGCTCAACATGTCTCTGCATATGCTCCTCCGGCGTGAGATTTGTTGGTATCATAGCTAGTTGACTGGCCAGGCTTGTACGCGTGTTGATGCAGTACCACTGCTTGTATGCTTGAGATGTACTTCCATCGTACTGTCTGCAAAATTATATAATTACATCAATCGTTGTGATGAAAGCAAAGCATCTTCACGCATTGTATGGTCATCGTAAAAAAATAATATAAATTAAATGTACTTAAGTTGATACACTATATTTGCTAGCGCTTCATTTTCCCACTTGTGTACCCATTGAATGTTGTGTTCCCTCTATTTGTAAGAACTCCAACAGTGGCACATATTGGTTAGCCTGCAAATTATGTAACAAAGTGTGAGTTTAGTAAATTAAAAGGGACACTAACTATCTAGGGAGGTCACATATTACTTATGGGTTTCCTCGTCGGTACATCTTGGAAAAGATGGTGGAATCTCTTGATACAGACCGAACTGTCTCATGACACGCTTTGGGTTGTAAGGCTCAACACACCACAGGAACAATAAGTAGGAGCGAGTCAGCCAGAATGCACTATCGGTCAACATGCCTGATGTGATGGGTAGTATATCGAAGACCATCTGTACATGAGACCAGGGAGAACTACGTCCCCGTGTGAATTTGGAAACATAACCCCGAGGAGCCACAACAAATACGCAAACATATGTCTTTTTCTCGTCTCAGAATCAGTGTAGCTAGATAAATTAAGAAAGTTATCATGAAGCCAGGAGAGTGGGATGCCACGAGGGCCACCAGAACATTGTGATTCTGGCATTGTCATCCCAAGACGGTCTGATATATTTAATGCCAAGATGGAGACACTCGTGGAGAGACTAACGGCTCACCTCTAATTGGTAGAGCAGTGATCATAGAAATATCTTTCAGTGTAGGTGCAAGCTCCCCAAAAGGAAAGTGAAAGGTGTGGGTTTCAGGTCTCCAACCGGTAAATGAGGGATGTCAAAAAGGATGGGTCTGAACATAACTGGTCTTCGCATGATGTGAGCCTAGCAAAAGCATGTAGTCCATAAGCGTCAAGGTGAGGAACAAAAGAATTGTGTATTGGCCAGGTTTTCTTTACAGTTTGAAGTTTGAAAGTCCGAAAATCATGATTTTTATTTGGGTTCAAAAATAGGTGGCAACGGTGACCGGCATCATGGGGCCCCTCCAAAAGCACTACACTTCAGCCATAACCTGCACACAAACATACAAATAAAAATTAACTTAAGAAATACAAAGAGATACAATTTACATTAATTAACTGAAGTTAACAACACGGGTACAATAATACAAAGAGATTAAATTTAAATTAAATATAAATACAATAACATAGAGATTCGATAATACAAAGAGATTCAATTTAAATTGATAAAAATATAATACAAATATAAGTAGACATAGCGAGTACAGATAAATCAACATCATGCGGTGTTGTTCCCCCGATACAGGCATTCCCTACGTGAATGTCCAGGACACCTACAAACGCGGCATCGCCTTGGTTCTCCCATCTGGCTATGGTCCATGTCATTGCGATGACGCCTAGACTGACATCATTCCTTGGCGGTTCTCATCAAGTCGGCGCTCGGAACCCATTTTGGCCCATCTGGCCACAACATTTTGTAGTTCATATCAATGCCCCAGGCCCAGAACTCACGTGTTGTATGGATTGTTGTAAGTGCATCTAGTGCCCCTTAGTGATTTTGGTGTATTGAAGACTTATAGGTTAAGGGACTAATATGCTTGTGAGTGTACACAGGCTCTATAAGTCAATGAGGAGTTTGATATTTACGATGAATGTCGACCCCTAAAAATGAATGTCTTCAGCTGAATACTTTGGTTCTCCTGAAGACTTTGAAAGTGAAGAAATTGGTGTGACCTTGAAGACTTGGATATTCATGCGAGGATTATGAAGCGTGAAGACTTTTGTTTTCGTAGTTCCTTTTTCTCCTTCTTGAGTTATAGGAAACACCGCACTGTTAAAGGGGGTCGAGGTAATACTAAGGAAACTGATTTCCAAGTGATGCTCATCTCAAAATCCTATACGTGCCCAATCCTTCGAGTGAAGCCTTTGTAAATCTCATATCAGTTCAGTCATTTTCTTCAGTGACAGAGACAAAGATCTTCTGGTCGCTGAGGAATTTGTTCTGACTGAGGAGTTAGGATTCGCCAGTGCGGATTGCCTACACAGTGAGGAACATGATAGCCCTGAGGAATTTGAACCTCAAATATCCGACCGCTGTTGTGCTATGCGCCAGCTGTCCCGAAAATATCTATACACCTCATGGTCATATCATTGAAGGACATTTTTGTCTTATCATGTCGGGTTGCTCCCTAGGCTATAAATAGCCGCCCCCTACAACCACTAGCTGGTTGGATGCTCCGCGAGAAACTGACACTTGTCATTGAGAGCATCCCATCCTCCGAGGACTTTGAGCGAAAATCATCAAGTGAGGAAAACCCAAATCCCAAACCCAACCACCTACAAACCCAAAGTGATTGAGCATCACTGAAGTGATTGTTCCTGTGTGGAACCGATGCTTGTTACCTTTGAGGACTGTGTATCCTCCAGACGGTTAGGCGTCATGGTCTGAGCATCCAAGAGGAATTGTGGATCACGGAGTGACCAAGTCTGTGAAGGTTTGGAAGTCACCTGCGAAGACTTACCACGAGTGATTGGGCGAGGTCTGTGTGACTTTAGCTCAAGGAGAATATGGTGAGGACTGTGTGTCCGGGACTGTGTGTCCACAAGTTTAAATACTCAGCCGCTCTAACCAGACGTACAACTATCACAGCAGTTGGAACTGGTCTACCAAATCATTGTCTTCACCAAGCCAACTGGTTCTATTTCCTCAACCCTTTCATTTCCTCATTCATGTGTTGATGAACCTCATCATTACTGTTTGAAGACTTTGACTGAAGACTTTCTCTATTTCCTCATTTCAATTTCTTCAGTCTCATTGTCTTCAGCCTGCTTATCCTATTTTCACGCTATCTGTACCATGTGCTTGTTTTCATTTCATCATGATGACTATGCTGTTGCTCGGTTGTGCTTATACGTGAGTACTTATTCCGCTGCTAGTGCGTCGTTACTTAGGAATTTCTTCACTTAGAAATTCCTCAGTGACGAATTTGTAAAAATTGCCTATTCACCCCCTTCTAGTCGATATAACGCACTTTCAATTGGTATCAGAGCAAGGTACTCCCTTGTTCTGCGTGGTTTTGGTTTAACCACCTAGAGTTCTAGTTATGTCGACTGCAGGAATGAAGAAAGTGACTTGCCCCATCTTTGACGACCATGAGTATCCCAAGTGGAAGGCCATGATGAAGAAGCGACTCATGGCAATGAACAACAAATTGTGGACCGTCACTGAGATTGGTCTTACCGATCTATGCAAGATTGGTGAGGCTGATGATATTCGCAAGTACACTCTACTAAACCTCACGACAAAGGTTATCATCTGCTCCTCTTTGTCCCAAAATCAGTTCAGGAACATCATGCATCTCAACCATGAGAAGCTTATCTGGCACCGACTCTCTGAGGTCTATGAAGGTCATCGAACTCGTCATGATCCTTGGTTTGAGGATTTCAAAGAATCACTCAAGGAGATGACTTTCACCTCAGAATCATCATCCACTGCACCATGCCTTATGGCAAAAGGTGCCAAGGTAACTAAATGCTACCTTTCAGAATCTAGTGATGATGAATCTAGACCCAACTACACTAAACTTGCTTCCCTTGCCACTAAACAACAAAGATCTCTTGAAAAAGTTCAAAACATGCTTGATGAAAGCGATGATATCTTGGGGGAGGAATTGAATCGAACTAAGGCTTTGACTGATAGTCTTCAGAGACTTCAGTCTAGGTTTGACAACCTTCAAAATCATCATAACACTCTCTTAACTGATCATGAGAAGCTTCCTTATGAATTTCTTCAGAGAAAGCAAGATCTTGAGAAGTTAAAAGTGAGTTATGAAGATCTTTAGAAGGAAAACGATTCATTGCTTGCTCAACAGATTAGTTCCGCTCAGGAAGAATTTATTCCACCATGTCTGAAATGCATTGAGCGTGAATCTACTAATTCTTCACCTGAATGTTCAAATGCTTCTATTGCTGCAAATTCTTCAACTGTCTCTGTGGTCACAGATTCCTCATCTGAGGGTACCATAAGTATCACTGACGATAATGCAGGGTTGAAGGAATTGTATGTGATAGGCATATACAAAAGCCTCAAAGGGCATTAGACTCCTTGTGATGTGCTCAAAAAGCAGATCTTGAACAAAAATCCTAGGAAAGAGGGTATTGCCTTTGAGAGGAAACTCAATGCTGATGGGACCTACTAGAAACCTGAGCAATACCCCAAAACCTCATGGGTTGCTGCGAAAGGACCTCTGATAACCCGCAAGTATAGGGGATCGCAACAATTTTCGAGGGTAGAGTATTCAACCCAAATTTATTGATTCGACACAAGGGGAGCCAAAGAATATTCTCGAGTATTAGCAGTTGAGCTGTCAATTCAACCACACCTGGATAACTTAGTATCTGCAGCAAGGTATTTAGTAGCAAAGTAGTATGATAGTAATGGTAACAGTGGCAAAAGTAACGATAGCAGTTTTCTAGTAATTGTAACAGTAGCAACGGTAAAGTAAATAAGCAAAGCACAATATGTGAAAAGCTCGTAGGCATTGGATCAGTGATGGATAATTATGTCGGATGCAATTCATCATGTAATACTTATAACATAGGGTGACACAGAACTAGCTCCAGTAAATCAATGTAATGTAGGCATGTATTCCGAATATAGTCATACGTGCTTATGGAAAAGAACTTGCATGACATCTTTTGTCCTACCCTCTCGTCGCAGCGGGGTCATAGTGGAAACTAAGGGATATTAAGGCCTACTTTTAATAGAGTACCGGACCAAAGCATTAACACATAGTGAATACATGAACTCCTCAAACTACGGTCATCACCAAGAAGTATCCCGATTATTGTCACTTCGGGGTTGTCGGATCATAACACATAATAGGTGACTATAGACTTGCAAGATAGGATCAAGAACTCACGTATATTCATGAAAACATAATAGGTTCAGATCTGAAATCATGGCACTCGGGCCCTAGTGACAAGCATTATGCATAACAAAGTCATAGCAACATCAATCTCAGAACATAGTGGATATCAAACCCTAACAAAACTAACTTGATTACATGGTAAATCTCATCCAACCCATCACCGTCCAGCAAGCCTACAATGGAATTACTCACGCACGGCGGTGAGCATCATGAAAATCGGTGATGGAGGATGGTTGATGATGACGACGGCGATGAATACCCCTCTCCGGAGCCCCGAACGGACTCCAGATCAGCCCTCCCGAGAGAGATTAGGGCTTGGCGGCGGCTCTGTGTCGTAAAACACGATGAAACTTTCTCTCTGATTTTTTTCTCTGCGAAACGGAATATATAGAGTTGGAGTTGAGCTCGGTGGAGCATCAGGGGGCCCACGAGACAGGGGGCGCGCCCAGGGGGAGGGGGCGCGCCCCCCACCCTCGTGGACCGGGTGTGGGCCCTCTAATGCTATTTCTTTCACCAATATTTTTTATTAATTCTGAAAAGTTGCTCCGTGGATTTCCAGGACATTCTGAGAACTTTTATTTCTGCACAAAAATAACACCATGACAGTTCTGCTGAAAACAGCGTCAGTCCGGGTTAGTTCCATCCAAATCATGCAAATTAGAGTCCAAAACAAGGGCAAAAGTCTTTGGAAAAGTAGATACGATGGAGACGTATCGACTCCCCCAAGCTTAAACATTTGCTTGTCCTTAAGCAATTCAGTTGACAAACTGAAAGTGATAAAGAAAAACTTTTACAAACTCTATTTGCTCTTGTTGTTGTAAATATGTAAAGCCGGCATTCAAGTTTTCAGCAAAGATTATGAACTAACCATATTCACAATAACACTTAGGTCTCATGTTTACTCATATCAATGACATAATCAACTAGCGAGCAAATAATAATAAATCTCAGATGACAACACTTTCTCAAAACAATCATAACATGATATAACAAGATGGTATCTTGCTAGCCCTTTCTGAGACCATAAAACATAAATGCAGAGCACCTTTAAAGATCAAGGACTGACTAAACATTGTAATTCATGGTAAAAGAGATCCAGTCAAGTCATACCCAATATAAACTAATAGTAATCATGCAAATGACAGTGTGCTCTCCAGCGGGTGCTTTTTAATAAGAGGGTGATGACTCAATATAAAAGTAAATAGATAGGCACTTCGCAGAGGGAAGCAAGGATTTGTAGAGGTGTTAGAGCTTGATTTTGAAATAGAGAGATAATAACATTTTGAGCGGTATACTTTCACTGTTAACATAACAACTATGAGATCTTGATATCTTCCATGCTACACACATTGTAGGATCTCGATATTTCTTTCACTGTTAACATAACAACTATGAGGTCTTTCCTATAGTTTGCCGATCAAGGATCTGATCACTTAGTTTTATTTTTTTTGCCTCGCATATGCATAGCTTTGGTCATATAATGACTTTGCTATTTGCCCGCGTGTGCTTTTGTGTGTGTTAGTGTTGGCTGTGTGCATCCTAGCTATGCAGAGGCCGGGTGTGTGCTCATCATGTTTGTATTTTCTTGATACTTCGTTTTGAGTCAATAAATCCACCCTTTATCGAAAAGGTGGTTCCGAAACAGAATGGTAAAGTTTTATACTCCCCCTCCACCAACAAGCATTAATCCATGGCTTGCCCGAAACAACGGGTGCCTCCAACTAACAACAATCCTGGGGGAGTTTTGTTTAATTATTTTGATTTGCTTTGATCTTTTTGATCATGGGACTGGGCATCCCAGTTACCAGCCGTTTTCTCGTGAATGAGGACCGGAGTCCACTCCTCTTGAGAATAACCCACCTAGCATGGAAGATACAGACAACCCTACTTGAAACATGAGCTGCTCGAGCATACAAGACAGAATTTCATTTGAAGGTTTGGAGTTTGGCACATACAAATTTACTTGGAACAGCAGGTAAATACAACATATAGAAGGTATGGTGGACTCATATGGAATAACTTTGGGGTTTATGGAGTTTGGATGCACAAGCAGTATTCCCGCTTAGTACAAGTGAAGGCTAGCAAAAGACTAGGAAGCGACCAACTGAGAGAGCGACAACATTCATGAACATGCATTAAAATTAATCAAAACCAAGTGCAAGCATGAGTAGGATATAATCCACCACGAACATAAATATCGTGAAGGCTATGTTGATTTTTGTTTCAACTACATGCGTGAACATGTGCCAAGTCGAGTTACTCAATTCATTTAAAGGAGGATACCACCCTATCATACCACATCACAACCATTTTAATAGCATGTTGGCACGCAAGGTAAACCATTATAAACTCCTAGCTAATTAAGCATGGCATAATCAACTATAATCTCTAATTGTCATTGTAAACATGTTTATTCATAATAGGCTGAATCAGGAACAACGAACTCATCATATTTACAAAAACAAGAGAGGTCGAGTTCATGCCAGCTTCTCTTATCTCAATCAGTCCATCATATATCGTCATTATTAATTGCCTTTCACTTGCACAACCGAACGATGTGTACAATAATAATAGTGCACGTGCATTGGACTAAGCTGGAGTCTGCAAGCATTCAACTCAAGAGAGAAGCCAAAATAATATGGGCTCTTGGTTAAGGTAAATCAATTATGCATATGAGAGCCACTTAGACATTTTCATTATGGTGTTCTTCTATCGACCCCCAAAGGAAAAAGAAAGAAGTAAAACTATTTACACGAGAAAGCTCCCAACAAGCAAAAGAAGAACGAGAAATATTTTTGAGTTTTTCTTTTAATTATTACTACTACAGACATGGAATTAAACTAACTAATTTTTTTGGGTTTTTCTTAAGGTTTATCTAACACACAAGAAGAAAGCAGGAAAAAGAAATTAAACTAGCATGGACAGTACAAAGAAAGAGTATGAGCACCGACACTAGAATGAGTGTGTGAACATGAATGTAAAGTCGGTGGGAAATACGTACTCCCCCAAACTTAGGCTTTTGGCCTAAGTTGGTCTATGGCCATGGGTAGCCTGGCTGTTATCCGTAGTTGTAACTGGGGTCGTACTGAGATGCAGCAGCCATCGCCTCCTAGGCTGTAGCCTGGCGGCATTGCTACCTCCGCCCTCCTCTCGCACTCGTTTGCCTCCTCCCTGGTTCTAACATATCTTATTTTTGCCTAATAATCAAAAAGGGTAGGAGGAGGGAGAGTAATATGGAAAGCACGACGTCTGTCAAAGATTAGTCGATATTGGAGGAATTGTTCATTCCTCTCAGGAAAATGATGACTAACCATGACATTATAATCTAAATAAGCGGGAGGCAATTCCATATCATTTTCATGTATAGGTAAATCAAGATAATTAGCCACACGGGTCGCATAAATTGATCCAAACAAGTCTCCAGCTAAACCATTATGATGCAACCTACGTGCAACAATTGCCCCCAAGTTGTATTGTTTATCACCTAATACAGCACTCTTGAGAACACAAAGATCAGAGACACACATGTGACATGCTTTATCTTTACCACTAATGCATCTACCAATGAAAAGAGCAAAATAATGTATAGCAGGAAAATGAATGCTCCCTCTGGTAGCTTGTGCTATTTCTCTAGATTCTCCCACCGTAATACTAGCAAGGAAGTCTTTATATTCAGATTTACGAGGTTCATTAATACTTCCCCACTGCGGGAGTTTGCAAGCGGTAGTAAAATCTTCTAAGTCCGCGGTATATGATTTATCATAAATATCAAACATGACAGTTTGAGAATTGCGCGAAGATGTAAATTTAAACCTTCTCACAAATGAATCAGTTAAGTATTGGTATTGAGGGCACTTATCTTGGATGAATTCCTCAAGGTCAGCATTACGCACATATGCATCAAATTCATCCTTAATGCCCGCTTCGACCATAAACTGCTCTGACGGCCATTCACAAGGTCGTACGTCAGCCACCCTTGGTGGTTCCTCATCTTGCTCATGTATGGCGAGCCTGGGTCCTTTCTTCCTTGAAGAACCACGTTGATACATTTTCCTAAACATATTTCCTTTTCTGCAATATTTCTGAAATTTTTAGTACTCAAAATAAAAGTGAATCAAAATAAACAAGATTGATAGCAACTACTCCCACAAGTGCCTAGAGCCTATATCATGCATTAGAATTACTTGGGACCTCATAAATTTGACATGCAAGCTCAAGAACAGGGTCACCTAGGCAGCAAAAATTTGCAACGAATAAAACACTAACAAAAACTAATTGGATCATTGGAGGAGTCACATACCAAGCAACAATCTCCCAAAGCAGTTTTGTGAATGGAGCTTTGAGCAAGGAGATCAAAAATCACAGCAAAATGAGCTAGAACTCGTGCTTGAGCTGGATGGGGATTTTTTTGGGAGGAAGATGGAGTGTGTGGGTGCGGGAATAAGTGGAGGGGAGCCACCCACGATGCAGGGGGCGCGCCCTGTAAGGGTGGGCGCGCCCTGGACCCTTGTGGCCAGGTGCTTGCTCCCCCTGATGTGTTCTTAGTGCCAAATATTCTCAAATATTTCAGAAAAAATCATATTAAATTGGCATGGCATTTGGAGAACTTTTATTTTCGGGATATTTTTACTGCATAGATAATTCGGAAAATAGACAAAATATACTATTTCTACTTTATTTATTCTAAGTAACATGGAGTAAAAGAAGGGTACAGAAGGTGGTGCCTTCTAGTTTCATCCATCTCATGATCATCAAAAGGAATCCACTAACAAGGTTGATCAAGTCTTGTTAACAAACTCATTCCGAATCTCATGAAACCGGAGAAATTTCAAAGTGACACTAGGTTACCTCAACGGGGATATGAACATCCCCAATAATAAGAATATCATACTTTTTCTTTGCAGTAGGGAGAGGAAATTCAAAACCTCCAAATATAATTGATGGAATTTTCCCAATAGAGTTTATGCTGTGAACTTGAGGTTGTTTCCTCGGAAAGTGTACCGTATGCTCATTACCATTAACATGAAAGGTGACAAGGCCTTTGTTGCAATCAATAACAGCACCTGTAGTATTTAAAAAGGGTCTACCAAGGATAATCTACATACTGTCATCCACAGGAATATCAAGAATGACAAAGTCTGTTAAGATAGTAACATTCGCAACAACAACACGCACGTCCTCACAAATACTGACAGGTATAGCAGTTGATTTATCAGCCATTTGCAAGGATATCTCAGTAGGTGTCAACTTACTTAATTCAAGTCTACGGTATAAGGAAAGAGGCATAACACTAACACCAGCTCCTAAATCACATAAGGCAGTTTTAACATAATTTCTTTTGATGGAGCATGGTATAGTGGGTACTCCGGGATCACCAAGTTTCTTAGGTATTCCACCCTTAAAAGTATAGTTAGCAAGCATGGTGGAGATTTCAGCTTCAGGTATTTTTATTTTATTTGTAATGATATCTTTCATGTATTTAGCATAAGGATTTGTTTTAAGCATATCGGTTAGGCGCATGCGTAAGAAAATAGGTCTAATCATTTCAGCAAAGCACTCAAAGTCCTCATCATCCTTTGTTTTGGATGGTTTAGGAGGAAAGGGCATGGGTTTCTGAACCCATGGTTCTCTTTCTTTACCATGCTTCCTAGCAACAAAGTCTCTTTTATCATAACGTTGATTTCTTGATTGTGGGTTATCAACAACAGCAGGTTCAATTTCTATATCGTTGTTATTGCTAGGTTGAGCATCTACATGAACATCATCATTAGCATTATCATTAGGTTCATGTTCATCTCCGGATTGTGTTTCAGCATCGGATATAGAAGTATCATTAGGATTCTCAGGTGTTTCTACATTAGGTTCACTAGAAGCATGCAAAGTCCTATCATTTTTCTTTTTCTTCTTTTTAGAAGGACTAGGAGCATCTAAATTATTCCTCTGAGAATCTTGTTCAATTCTCTTAGGGTGGCCTTCAGGATACAAAGGTTCCTGAGTCATTTTACCAGTTCTAGTAGCCACTCTAACTGCAAGATCATGTTTATTATTTAATTCATCTAGCAATTCATTCTGAGCCTTAAGTACTTGTTCAGCTTGAGTGGTGACCATAGAAACATGTTTACTCGTGAGTTTAAGTTCACCCTTAACTCTAGACATATAATCACTCAAGCGCCCAATCATATAAGCATTATTTTCCAGTTGTCTACTAACATATCATTGAAATTTGCTTGTTTATCCATAAAGTCATCAAATTCATCTAAGCATTGGCTAGCAAACTTAGTAGACGGGATTTCAATTTTATCGTATCTATAAAGAGAGTTTACCTTCACTACCTATGTCGGGTTATCAATACCTTCTATTTCTTTAGGTGGTAAATTGAGGCCATGAATTTCTTCAATGGGAGGTAAATTTTTAACATCTTCGGCTTTAATACCTTTCTCTTTCATAGATTTCTTTACCTCTTGCATATCTTAAGGACTGAGAAATAGAACACCTCTTTTCTTTGGAGTTGGTTTAGGAGTTGGTTCAGGAGGTGCCCAATTATTTTCATTTGCCAACATATTATTTAATAGCAATTCAGCTTGGTCGAATGTCCTTTCCCTGAAAACACAACCAGCACAACTATCCAAGTGGTCCTTGGAAGCATCGGTTAGTCCATTATAGAAGATATCAAGTATTTCATTTTTCCTAAGAGGATGATCAGGCAAAGCATTAAGTAATCGGAGAAGCCTCCCCCAAGCTTGTGGGAGACTCTCTTCTTTGATTTGCACAAATTTATATATTTCCCTCAAGGCAGCTTGTTTCTTATGAGCAGGGAAATATTTAGCAGGGAAGTAGTAAATCATATCCCGGGGACTACGCACACAACCAGGATCAAGGGAATTAAACCATGTCTTAGCATCACCCTTTAATGAGAAAGGAAATATTTTAAGCATATAGTAATAGCGAGATTTCTCATCATTAGTAAACAGGGTGGCTATATCATTTAACTTTGTAAGATGTGCCACTACAGTTTCAGATTCAGTGCCATAGAAAGGATTAGATTCAACTAAAGCAATAATCTTAGGATCAACAGAGAATTCATAATCCTTATCAGTAACAAAGATAGGTGAAGTAGCAAAAGAAGGGTCATGTTTCATTCTAGCATTCAGAGTCTTCTGTTTCAGCTTAGCTAATAATTTCTTAAGATCTGATCTATCATTGCAAGCAAGAAAATGTCTAGCAGTTTCTTCATCCATAACATAAACCTCAGGAACAACAGGCAATTCATATTTAGGGGGAGAACCTTCATCATCACTATCATCAATATTATCAGTTTCAATAATTTCATTCTCCCTAGCCCTAGCAAGTTGTTCATCAAGATATTCACCTAATGGCACAGTAGTATCTAGCATAGAAGTAGTTTCATCATAAGTATCATGCATAGCAGGAGTGGCATCATCAATAACATGCGACATATCAGAATTCATAGCAGTAGCAGGTTTAGGTGTCGCAAGCTTACTCAAAATGGAAGGAGAGTCTAGTGCAGAGCTAGATGGCAGTTCCTTACCTCCCCTCGTAGTTGAGGGAAAAATCTTAGTTCATTGATCTTTTGATACGTCTCCAACGTATCTATAATTTTTGATTGTTCCATGCTATTATATTACCTCTTTTGGATGTTTATGGGCTTTACTTTACACGTTTATATCATTTTTGGGACTAACCTACTAACCGGAGGCCCAGCCCGTATTGCTGTTTTTTTGCCTATTTCAGTGTTTCGAAGAAAAGGAATATCAAACAGAGTCCAAACGAATGAAACCTTTGGGGGAGTGATTTTTGGAACAAACGTGATCCAGAGGACTTGGAGTGCAAGTCAAGAAGCAATCGAGGAAGCCACGAGGGTGGAGGGCGCGCCCCCCTACAGGGCGTGCCCCCTATCTCGTGGGCCCTTCGAGCGTCCACGGCCGTACTTCTTCCTCCTATATATACCCATGTACCCCGAAACCATCAGGGGAGCCACCGAAAAACTATTTCCACCACCGTAACCTTCTGTATCCGTGAGATCCCATCTTGGAGCCGTCGTCGGCACTCTGCCGGAGGGGGAATCCACCGCGGAGGGCCTCTACATAAACTCCAAGGCCTCTCCGATGAGTTGTGAGTAGTTTACCACAGACCTTCGAGTCCATAGTTATTGGCTAGATGGCTTCTTCTCTCTCTTTGAATCTCAATGCCATGTTCTCCTTCCTCTTCTTGGAGATCTATTC
This sequence comes from Triticum aestivum, assembly GCF_018294505.1. NCBI lineage: Eukaryota > Viridiplantae > Streptophyta > Magnoliopsida > Poales > Poaceae > Triticum > Triticum aestivum. The sequence goes on from NC_057807.1 coordinate 423,755,718, forward strand.
TATGTAATTCTTTTTGCGGTGTGTTTGTCGAGATCTAATGAATTGTGGGTTTATGATCAAGTTTATCTATGAGAAATATTTGAATCTCCTCTGAATTATTTTATGTATGATTGAGTTATCTTTGCAAGTCTCTTCGAATTATCGGTTTGATTTGGCCTACTAGATTGATCTTTCTTGCCATGGGAGAAGTGCTTAGCTTTGGGTTCAATCTTGCGGTGTCCTTTCCCAGTGACAGCAGGGGCAGCAAGGCACGTATTGTATTGTTGCCATCGAGGATAAAAAGATGGGGTTTATATCATATTGCATGAGTTTATCCCTCTACATCATGTCATCTTTCTTAAAGCGTTACTCTGTTCTTATGAACTTAATACTCTAGATGCATGCTGGATAGCGGTCGATGTGTGGAGTAATAGTAGTAGATGCAGGTAGGAGTCGGTCTACTTGTCACGGACGTGATGCCTATATACATGATCATGCCTAGATAATCTCATAATTATTCGCTTTTCTATCAATTGCTCGACAGTAATTTGTTCACCCACCGTAATACTTATGCTATCTTGAGAGAAGCCACTAGTGAAACCTATGGCCCCCGGGTCTATCTTTTATCATATATGCTTTCAATCTACTTTTATTTGCATCTTTACTTTTCCAATCTATATCACAAAATACCAAAAATATATTTATCTTATCATATTATCTCTATCAGATCTCACTTTCGCAAGTGGCCATGAAGGGATTGACAACCCCTTTATCGCGTTGGTTGCGAGTTCTTTGTTTGTTTGTGTAGGTGCGTGGGACTTGTGAGGAGCCTCCTACTGGATTGATACCTTGGTTCTCAAAAACTAACGGAAATACTTACGCTACTGTGTTGCATCACCCTTTCCTCTTCAAGGAAAACCAATGCAAGCTCAAGACGTAGCAAGAAGGATTTCTGGCGCCATTGCCTTGGAGGTCTTTGCTCAAGTCAAGACATACACTGGTGGAAAAAGGGCCTTTGGTCGCGGTTCGCAACTGCCATTAGTCGCGGTTGTGCAACCGCGACCGAACGGGCGCGACTAAAGGCCCCCCCCCTTTAGTCGCGGTTGCTTAAGAACCGCGACTAAAGGCCCGTCCACGTGGGCGCCAGGTGGCCGTCGGGCGGAGGACCTTTAGTCGCGGTTCTTGTGGCTAACCGCGACTAAAGGCCGCCACAGGTTTTTGAAAAAAAAATTGAATTTTTTTTTTCAAATTTCTGAATTATTTTAACCTCTAGTCTCTAATCATCACCCCTCATCACTTCTCAATTTATTCTTTTATCACCCCTCATCATTCCAAATCATCTAACTTCCCAACCGGTCACCCATCCCTCTCACTACTCCAGCCCAAGCACGCTTAACTTCCGGGTTCTATTCTCCCACGCTCCAAGTCTGCACTTGTTGTTTTCCTGACAATAATAAGATGTCAATCCTATTAACCTTCAGGAATTTGGCTTGAGCATGAAGTGACACATTTCACTGTTTGAGTTTGAAACTATTGTTTTAAAAAACAATAATTATTTAGTAACACTAATATTTCTTGAATAATTAGTTTGACCATTGTTTGACCACAGTTTGACCACAGTTGACCACAGTTTGACCAGATTTGACCAAAATTGAAATAATTAAAATAATTATTTAGTAACACTAATATTCTAGAATAATTAGTTTGACCATTGTTTGACCATAGTTTGCCCACTGTTTGAATATTTTTCAATTTTTTCCACTCTAGATCTTACAAGCCCCGTAACTTTTTTTCTATTAGGTTTTTGAGGATTTTGAAAATGTTTAACGGGGTTCCCCCGGTTAAATTTGGATGTAACTTTTCGAGTAGATGATTTTTCATATAAAAAACTTTTTCATCCGAGTTAGTATGCAAAAGTTATGCCCATTTTTACAAATTTCAGAGATCTTTTGCAAATAAAGTCAAAATTCACATTTGCAAATTTTCCCAACAACTAGACCACATATCACATGAGAAACTTATTTTCTTTTATTTTTTTGACATTTCCATTATTTTCTTTTATTTTTTTTAAAACTGAAAAGGCGATCCCGGGGGGGGGGGGTTAGAGTTTGAAAATGGGACCTTTAGTACCAGTTCGTGGCACGAACCGGGACTAAAGGTCTCAACCCCATTAGTTCCGGTTCGTGCCACAAACCGGGACTAAAAGGGAGGAGCTTTAGTCGCGGTTGGCCTGGCCAACCGCGACTAAAGGCCTTTGGGCACCTTTAGTCGCGGTTGGCCTGGCCAACCGCGACTAAAGCCCGCGAGCGCCACGGGCCCAGGCATTTGGTCGCGGTTCATCTGCCGAACCGCGACTAAAGACTTCATTAGTCGCGGTTCCTACAGTTTCGCGACTAATGGGGCTGGACGGAAGCCTCTTTTTCTATCAGTGATACCAAGTACCCATCACAAACTCATCTCCCTCGCATTTACATTATTTGCCATTTGCCTCTCGTTTTCCTCTCCCCCACTTCACCCTTGCCGTTTTATTCGCCCTCTCTTTCCCAATCTCTATCTTCTTCTTCTCCCTCTCTTTCGCCTGCCTTTTTCTGTTTGCTTGTGTGTTGGATTACTTGTTGCCATGGCGCAAGATAATACCAAATTGTGTGATTTCTCCAATACCAATAATAATGATTTCCTTAGTACTCCGATTGCTCCTCTTAATTATGTTGAGTCTTGTGAAATCAATGCTGCTTTACTGAATCTTGTTATGAAAGATCAATTTTCCGGCCTTCCTAGTGAAATGCCGCTACCCATCTAAACAACTTTGTTGATTTGTGTGAGATGCAAAAGAAAAAAGATACGGATAATGATATTGTAAAATTGAAGTTATTTCCGTTTTCACTTAGAGATCATGCTAAAGTTTGGTTTTCGTCTTTGCCTAAAAATAGTATTGATTCTTGGAACAAGTGCAAAGATGCTTTTATCTCTAAGTATTTTCCTCCCGCTAAGATCATCTCCCTTAAGAACAATATTATGAATTTTAAACAACTTGATCATGAGCATGTTGCCCAATCTTGGGAAAGAATGAAATTGATGATTCGCAATTTCCATACTCATGGTTTGAATTTATGGATGATCATACAAAAGTTTTATGCCGGATTGAATTTTGCTTCTAGAAATCTTTTAGATTCGGCCGCGGGAGGCACATTTATGTAAATCACCCTAGGAGAAGCTACAAAACTCCTTGATAATATCATGGCTAATTATTCTCAATGGCACACCGAACGATCTACTAGTAAAAAAGTGCATGCTATAGAAGAAATTAATGTTTTGAGTGGAAAGATGGATGAGCTTATGAAATTGTTTGCTACTAAGAGTGCTTCTATTGATCCCAATGATATGCATTTGTCTACTTTGATTGAAAATAATAATGAATATATGGATTTGAATTTTGTTGGTAGGAATAATTTTGGCAACAATGCTTATAGAGGAAACTTTAATCCTAGACCATTCCCTAGTAATTCCTCTAATAATTATGGAAATTCCTATAATAATTCTTATGGTAACTTTAATAAGATGCCCTCTGATTTTGAAAATAGTGTGAAAGAATTTATGGTCTCTCAAAAGAATTTTAATGCCTTGCTTGAAATAAAAATTGCTTAAAGTTGATGATTTGGCTAGGAACGTTGATATACTTTCTCTTGAAATTGATTCTTTGAAACTTACATCTACTCCTTCTAAGCATGATATCAATGAGCCTCTCAAAGCTATGATAAGTTCCATTGACGAGTGCAAAGAAAGAACCGCTAGATTGCGTGCTAAGAAAGATTGCTTTGTTAAAGCGTGTTCTTCTAGTTTCCATGAAAATAATGATGAAGATCTTAAAGTTATTGATGTGTCCCCTATTAGATCTTTGTTTTGCAATATTAATATTGATAATAATGGTACTGGAAGTGAATTAACTTTGGTTAAAAAGCATTCCGATAATTTGGAGTTTTTAGATCTTGATGCTAAATTTGGTAAAAGTGGGATTGGAGAGGTCAAGACTTTAAATAGCATTGAACCCACTATCTTGGATTTCAATGAACTTAATTATGACAATTGTTCTTTAATAGATTGTATTTCCTTGTTGCAATCCGTGTTGAATTCTCCTCATGCTTATAGTCAAAATAAAGCCTTTACCAAACATATTGTTGATGCCTTGATGCAATCTTTTGATGAAAAACTTAATTTGGAAATTTCTATACCTAGAAAAGTTAATGATGAGTGGGAACCTACTATAAAGATTAAAATTAAAGATTATGAGTGTTTTGCTTTATGTGATTTGGGTGCTAGTGTTTCCACAATTCCGAAAACTTTATGTGATATTCTAGGTTTCCATGATCTTGATGATTGCTCTTTAAATTTGCACCTTGCGGATTCCACCATTAAAAAGCCAATGGGAATAATCAATTATGTCCTCATTGTTGCAAATATAAATTGTGTGCCCGTAGATTTTATCGTTCTTGATATAGATTGCAATCTTTCTTGTCCTATTATTCTTGGCAGTCCTTTCCTTAGAATGATTGGCGCGATTATTGATATGAAGGAAAGGAATATTAGATTCCAATTTCCATTAAGGAAAGGCATGGAGCACTTTCCAAGAAAGAAAATTAAATTACCTTATGAATCTATCATGCGAGCTACTTATGAATCAAGTGCCAAAGATGGCACTGGTTAGATCTATCCTCACTTTTATGCCTAGCTTGGGGCATTAAACAATAGCGCTAGTTGGGAGGCAACCCAATTTTATTTGTATTCTTTGTTTTGTTCCTATATAGTAATACTTTTTTCATCTAATTTCTGTTTAGATGTATTTTCATGTTTTATTTAGTGTTTGTGCCAAGTAGAACGTATAGGATAACCTATGGTATGAGTTAATTTGATTCTGCTAAAAAACAGAAACTTTGCGCTCACGAGAAAAAATCAATAAATCACATAAAAGTTATTTTGCATTGATTCGTTTTGCTGCAGATCAATATACAAATTGCTTAGGACTTCCTATTTTGGTAGGATTTTTGGAGTTCCAGAAGTAACCGAAAGTTACAGATTTCTACAGACTGTTCTGTTTTTGACAGATTCTGCCTTGCATGTGCTGTTTCTTGTTTTGATGCATCTATGGCTAGTATGTAAGTGTATGAACCATAGAGAACTTGGAATACAGTAGGTATAACACCAATATAAAAAAGAATGAGTTCATTGCAGTACCTTATGTTGTGGTTTTTATTTATTTCACTAATGGAGCTTATGAGATTTCCTGTTGAGTTTTGTATTGTGAAGTTTTCAAGTTTTGGGTAAAGTTTTGATGGACTATGTAATAAGGAGTGGCAAGAGCCTAAGCTTGGGGATTTCCATGGCACCCCAAGATATTCAAGAATAGCCAAAATCCTAAGCTTGGGGATGCCCCCAGAAGGCATCCCCTCTTTTGTCTTCATTCATTGGTAACTTTACTTGGAGCTATATTTTTATTCGCCACATGATATGTGTTTTGCTTGGAGCATCATGTATGATACTGTTATTTTCTTTTTAGTTTACCACAATCATCCTTGCTGTACACACCTTTTGGGAGAAGCCCACTTGAGTAGAATTTATTAGAATACTCTATGTGCTTCACTTATATCTTTTGAGCTAGATAATTTTTGCTCTAGTGCTTCACTTAT